>NW_009259492.1:787039-787669 GCF_000687185.1 Egretta garzetta | reverse complement strand
ACCCGCAGCACGGGCGACCGTATGGCCGAGGGGAGCAGGCGGCGTTAGCACGGGACCCGCGCCTCCTTGCAGCTGCTTGGGAAAACACGAGGGATGTTCAGGGAGCGACAAAAAGGCAACTAGAATGCGCAGGCGGCCACGAAACGGGCTGTTCGTACTTTACATATCTTACTCTGCTTGCATTAACCAGACTTCATGATGAGTTGAAACGCGGGTGCAAGTTTAAACTGCCTGAAAATACAAAATAATGTTTGCTTGAGCACCTAAGCGTGTGCGGTGAATGTCACCAGGAGGTGCTCACGGAGTGCCTGCTGTCACAGCCGACCCCGGGCGCCTGCCGTGCTGGAAAGGTCACACACAGTCAGCGTGGGGACCGGAGCCGTTCTGCTTGGGGCTGAATTGCCAGGAATTAGAAGCGCGAACCTGAGTTGGTGGTGGCTTCAGTCCCCAGCACCCATCAGCTGAACGCCCTTCGTGAGCCTGGGCTCGTACCGGTGCTTGTCCCAGCCGGGTGCCGCGCGGTGGCATTGCCGGCCGGTCCTTGGGGCACCCCGGGCGCTGCCGGGAGGGCAAGAGGTGCTGGAGGCGTTTCTGAAGCAGAGCACCCCTCTCTCCCGCCGGAGAGCCCGC
>NW_009259492.1:755527-786950 GCF_000687185.1 Egretta garzetta | reverse complement strand
GCCTCCCCAGCGCCCTCGCCCGAACATGGCGGGCGCTGGGGTGGACCCCAGCCCTGCCCGGGAAACCACGAGCCTTGTCACTCCTAAGCGTGAACGCGAATTCTCTCCTGTCTTCCCACTTATCATCCATACTGGGAATAAAAAGGTGGAATTCCGTTTCCATGTTAAGAACGGCGGGCTAGGCTTGGCTTCCTCTTCGTTCTCCTCCCCCTCTGGATCCACGTGCACGGGCGCGTACTCAAGCCCTCTTCATACAAATGCAGAACACCTTGCTGCGTGGGGGGGGGACGTCACAGAAAACGGGAAGATAAGAAATCATGAGCAGAACGAAACGTTGAGGGGGGGTTATTTAACCACTTCAATTAGAAAAAAAAAAAAAAGTGGCCATTTAGTTCAAACAGGTTCTGCAGAGCGGCGACTGTTTTACACCGGGGAATAGGCTGGGGCAGGCCCCTGGTGAGGAGGGGGGGGCAGCCTCTCTTTTCTCTTTTTTTCTCTTTATTTTCCTTTTTTTGCAGAGGAAACTCTCTGCTAGCTGCAATGAAGCAATGGTGACTGGCAGGAGCTGAAGTTCAGGCTGCTACTGTTCAGATCTTTCAACGCTTACACAAATTGCAGCGGCAACCACAGCTGGGAAAGGCTGCACCTTATTTTGTAAGACGTTATTTTTTGCTAATGCCTAACTGCGCGAGCCAGCTGAGCGGGTGAAGGCCACCCATGCAATTTCCCCAGTTTGATTCTCTACCGAGTGAAAATAAGTCTCTGCAAAAGTTCGGAGGCTTCTATAGGAGCCTCGTCCTCCCTAAAGCTAAAAAAAGAAAAATAAAATACTGTGGGCAAAGCTGGTTTGAGTGTAAAACCGTCATTGTGCCTGTGCCTGCAGTGCTCACCGGTGAGCAGCCCGCGCTCCCGGTCAGCTCCCACGTTCTCCCGGGATGCAGGAGCTGGATCTGACGCTGCCCGGTGCCTGCGGTGCAAGAGCGAGCCCGATCCTGACCTGCTGCGACCTGCCCCGGCGGCCCCGGCTCCCGCAGTCCCTGCCCTTCCCCACCAGCTGCTGGGCTGGCAAGAAACGCCAGGCGGCAGGACTGACGGCGCTTACGGCCACGTTCGATGGCTTTCGTGCCATCGGCATCGGTTACCAGCTCCAACAATCTCAGTATTCAGCAGTCTTTGGCTTTCCGCCTAATTTGTTACTAAATTCTTAATTTTTATTTTGATTTTGGCATTTAAGTTGTAAGAGCCATGTTTGGAAGGTACGTACGCCGTCCTGAGAAGATTCCCATTGGACACGAGAGGGAAATTTTTCCCCATGAGAACAGTCACCCATGGGAATGATCTCCCCAGGGGAGGGGTTGGCTCTGCCACACTGGGCACTTCCAAGCCTCAGCTGGACAGGGTGCTGGGCCATCTTGTCTAGGCTGGGCTCTCGCCTGGAAAAGGTTGGACCAGATGATCCCGGAGGTCCCTTCCAACCTGGGATTCTAGGATTCTATGATACTGATCTGGAAAACTCTGCATTTTTCCCTGCTTTAAAACAGTCAGAAATACCAGCTGAAGGAACACTACCCGACATTGTCCATTCAGGTTGATAAATCTTGTGAACACACGCTATGCAGAAGAACTACTCGTAAGCATTAAAAGCATTTCACTGCATAAATATTTATAGGACTGGAATCTGCAATGCTGTTCCTGGAGCCCTGGGCCCCCCTGGGGCTTTTCAGCATCTCCATGGGATGGGGGCGAGCCTGGAGCCGGCACAGCCGTCGGGGCGGGTTGGGGATTTCAGGCATCGCCTCCCTAACGCGAGCTGCCCGCGCCAAGCCCTGACCTAGATGGGAGCCCCCGCCATCACCTCCCATCACAAGCTCTGCTGAGATTGTGCTGACCCGGGGTAACCACCAGTACGCCTGATTTTTAACCATTTCTGTCTGCTTTTCTTCACAATTTTATGCCACAAAGAGACCCACGGGTAGGGCAAAGCTGGGTTTCTGGCAACACGCAATGAAGCTGTGAAGCGTCAGTGCAGGACGCCAGGGCTCCCGCAGCCAGGAGCAGTATTTGGGGTGAGATACAGCACTTGTGAGTGTCACACGTGAAAACCAGACCTGGGAATCATAGAATCATAAAATCATAGAACCGCTTTGGTTGGAAAAGCCCTTTCAGATCATCAAGTCCAACCTTTAACCTAACCGTGACATCCCACCACTAAACCATTGCCCCTTCCTTTAAATACCCCCAGGGATGGGGACTCGATCACCTCCCTGGGCAGCCCATTCCAGAGCCTGACAGCCCTTTCGGTGAAGAAGTTTTTCCTAATGTCCAACCTAAACCTGCCCTCGCGCAGCTTCAGACCATTCCCCCTCGTCCTATCGTCCGTCACCAGGGAGCAGAGCCCGACCCCCCCCTCGCTACAGCCTCCTGCCAGGCAGTTGTGGAGGGCGATCCTTTGGGGCTTAATAGCAGGGGGTTTAAAAGCTGTTCCTTCCATTACATATTATTTATTTCTGGTAAAATCTTTTGGAAATAAACTGGATACTATTCATTTTACACACACACACACACACAGAGGTGCATAGAAGCCTACAGCATTTTTATGTTGGATGTTGAAGCGATGCATAACAGCAAATGAGAAGAAGATTTATAATTAAAACTATTTGATGACTCCTACATCCCAAAAGCAGCACGTGACAGCGTGGCCTTGGTTCTCATACTCCCACCAGAACAGGTTAAATTTTAAATCTATTAATTTTTTTATTTTTTTTTTAAATCTATTAGGTTAAATTTTTAAATCCATTTTAAACATGTATTCTTTTTAGACTAACGGCTGATTCTGCACTGAGAACTGTTTGTTTTGCCCTTTAGAAACCTGGTTTACGTTAATTGCTGGTATCATCCCCTAATTACCGGGGGTATTTCATTTGGGTAAATGGTGCTTATGAGTGAGTTGTAATACATTTACATATACTTATCATGCAATTGCTAAAGGATGCCAGGATGCTTTTTGGAAAGACATCTCTATGAGAAGGCAGTCATTATGGTATTGGAAAATGCGGTAGGATAGCTATGCAATATATTTACATGTTGTGCTGGATACATAAAACATTAGCTAATATCACTATCGGTTGCGTACCCAGAAAACACAAAGAGCATCAGTTTGTTTACCAACTAAAGAAAAGGATTTAAAATATTTGTCTTCTATATTAGCAATAATGTGGATTTCGAAAACCTTATTAGCCCTTAGCCCTTGCAGCGATCTCTATTTGTAATGCATACGCAGTAAGCTTAAGGCTGGAATCCCTTACGTAGCACACGTGTCCGTCCGCTGCCGTGGCTGGAAGGGCTGGAGGGGCCCGGGAGGAAACGAAGCCTTGAGCTGGGAGCGTCCCCGCGGGCAGCTGGGGATCCGCAGTTTCCGATTTGGGGGGACTCCTGTGAAAACTGCAGACGAAGCAGCCATTCAGCTCCACTCGGCCTAAGTCAAATAGTTAGTGATGGAGTTTTTGTGCTTTCAAAATTAATCTGCAGAAAACGGAGCCTTTTGATGGCACAAGAGGCAAGGCTGGAGCCGCGGGCGCCCGCCTTGGTGGCTGGGGGAGGCAGGTTGGTGCCCGCTGCTGCCCAGGCCTGGGGCTGAGCTCAGCATCCAGCCCTGTCCTGACCCGTTCACAGGCAGGTATTGCAACGGTCCCTGCCCCTGCATGAGGAGAATCACAGAATCACCAAACCCTGGCCCTCAGCACCGCCTCTGCCCGGCTGTTAAACCCCCCCAGGGCTGGGGACTCGACCCCTTCCCTGGGCAGCCCCTTCCAGCCCCTGACAGCCCCAAGGGGAAGGAATTGTTCCCCATGGCCAACCTCACCCTGCCCTGGCACAGCTTGAGGCCGTTTTCCCTTGTCCTAGAACACGTGCCCTGCTGCTAAACTCATGGCCAAGTCTTCCATACTGCTTGAAAATCATAATTAGACCACATAGCAGGGAGTAAAACCATCCCCCACCTATTCTGTACTACATCGGCTCCGAAAGGCAATGGAAACAAATCACGGAAACAGCTCTGAAAGACAGAAAAATAATAAAAACCTGATGATCTGTCAAGAACCTGGTTGCTCACAAGCATTATTTCTTGTTACAGATCACCAGGACACAGACACGAGATCAGCTGAGCGTTAATTCATGCCGTTAAAAAGGAAGGGTTTCAAAGCGGTGGGGAAGCCGGTCGAGCCGTAAATGCGGAGCCAATGCAGAAAATGCAGGCTGACACCCCGGCTGCGAGCCGGGCTGCTCCGGGGGGAAAGGCAGCCCAAGGGCGAGAGTTCAGGGCAAGACGTCAGCCCCGATCTCGGCCCCGACGAGGAACCCCCGGGGCCTCTGGGTGGCAGGCAGCTGCTGAATCTTACCCAGACGCAGCTCTCTTTCCTAGGTGACCTTTTCACAGCAGTTTTTAGGAAACACAGCTGCAATTAACGCTCTCAGAAATCTGTTAAATTATAAATTTACAGCCTTTAGGATTCTACAGTCGCTCTCGTGGTACAGTTAGGTTGAAAAGGTTGCTTGGGTTTGATGATGTGTGAAGGTTTTACAGTCCCCTCACCTTCGTGGCCATCACAGCACTGCTAACGCGTGCTGATATCTCCTTGACAGCTGTTCTGACACTCGTTTAATCAATTTGTTGTATCCCTGGGGTGTGTTCTTGTTTATAACAAGAAGGGAACCGGCCATGGGGGCATTCTGTCTTTAGGAAAAGCCACTGACAGGACAAAATTTCCTGCATCTGCCTCTACAGATCTGCATAAGGCAGATAGAAGTCTTAGTTTCTCGGACATGTTCTCCTTTCCTGGGGGAGGTTTATCTGGGATTTCTAACGACCCAGAAGCTCAGACACACATGAGAAAAGGAGGATCAGAGGGGATCTCCTCACCACGTACCAGGATTTAATGGGTGGCTACAAAGAAGATGGAGACTCCCTTTTCACAAGGAGTCATGTGGAAAAGACGAGGGGTAATGGGTACAAGTTAATCCAGAGAAGATTCCCATTGGACACAAGAGGGAAATTTTTTCCCACGAGAACAGTTACCCATTGGAATGATCTCCCCAGGGGAGGGTTTGGCTCTGCCACCACACTGGGCACTTCCAAGCCTCAGCTGGACAGGGTGCTGGGCCATCTTGTCTAGGCTGGACTCTTGCCTGGAAAAGTTGGGCCAGATGATCCTGGAGGTCCCTTCCAACCTGGGATTCTAGGATTCTATGATCCCCCTTTGCCTACCAGCCCCACTGCATACCTGCGCTGAAGACCATCTACAGCACACGTGGTGGGCTTGGGGCACGCCGTCCCGGCGGCACACAGAGGGCGGGTTAGGGGCTGACCTCCCAAGCCAGGCACAACCCCCACACGAGGGAAGCCTTGGGGTCTGTGCCACTGCGGAGCAGATGAGAGGTGCGAGGAGGCACCCTGCTCGCGGGGGTCAGCAGAACGATTCTCTTTGATTTAATGGAGCACAGTAACAGCCAAGCCCTATAAGCACAGAGTTCTGTGAGGAAACAGAGCACCACCCCACGTACGCATGGCCACCCTTACATTAACCTCTGCAGCGCAGGCAGTCTGATCCGCCCCCCCGGCCAGGCTACCCCCTCCCTGCCATCAGGCCAGCACCCCTGGAACCCCAAATCCGCACGCAGCGGGATGAGCGGGGCAGGCAGACACACGACGTTTCTGTGTCTTTACAAAACCAGACTAAAACCAGAAAAGGAGAAGTTTAAGACTCGGTAACACAGCACCCTAGTAGCTAACAATGCTAACGAGTAAGCCAGCTTTTCATTATCCCCACCTAATTATCGAACCAAAAATCTTCAGAGCTGTGATTCTTCCCGACACACCTCAAACCAAAATCTTCACCAAACGTTTTTATGCCTCTATAGATGCATTTTATAACAGCCTTGGAAGGAAGGGTGCGCAATGTGCACCGTGTGATACTACCAGGCAGTTGCACCGCTTTTTCAGGCCAATGACGTGAAATCTTTAGGAGCAAAGAGCACGGATTCACAAAAAGTTGTGCCTGACAGCACTGTGAACTCAACATAACAAATTAAGCTTTGTCTAGCTAATTTGCATTTACGCTTAGAATTTGATTCTCCAGATACTGTTTAAGCGTTTTGTTGTGCCTCTTGCCTCTCTATCAGGCGTGAAAGGATGAGGTCCCTGGCAGGAACCAAGAAAAGGCTCCTGCTAATTTATGCTAGAGTATGCTCAAAAATATATATTTTTTTCTTCCTTGGCTATTACGTATGAGTGTAACAACTTCCCCAAAGGTTTTGACTGCTGCAAGCCTTGCAAATTAATGTTATGCATATATAAATATATTTGAATATAGATGCGGGGTGTGTGTGTACACAAACGTATTCATTTACAAATATAATGCATTTTTTTTTAAAAAAAAAGTTCACTTTATAATAGATTTTCCAGCTAATTAATTCTTCAGGCTTATACTGCGTTTGATACATTATAAAAACCCGTGTCCTTGTCATTTACAGGAACTGAGCAAGAATAAAATGAACGGGAAGAACACTTCGGACATAACGACAACGGAACCTGCTATGTTCCCTGCTCCTGCAGGGGGGTTGGACTAGATGACCTCTAGGGGTCCCTTCCAACCCCAAACATTCTACGATTCTATGATTCTATACCCGGGAGTACTTTGCAAAATGAACGATGAAGCGAATCTTTAAAAACAGCCCCGTGGATCAGGCCTTTACACTGCAAAGCTCAGTCCTGTACTGAGTTACGCCGGATGTGTGCTTCGATTGTAATAACTGATTTGTTGTTTTTCCCTAACAACCCCCCCTGTTGCTGATAGGATACAGCTGGGGAACAAGCAGTCCCTGCGGGGCACGCCGGGAAACGGTCACAGCGTAGAAATGTCTGTGGGGGTTTGTTCCAAACGCCAGGGATGCTCCGCCGGGAGCACGTCTGCAGTTTTCTTTTTGAGAGAAAGACAGGGGAAGGGAGCTCCCGAGGTTTTGAGGGTAGCAGACATGCCACGGAATTGCTGCTGCTGTGCATGGATTTACAGGATGCTTACGGTCCAGGGAAGCTCTTTGCTGCTTCTCACAGGCATAAGAACACCCGCATGAATTACGCTGTATATCAGACACCCCTGCAACAAAATAGGAGGGTGGGCTTTTTGATCATAGAATTGACCCAGGTACGGCCCTTTTCTGTCCAGAAAGCACAATGGGAAGTTACTGCCGTAGTAAAACAGAGGTTCTGCTCGGAAGGAAAATCTCAGCAGCTCTGCTTCAAATTGTTTTCCTGTTGGGAGTGAGCAAAACAGTAAAGGGCAGCCTCTTTATAAACCGAGACCTCGCCATGATCAAAGAGCCTTCCCAGACGCGCCTCAAATCCACACTGTGCCGAAGCCATCCTGAAGCGCCAGCGATGTCGCTATTCCTGCCCCAGGACCTCCATCTCGTCTGATCTCGTCTGTAAATTCAGACTGACGCTGTCATTTCTATGCATTTCAGTTTGTAACAGCCCCTGAAACGTTAAAGCAGAAATCCGGTGCAACGAGACAGTCTACGCTTTTATATCAATTAATTTGTCAGAAATCACTCTGTTATTACCAAGCCAAATTCTGCCCTTTGCTGAGATCAAGCAGGTTACACAGGATTTACATGGCAGTAGAAATGAGCAGCCTTGCAGTGATTTCCCCTACATCTTCCCAGGAATGCTGCTTGCTCAGTTGGAACCTTCTTCACAGAATGACAGAATGTTTTGGGTGGGAAGGGACCCCCAGAGGTCACCCAGCCCAACCCCCCTGCAGCAGCAGGGACACCTTGAACCACATCAGGTTGCTCACAGCCCCGGCCAACCTGGCCTGGAATGGTCCCAGGGATGGGGCCTCCACCCCCTCTCTGGGCAACCCCTGCCAGGCTTTCACCACCCTCACTGCAAAGAATTTCTGCCTTAGATCCAGCCTAAACCTGCCCTGGTGGCTTGAATTTCCCCTACACAGTTCACTTTAAACAAAGACGTTTTGGGTCATCCTGCACAGCAAAGATGTGCCAATTAGTATTCTAACGATGTAGCTCTTTAGCCTTATCT
The DNA here is from genome assembly GCF_000687185.1 of Egretta garzetta. NCBI lineage: Eukaryota > Metazoa > Chordata > Aves > Pelecaniformes > Ardeidae > Egretta > Egretta garzetta. The sequence continues at coordinate 778,852 of NW_009259492.1, read as the reverse complement.
CCATACCCCTGTGAAGAAAAGCATTTCCAACCCCTTTCAGGATGCATGAATATCTCTGTACAGGAGGCACCTGATAGAACATTACAGGAGAATTTAAGCTCCAGTAGCTCATCATCTCCCCTGTGGATCGTTTCTGGAAAAATGTGCTGCTGACCTTAAAAAAACCCAACCTCTTCTGACAACTAAAGCACACCAGTAAAAAAGCAATTTGATCATGGGATCAATGCATGAGGCAATTTAAAGAAAAGTGATTACCTACAAACCAAACGGGCTGCCGTGGAGCGATCCAGCGCCGGTGTGGAGGAAGGTGAGCCCAGCGGGAGCTCTGCAGGCGTTCGCCGGGGGCAGTGCCACCCACCCGACTGCGGTGCCCACTCGCGCGTACTGCCCCCACTTAGACAACAAAGATCAGATTCTGAAGATTAGAAGTTGGTGTTTCTAATTGCTGCCTGCCGTAGGAAATACCTTGTGTACCCTTCCTTGGAAATGTGAAGAGCACTTCGAAAAAGAATTTATACTGAGGTAAGAAACACAAGGGCTAGAGGAACTGCAAAGACATGGGCGATTGCCCGAAATCCTTGTCCGTGCTGAGCCTAGAGCTGGCTCGCTGCTGGGCAGCCTGACAGCGCTGGGGGCAGAGGCGTCCCCCCTGCTCCTGGAGCGCGTGCTGTTCCGCAGGTGCCAACGAAACATGGCAACCACCTTTTAGACCGAGGTCTTCCCTCCATCCTACTGTCACTGAAAAAATGTAAATCAACTTCTTTTCATATTCCTATTTTAAATGTTTTAATTAAGATTAAAATAATTAAGATTGTAGCTACAGGTGCTATCTTCTATCACCAACAGGAAGCCTTACGGTCATGAATCAAACTGGATCACTGCCCCGGTGTGATCCTTCTTCACAGAGGGAATATCTCTTTGTAAGGGTGAGCACAGGACCTATTTTACCTCGCTGGGTAAAAACTGTCTGAATGGCCGGGCCCAAAGGGTGGTGGTGAATGGAGTTAAATCCAGTTGGCGGCTGGTCACAAGCAAAAAAAAAAAATGAAAAGGGGAAATTATCTTCTGAAACCCAACAGCATCGTGTCCTGAGCAATTCCAACCCTGGGACAGGTTTCCTTCTGATGATACGCAGGGGCTCAAGGGTTTGCACCTGAAGCCATAAAGCCTTTTGGCCAGGTACATGAAATGTGCGTCTACTGCTGGGGTGTAACTCCCAACGTTCATTTAGGATTTGACTGAATATGTCCTTAGACGCATGCCGCTGCGTTCCTACAGTATGTGCGATCGAGTACAAGCTTGTCCATCAAGTACAGATTTCCCTCATGGAAACCTGGGCTTCAGCATGTTTCAGATGTTATTTCTTTGAATAAACAAATATCAAATACAGTTATAATAATTGTTGGCTTTTTAATTAAACTAAGGTCATTGGGAAAAAAAATAAAAATTGGGGATGTTCAAGCCCTTCTATCAGGAAAAATTTCTCTTAGCTTAACTGACAACTTATTTATCTGGAAATGTGCGAGTGCTACCTATCCCTGGGAGGTTCCAATCTCCAGTATGACTCCAACAGCTAAGGTAAGTGCCTAAAGCAACCTCCTAGAATTGCTTAAAACATGAAACCAGCCCAGCAAGCAGCAGCTTCTCTCCCTACAGCACTCGATGTTTCCAGTCTCCTTTTGCCTCCACTGGCTGCTCCTGCCGATGGGTTTCTCTACAATTTGGCCCCCAGAGCCCCCCGCTCCGCCGGGCCCCGCTTGCTGCCCCTCCGCCCGGTAGGGCTGTCTGCGGGTGAGCAAGTCCAGCCCAACAGGAGCGCTTAATCTGGCAGTGAAATTTAAATTTGGTGCATAATTAATGCATACATTTGGTGCGTAAATAATACTTTTATAAAATACTTGAAACTGCAACTGCCTCTGTGCCTGCACATATGTATGTTTATCCAAACACGCATATTTATATCAAAATGCTATTAGAAGTATGCCGAGAAGTTACGCCGTTATGAACCAAGAAAAGCCAGAAAAAAGGCACTCGTCGTACCTCGTGCCGGTGCCGCCTCCGACGCCACGCTCCTATCTTGCCCCAGCACCCTCTGTCGCTCGCAGCCTGTGATCCCTATTCAGTACTTCGCCCTTCCTCTCCCATTTCCCCGGAGCGTGTTCCAGCACGTCCCCAGTTGCACCAAGCACCCTGCTGGGAAAGGCTGGGGCGCAGCCCCCGCAGCCTCCTCCTCCTCCTCCTCCTCCCATTGCCGGGAGATCGTGCCGCGGTGCGATTCCCGCTGCGCAGCAGCACTGCTGAAACACGGACAGGTAGGTGTGCTCAGGGTATAATAACGGGTTTATCCTGCAAGCCTCTAACGATAAGTGCACATTAAGATATGTCAACTCAGAGTCCATAGGTTTGCCAACCCCATGTGTGAGCACTTGATTTTTGCTTTAGCAAGAGCTGAAATGCCTCCACGTAGCAAGGTGGAGCGGTCTGAGACCTGGAGGCTAGCCACCCTCCTGCCCACGCTCCCGGGAAGGCCCACGCCACGTCTCATGGGAAGGACAGCCTCGGGTACATCTTTCTTCTTCATTTCAGTTTGCCATCTTTGTAAATCTGTTTCTAAAAAGCCCTCCCATTGTCATACGCTTATCTCAACCATTTCCTGAGTTAAATTATTTCCCTCCCTTGACTGCATGAAGGCTCTTTTTTGGGTTACTAAACACGTAGGTCCCATTGATCTTGCTGCTCAGGAAGCACTAGCCCCTCGGCGACTGGCGTGACACAGACAGACACAAAGGATTTGGACCCCTCTCTAAAAAATAGTGGGGCTGAGATGTACAGCTGCAAGGTTTGAAGAAAAGCGGGCGTCATCGAATCTAACCCTGAGCACAGATTGCCTCAGCGAGCACCACGGGAGGCGAATCATTCCTAAGAGTCCCCGTATGCGTGCCTCTGTATGTAGGCATCCTCTGGCTGATGGGTTTTAAAAGCAGTGATCCTCTCTACAGCAGCAAATCGAGAACCTGCAGTCAAACACCCTAAGACCCGAGAGGTGCTCAAACTCAGATTTGAGAGGCATCCTGCTTAGAAAACTTTTTTGGGGGGAAAAAAAAAAAAGAAGGAACCGGATGGGATGATGCAGAGAGAGACAATTCCTCCTTTAAAGCAGAAGCAAGTGTGAAGCATGAGGTGTAAGAAGCGTAACGTTAACAGGCTTGGGGACAGCCCCAACAAAACCAAAAAAAGAAAGGGCCTCCAAGCACCGCCGTGAGAGCTCCCCTCTGCCTGTTGGCGTGCCTGTTGGCTGAGCTGTCCTGAGCATTGGATTTGAGTATTTTCCCTCACCTGGGGAGAGAGGTAACGGAGTCCAGCAAGCACCCGTCTTCCCGGGCATGACAAACTCCCCCAGGCTGTGGTGGCAGTGATCTCTCACCACCCGCCTAGCAGGGTTCCGGTCCCCTGCCCAACGTCCCTGGATTCTTAAATATTCTTGAAAAAAGAGCAGTGCTAGGGCGACGGCTGCTACCGTCCCCGTCACGTTTGCCAGCCAAGTGAGTCATTACCAGCATAAATTAGAAAAAAAAGGAAGCGAAATTGTGAATTAAAAATACTTTTCTGAATACTATTTGTCTTTTCAATCCAAAATGTAAATTATTGTCATCTATTGTATTTAGTACATCCATTTGAAAGTAGGATGGCTACTTGCTGCTCATACAAATCTGACGATGCTTTTCATTACCTACCGAGCACTTTTTTGTTAAGGGCGACCCCTGATATAAAGAGATAAAGTTAGCATTTGTGATTATATCATACTGAAATTCAATACCTAAATTACTAAAGTAAAAGAGAGACAGATAAACCAATAAAGCTTACGTAAAGTCTTGGGTCATTTCAAAATTTTCTCTGCATTACTATCGGAAACATTTTAACTTGAGCAAGAGGGACTAACAGCCATGGAAAGGAAGTTACAGACTATATATAGTGAGATATATATTGATATAATAAATATGATATACATAAATATGATATAAATAAATATAATATTAATATGAACTGATAAATCTTACATAAACTGGTTTCCAGTTAATCATCTTACCTGTCAGGAGCTCTGGTTTTGCTTCCCACCTCGTGCTTCCAAGGGACAGGCAGTTCCCACCCGCATCCTGCGCCTCGGGGACCTTCGTGACACTGCAGCTGTGGAAAGTTGCGGACAGGAGCTTGTTCTGGCCCGTCCTGCGCTCGGCGGCAGTCCCCATTCAGTGACTCACACTGGTGGGATTTCTTCTGGATTTTCCCTCCTTCTCCTGTTTTTCTAGAGGATCCACTTTTCCTGCCCAGCTCCTGTGCCAGCCGCCTGGGCTCGGGCTCCATGGTACTTGTGCTCCCTTGCCTCCAGGCGACAAAATCTTCTGTTCCCTTTTGCCACCTCTCCCAGCCCAGAGCGTGCGGATCAGGGATAAGGTGGTTTCCGTTCGCTCTTTTCCAGGTTGAACTTTTTGTTGGGACAACGTTAATTCTTTTGTCATCATTTGGGGACAGCAAATTACAAATTATTGTGCCATTTTTCTCATCATGCTGCGGGCCATGGTCTACTGAAAACTCCCCCCAAAATTACAACTTGATTTCTTGAGGGGTTCAAACATAGCTTCGTGTTTTTCCCTAAAGCTGGGCTTGCAGGATATTCAGCCAACCATCAGACGTACCCTGTGTTATGAAGAAATACCTTGGAACAAACCCACTTCATTTTCATTCACATTTATCCTTTCGTGAGTTACTCCTCCGGAACTCTTCCTCAAATCTCCTTTCAAGACAGATTCTTAAATAACTATGAATAACAAATATAAATGCGTGACATATAAAACAGGACATGGTCACTTCTACAGAGAAGCAATTTGCTACCTGCTTGGCAGGGAACCAAGATATATTCAGTTTATCTGAATTAGTATAGCGCTCCTTACGTAAAGCTGCGAGCTATCTCGAGCAGCAGAGCCAGGACTTCCACTGAAAGTTAGCTCGAGCGGCAGAGCCAGGGCTCCGGCAAGGAGCCTGCCGTTGTAGGAGAGGGAGGGGGTTTTTGGCTTTGTTTTTTCGTCGGCTTAGTTCTAGCTTTTCAAAACGCTCGGTCAGAGGTTTCGGTGGTGCAGACGCCGCCCGTGCAGAGATTTCCATGTACCCTAGTGCAGCTTCAGTCTGAAGGGGTCAGAAAGATTGCATCTTCCACCACCAGTAGCAAAGTATGAGAGATATTTGGGGGGGTTGAAACGGCAATGTCTCTTTTTCTGTCTTGGTCATCAGTGCTGTCGTCCTGTTGATAACAGCAGAAGCGATTCTAGCTTCCTCAGTGGGCTGAAACGAGAAAAAGATGTAAAAACATGGATCAAACAAAAGTATATCTGGGGAAAAACAACATGCATGAAATTTCCATAAGGTTTGTACTTATAACTATCTGCTCGACTTGTGCGACAGATGAAAAAGGGTTTGTGCTGTATTCTGTTGACTTTGATGACGAATAGGGCAAGTTCCCCTCAACGCCACCCGTGACATGGTAATTTCCACCACCTCTGGAGGCGCAGACAGGTTGGGATTTTATCTCCTGGTTACATGGGAAGAAGGGTGGGGTTGGGCAGGATCTAGGGCCCTAAGGTGGGATGCTGGGAGAAACATACATTTATAGCGCACGTGCTCCCCCCACAAACCATTCCGTTTTTTTAGCCTGCAGACAGGACAAGCTAATGCAAGGGGTTTAGTCCAGCTGTGAGCCTGTCAGACAGCTGAGCTGCGCGGGGAGAAGGGCTGTGGCTGTAGAGATTTCCATCTTCAGGTTCTCTGGGGCACCCACGAGTCCCCCCCCAATACTGCTGAAGCCAGAGCAGCAAGGGGAAGGTCTGATGCTTTCGAGAAGAAGAGGGGAGACCAGAGGTGATCCGAGGGCTTACCTTTTGCGTGTGGCCTGAAGGACTATGACCAAAGAATGAAAGCTAAAGAGAAAAATAAAAACAAAAATAAAAACTGAAAAGGGGAGGGAGGAGAGGAAAAAATGGAAGAGAAGAAAGAGAATAAGAGTTTACAGTGTGTTTGGCTGAGAAATAAGCTGTGGTTACAGACAGAGTGCAACAAAACTCCCAGTTGAAAAGAAATACAAAGCGTGAAGTAAGCTCCGAGGGCTCAAGGCTCAGCTCAGCTCAGCCAGAGCCTAGCAACCCTCGGACTGATGAAAGTTGTCTCCTGCCCCAGCAGAGCCCAGCTCAGTCACAGCCAAGGGCTCAGGAAAAATGGGGAGGAAGAAAATCAGCTGAATTATTCTGATACCTCAGAAAAAAACCCAAACCCCACACTGCTAAGGTTTGGGTTTAGTTTCCTGTGAAAGTCCAGCTCCGTCCCTGTCGTACCTGAACATGTTCTCCCATGGCATTTCAATAGAAATATGTGGTTTCAGATGAGGGTAATTTTAGGGTAAAATTCAACACTTATGGCTTGATCAGAGAAAGCTTGATGACATTAACCATAGTGACAGTGACTGCTGTGATGAGGGAAGGGGGAGAGGGAGGAGGAGGAGGAGAAGGAGGAGAGGGAGGAGAGGGAGGAGAGGGAGGAGGGAGGGACCCTCCTTGTTCCCTCTGGGGAAGGCAGGTCAGTGCAGCCGCATGTGGAAATGCTGGAGATGGGAGGGAGAACAGATCCCTGGCTCCTTCCCTGGAGCGCCTGCAAGAGCTCATCCCTCTGCCGCCAAGCAGCTCTCCCTCACTCCCTTCCCGGGGCAGATGGACCCCTCCGTCCTTGCCAAGCCCCGCGTTTCAGGCTCTACTGAAGGGTAACAGAAGGAAAGACTCGATTTAAGCTGGTAACCTTTCCTTCCCAGAGGGACTAACGTGGATGCAAAATGGCTCCCTGGAGCGCTCTCCCGTTAGCTCACTGCACTAATGCAAACTTTTTATAAGACTCTTTTCTTAGCCAAGGTGAAATGAATATATGTTCATGTGCACAGACAGTAACTGTTTCATCTGCATTACCTTACCTTTTCCTCTAACTCTTTTATTTGTCTTTTTTGGCCTTCAATTCTTTCTTCTAGCTCTTTAATTCTCTGTCAGATTTCAAATAAGAAAATATTTATTAACCAACCAAATACAGATGTACCCAGAAGATGCATTATTTTTGGAGATATAAATTGTATGCGCTGTGCTTCTAAAAAAAAATAAATTGGGTTTTAAGTTGCGGATGAGTCCTCCATGAATGTCACTGTGTGTGACAAGTTCATGAAAATCAGAATGCCCCATTTGCAGGGACTGTCCAAGGCAAACCAAAACCTGGCCCCGGGACCAGCCACTTCTGGTACAGCTCTATGAGGAGAGGCTGGTGCTCGCAAGCTCGTTACGTTTCCATCTGAGGGACCGTCCCACCCCAAATCTCGCCATGTCTGTGCTCCAGCACCTACCTGCTGTGCGTGCTGAATGAGCTCCATCCTTTCTCGCAGGATTTGGGCATCCCTCTCCCGGAGCTCGCTCATCACCTGCCGCTTCCATTGCTCTACAGCGCTCTTCAGTTTCTCTTTCTCCTCTTCTGAAAGAAGTTCGGAAATTTTGGCTCCAGCTTCTTGCTGCAGGGCATCATAGAGCATGGCTTCTAATTCCAGAATTTGCTAATCAAAAACAATATAAGGCTGTCAGCTTGACCTTGTCTCTGGCTGGATGAGGATTTTGCGAGGAGCTGAAAATCCTACCCCGGTAAGGCGGTGGGAGCAGTAGGGGGGTTGTGCGCTGAGCCTCCCGCACAGGACAGTGCGGAAAACTCAATTCAGGGGGGGAATACTTCAGGCTGCTTTTATCCTGTGGGGCTCTGAGCAGCACTGGAACAACTGGAGCAACTTCTCCCTTCTGGAGGTGGGGAGATGGCCATGGGGAGAAAAGGCAAAAAGAAAAAAAATGAAAAGGAAAGGGAAAAGGGAAAAAAGGGGGGAAAGGGGAAAAAGGGGGAAAAGGGGAAAAAGGGAAAAGGGGAAAAAGGGAAAAGGGGAAAGGGGAAAGGGGAAAAAGGCAAAAGGGAAAAAGGGGAAAAGGGAGAAAAGGGAAAAAGGGAAAAGGGGAAAAGGAAAAAAGGGAAAAGGGAAAAAGGGAAAAAGGAAAAAAAGGGAAAAGGGGAAAAAGGGAAAAGAGGGAAAAGAAGGAAAAGAGGGGGAAAGGGGGAAAAAGGAGCTCATAAAAGACTCATTTTGTGAGTTACAGATATTTTTAAATGCAGTGTTCAGTCTCTCGGTTCACCTTTCCCAGCCATTCTGTTTGCAGCAGCAGAGGATATGGGAGCACCAGTTTGTGCCAGAAGGGAATGACTCCCTGTTGTGTGCTCGCAGCATTTTGTACCAACGAGCTTAAAATGCCCATGTGAAGGTGTTCCCAGCACTTCCCCTGGCAGAGCTGTCAGCTCCAAGAGGCTTTGTGCTCAAGAAAAATATATCTGGTAGCTGGGCTCTGTTCCTGCTGTCTCAGGCTGCAGAGCCTTTACTTCCCTGCACCAGAAAATGTCTCCTGCACAAAGACGGATGTACCCTCCAGATCTACTGAGATACAGAAGTGGGTAGGAAACGGACTGGCAACGTTTCCCCAGGGTCACCGAGCCCAGTATCCTCCCAGGGCAGGTGACCTTGCCAGGCCATGTCTTCTGCTTCAAAGTCCCAGATGAATGCTATTCTTTCATGCAAGTCAAATCGAAGACAAAAGCTTTTTCAGCAAGTTTGATGTTGAGCAAGAGACAAAGCAGCAAATGACGGCACCTTTGCACACCCTCTCCAAAGCTGGAGGTGTCTTGCAGAGCTCTCCATGACTTCAGGAGAACACGACTGCAACGGGGTGGTTTGAACCTTGCAGAGCTCTCCGTGGCTTCAGGAGAACATGACTGCAACGGGGTGGTTTGAACCTTGCAGAGCTCTCCGTGGCTTCAGGAGAACATGACTGCAACAGGGTGGTTTGAACCTTGTGGAGCTCTCTATGGCTTCAGGAGAATGCGTCTGCTGCAATGGTGCAGCTTGAACCTCGGGACAGGCCGTGTGAAAATGCAGTAAGGTGTCTGTTGTGATAATTCAGTTCCGTTCAAAAGCAACAAGTTTTTCCATCGGAGGCTGCTGTCTTAGCAGAGTCAGGACAGAAGAATACAGGCATTTACAAGAATAACAATGCCATGGCAGGCGTTACAGATACTGATGACAACTGAAAGACAGCAACCATGGTATCTCTGCTGGGAAGATCAGATCAGATCAGATCTCAGAAGAAGATTCTGCTTTCACCTTTAAAAATAATGCCAACACCGCTGCTACCCATAACTGTCTCAGCAAAATGCTGTTACCAGAAGCAGATTTCTGCTGAGCCCCAACCCTTGATTATAGAGCCGTTATCTGTCTCTGATTACACTGACGTGTGAAGAGGGAGGAGTGTGGGGGAATTCCTGGTCTCCAGACCAGCAGCAGTGTCAGGAGTCCCTGTGTGAGCCAAGTGCTTCTTGGAGCAAACTTCCCCGCCAGCAACCAAAGGGAGTGAAAACCGTGCAAAAAGCTTAGCGGTTACGGTTGGTAATCTTGTTGGCTGCAGTTAGCGGGGGAAGATTAGTGGCACCTCGTCTCAAGGGGCACAAAGGAAACATGGAAGGGAAACAAATTACAGTAATCAAAAGAGCTTTTGCCACTCAAATTTCGGGGAAGAACAAAGCTTTCTTGCTGCTTTCAGGCTGCATTTATGCCAGGGAGTAAAGCCCATGGCTTTGCCTGGGGACACGCGCGTGACGCTTTCCAAGATGAGAGGAGAATGCACGTAACCCTTGGCGACTCCTGCATGGGCTGCAACACATTCATTACGCTCGTTCCTTCTCCATCTCCATGAGTGGCAGAGCCAAGGAGCAGGTAGTTCTTGTTGGACCCTTTGGTGAATTTGGGATCCTGGAACTGGAGATCCACCTGATGGGTGGAGGGCGAGTGGCTGGCTGTGAGCCACAGGGGTAATGCCCTAATTGACAGCCACGGCTCCGCGTCTGAGCTCTCCTGCAGACTCTGTGACGTTACCAGGAGGTTCAAGCGATGCCATACGATTTTCCCCACTCTACTGCTGCTGCAAGTTTTCACAAACTCCGATTTATGGATCTGTTTCAGAACTCGCCCAAGACCCAGAGGATCACCTCTCCCAGGGCTCATCATTGAAGATGAATCCTACAGGCTCAGCCTTTGGCTGCACCAAGCTGCTTCTCAGAATAGCTCGAGGCTGCAGGAGATAATCTGGAGTTAGGGCTGAGACCACAGGTAAGAGGGGCTCGTGCGCTTCCCAGGGTTTCCACTGCGCATAGACATTGGCTCCAGATATGGCTCAGCATTGGGCAAAATCTGTCTTAAAGCTCATCCTTACAGGAACAGAAAGTGTACTGAGCGAAAGCTCCCCCAAATGGCGTGAGGTGCAAGTGGATAACAGGCATCCCGAAGAAGGGCATAAACACTCATCACTGCTCAGAAAGTGTAACCGTGCTCAGGGTGCAAACGGGGCTGAAGGAATGAGATAAACTGCTATGAAAATCTATGTGCTTATGTCTTTCATGGCTTATATCGAACTCTGACTGAAGGAAACGAGACAGCTGATGACTGAAGAGATGGCTGAAATGGGTTAGGATCAGCGTATGATGAGCCTGACCTAAAAGCAGATTAATTTCCTATTTACAGCATCACGTAATGCCTCCAGCTGTTTCAATTACAGAGGCTGTAATCTAAGATCTAAGGAAATGCCTAGGTCAAAATCTCTATTTTGGAAGGAAAAGACAAATTACTGAAAACATAATTTTCTGATCAGCCCTTCACCAAAACCTCTGCTAAATTACAACTTGTGTTTAATAAATTAGCATTTAGGTCCTAATCCTGCAAGGACCATGCAAAGACAAGGAACTTGGTTCATAAGGGACCCACTGGTAGCTCAGGGTATGGGTGGTTTGTTCAGAATTCAGCCTGTTTAGTCCTCGGGTCGCCCCACGACCCTCTGCAGAGAGCAGACTACGCTCATTACACAGGGTGAGTTAATCACAGTGGCGGAACTCGGTCAAGGCTGGCTTCCTCACCTTGTGAGCCTGGTCCAGGGACTGTTTCCTGAAGTCGAGCTCATCATCCAGGTAGCCCTTCTGCTTGCTGAACAGCTCCTGGGGACACAAGGAAGCGGCAGTCAGCACAACGGCCGGAGCCGTGGCGCGACTGCTCCTCCTGCTGCCGCTCCCGCCGCCTCGCTCCCCTCCTCTCTCCGTACCTTCTCATTCTCAAGGTCCAGCATCTTCTGCTGCAGCGCAGACTCCGTCACTTCTATCTGCTGTAGCCACTGTGCACAAAAAGAGAGATGGGGTGCCTAAGCCTAAAGAGCAGAGGCCGCCCGCCTAGCCGGCGTTCGCTGCGACTGCAGGCTGTGGCAGCGCTCCCCGCAAGGGCGTACTGAGATTCACTCAATAAAAGAGAAAAATTAACTTAATCATTACATCCTTTCTTGTGTATGTATTGGTGATGGAAAAAAGCACTATCTCCAGGCCTAGCCATCTACCTTCTAACATCATTTTGCTAATTAAGTACCGTTTTAAAGTAAGCAATGTCTGTATTGCCTGAATGTTGCTGTTACTTTGACAAAACCGGTGTCAGTGTGATTCCGCATGAAGAGTTGGGGCATTTTGTGATGGAACTCTAATTTCCATCACCAGTGTCTTCAAGTGAGCTATCCTGAGAGGGCCAGACCCTTTCATGACGCGCGTTTACGGATGGGTGATGCGGTCGCTATTACCTTTTCAGCCAACGTGAGGACTGTCCTCGCTTGTATGACCACTACTTGCTCTTCGTTGGTCAGATTCTGCACCAAAAGCAGAATACAATTACAACAAATCCCAGCGTCTTGTTATCAATCTGCTAATTGGGCTACTGCTGTGTTAAATAAATGTGAAATTAAATATGCTTGAGGAACGATAAGCTAAAGCAAGGAAAATTAGTATTGTAATGCAGCACTGATGTAGAAACAATTGTAACTGTTCACGCTGAACTGTTTTCGTACATACAGGTAGTTCTTCTAAAATTCCCATGTTTACCAGAAAAAAAAAAAAAAAAAAAAAAAAAAAAAGGTGTCAGCACTGGGTCTGTTCTTCCCCAACAGGGAATAAGCACACAGTTACACAAGACAAAATCAAGCTCGGCACGATGTGCCTTTAAGAAAAGAGACGCAGTGTTGAGTCCTCCGTGTTCCATCACGCGTGCAGGAGGTTAAGGCACAATCCTTATTCTGCACAGCCAGAAGTCATAGTTTTGGAAAACACTTGTTAAGGCATCAGTTTTCCAATTCATGTTTCGGGGGGTTTTGCTGTTTGCGTTTTTTTTAAAATGAAAATACTGAAACGATGTTTTGCATTTCATCCCAAACCTCGGTCTTACTCTGGCCGCATCTTCAGCAGCAGAAGTGAGTCCTTCCCATTCGGGACCCGTATTGCCTGGATCCAGTCTCCCTGTGCTACCATCCCCACAGGGTAATTAGGTAATTAGGAAGCTGGTACCAAGGGTGGCGATGGCCAACTTTAATTTAATGCACAAGGCTGGGGGCAATGAAAGTGCTATCGGGCAGGGACGGGAGGAGACCTGTCCTGAGGACCCCTGAAAATTGGCTCTTCCATAAAGGCCAGTCATTCTTTTCCAAACAAGTTATGTTACGTTAGACATGAAACCGCCCACACAGAACATTAACGGGGTCCTTCCCTGTTCTGCGAGTTCTCCCCTGACCGGACTGCCCTGCCTGTGGGGAAGAGGAGGGAGCCTGCGCCCCCCAGCCCCCCTTTCCCTGTGCCCGTCCCAGCGACCCCGTAGGCTGCAGGGGGTGGGTGGGACCCCTCTGACCCTTCCTTCTGCTCTGCTCCCAGAGTGCGCTCTCAAGGGTTCGCCTTACTCAGAGTGGTATTTAAGTCACGACGGTTGGGTGGCAAGCAGCTAGAAGCAGCCAGGGTCTTTACAGAAATGCAAGTGAGAAAAGGATGGAAGCACTTGCACACGGGCAGGACACGGGTTCGCTTTCCCAGACCCCCCCAACAGCCAGACATGACAACGTGCACCCACGGGGCAAAGTCTGCCATCGGTGGCTGAGGCTGTGGTGTGAAACATGTGAAAACAAGAAAAAAAATAAGTGGGAACAACAGTCTATCATTGCCTTAAAGCTGTCTGAGGTCAGAACTGCGAACTCCCCCTTGTGTCGCAGCTGGAATTAGCTTCTGGTATGGAAAAAAAGAATCCGGAGGAAATAACACCATAGACTAGAGGTCGTTAATAGGAGTAAAGAAGCCAAGAGGAAAAGAAAGGGAATAGCAAACACGAGAGAAGCCACCTCTTTCTCTGTCCCTGTTTGTCTCTGTGTTGCCTGTTTGGGACGCTGTCCCAAAACGCCCTGCAGGGGACCCCCCTGCCATTAATAACACCCTTGAAGACAGCAACGTGCTTCAGCGCCTCCGCTAACTCCTGGCTTGATGCTGTGGGGCAGAGCCTGTGAATACAGAGACTGGGGAGGATGGAGATATGGCGACCCAACTGGTCTAACCGGAGAGGTGGGAAGAGGTGCTTCCAGGCTGCCCCCGTGGCCCTGGGGACGGTGTTTTTGCTGGTATCCAAAATGTGCAGAGGCACAGGGGAGAGCTGGGGCAGCTCAGGGGGGAGCTGCAAGGATGCTGGGGACCTTTCTGCAGACCCCGTGCTCTCCTCTGCCCCTCACAGCCATGGGGGCTCTGTGGCTCTGCTGACAGACGAGAGTACAGAAAAAAAGTACACAAGGGCATATATATCTTCTCCATACATAACTATCGGTATAATTAATCGCTTCCATTTGCTAAAGGAGAAATGCTTTCTAATTTCTTATTATTTGTTTCTTCTCTTCATGCTGCTATTGTAACTTTTTGTTCAATATCCTGGATGCTATCAAAGGTTTATGGGTTATTAGACAAATATAAAACACACAGCTGTGAAAATGCAAAAGCAAAGCAAATGCAAAGCAAGCAAATAAACAAACCATGTGTGAACAGCAACCAGAAAAAAAACCCACTGGAGTTTCAAAATATTTTCCAAATCATTGAAAATTTAAAAGCGATACCGTGATGCCGAGATCCTGCATGGCTCTGGTCAGGCGGCGGTCAACAAAATCTTAAAAAGCCAGAAAATGCTCAGCACGTAGCCCAGTGCTTTGATCACAGGGAGGACAGGCTGTGCAGTAGCAAACCAAGAAGGCTTTGCTAACTGAACATGACGACAAATATTTCCCAAAGCATGCACAATTTATTAAAGGAACATACACTTACGGCGTTATCCCCTAAAATGTCCAACTTTTTCATCAGCTCTGCTACTACTATGTCCTAACAAGAGAGAAATGGAAAACGAGGCGTCAGAACAGGGCGTCTGATTTTATTTGGGGCAAGGAAAGTACGGAACGAGAATCCCTTACTGTTACACCTTCTGCCTCGCAGTAGACTTGGAGAGGGCTTTTCCCCTCTGTGAAAGGGCCGTGATGGAAGTTGATGGCAGGCGATCGTCTTTCTCTCTCCTGAAATGACAATAATTGCCTGGTTAACAGTCACAGATGGCAGCTCCACTGGGAACGTGGTAAATAGGGTTTGAAAAAGGCTCACTCTGAACACATGCAAAGCAATGCTATGGCCGAGCTGCTTTATTTTGGGTGCCCAGCGCCCAGAAACCCTTCCTCCTGCACCCTCTGGCTATTGACCCTCGCCGCCAGGAGAGGAGCAGCAGCCATGTCTCTGGCCAGACCATGTACTTTGGGGAGGGTCCTCAGGGCTGGCAGGGAAGACCTCCACCTCGCTGCAAAGCCAGGCAGACGTACGTATTAACAGCGCTCATATTTTCCCACCATGCCACCTCATTGGGCACTGATCCTGACCGCTTACCTAGTGTTTTGTCTACGTAATGTATTTGAACAAAACGATACACTTATGCCTAGTGTAATATAAATAGCATTTAAATTTTTCTTGTATGTGGCTGCTTTGTTATTCTCTCTTTGGAGGCCCAGAGAGGGGGTGGAGGCCCCATCCCTGGGAACATTCCAGGCCAGGTTGGCCGGGGCTGTGAGCAACCTGATGTAGTTCAAGGTGTCCCTGCTCCTGCAGGGGGGTTGGGCTGGGTGACCTCTGGGGGTCCCTTCCCACCCAAAACATTCTATGATTCTATGATTCTATTCTATGGAGAATTTGGAAAACAGTTTCCAAGAGCTTATGGAGTCTGTTTATGCCAGGAATGATATCGAAAACAGAAGACTCAGGGGAGTAAACAGGACAGTCCAGGCCACGTGATTCCTTCTCTGCAGGTGTAGGAAGAGGTGAAACACAGCAATGATTTTTGGCAATGACGAAAAAGTTCCTTTTTCTTTTCCTTTCCCGTATACGATCTGTTCTGGTTTTATTTCTTTGCTTTTTCAGAACAGATGGAGTACAGTAAAATGTGCATCTACATCATGAGCCAATCTTCCGGACCTTAAAATTGCTTAAGTAGTCAGACTGCCAGAACAACCTCTCAAGAACACCACTATGGATCCCTGGGTGTTTGTCTGGGCTTTTTTTTCTCTTTTGTTAGCACTTTGTACCAAACCCTTCGGTCTCGTTCAGTGCAATGCAGCTCTTCAGAGTAAACACGGGCAAGCTCCCAAAACCGCGTAGCCCCCAGGCACAGCTCGCCGCAGCCCAGGGCAGGCAGGCAGGACCGTGGCTGCAACACGTGCTCACTTCAAGCTCCAAGATCCTGAACTCCAGGAGCTCGTTTTGATCCTTAACGTCCTGGACATCGTGTTTTAAGCGAGCTTCCTCGGCTTCCATTTGTTTTATCTGCAAAATAAAGCAACGCGTGTTAGCACCAGTTGCAGGGTGTCACTCGAGACCCGCCGCGCTTTGGCTGTGCCGGGAAATGCCGGGGTCAGCGCGAGCACCGAGGGTCTGAGCCCATGCCCCGGGGTCAGCACGAGCGGGGACCGCGGCACCGGGCAAACGCGGGGCTTTTCCCTGCAACCACGTTCTCACACAAGCTCAGACCGGGACATTCAACAGGGAATGCCAGAAAACCACTTTTTCTGGCAGATTGATGAGGATCTTGTTATTATACATGAATTATTTCCAGTAGAGCTGTGTGATACAGATTAAAATATTGTACCTTCTGCATTCCTTAAGCTACAAATACTATTTGAATAATAGATATAGAAACATTGAACACCTTTTCTACCAGTTCTTGATTTCTTCTGTACAATGCTTGCTTCTCCTCAATCCACTTCATGTCCTTCGAAAAGAAATGACCAATGTTGTAGGTGAAGCTGGCAATGTTTAGCACAAACACAGCAGCATGTATTTCATTAAAACACACATCCAGAGAAGAGGGACAGGTAATATTACACATGAGACTGGAATTCCAGTATTATCGACAACACGAAAGATCACCCCTTCTGTCTTATTTAACAGCCTGTGGTATACAAGCAGAATGGAAACACTCCAATGATTTAAAACCCGCTTTTGGATAAAAGATTGGTTTGCATTAAGAGGGATATTTCTAGCTACACGTTTACAATCAAATTTCAATTACACTGAATATAAATTACATATTTCTGGAAAAAGGAACCTTATTTTGAATCCAATTTCTTAATTTGATGGATATATAAAAGCCACAAACCCCAGGATATCAGTAATCAGTCAGGTTACCAATACTGAGAGGTTAAGCTGGAAAGGTAATGATCAAATGACTTCGTATATTTAAAGTTCTCGAGAAACATTTTATGGTTTTGGGTTTGTCTGAGGATTTTTTTGTGCTGGAAAAATACGACACGAGCTAGAAACAGCCTGGGAAGGGAACAATTCTTGCCTTTCCCGCTGGGGGCTGGATATTTGCAGTCTGCAATGTTTCATTCTCAAGGCTACCCCCAGGCTAGAGGTGTGCCTGCCCTGTATCGCCTTTGGCTGCCAGCGTGCGGGGTGGTTTTAAATTCTCTACTCTTCCAATTTGAGGCGCATTTTCCTTTTAACATTTTCCTGTGTTATGCTACTTCATGCACACCTCCAGACCGTGCACCTCGGTGCCAGCATTGACGAGTTCACCCGAGCCACGAGGAGGAGGAGGGCGTTGCGTGGTGGAGCTTTGGCGCTTGGCTCGAGTTGCCACCCCGCTGCCAGGGTGCTCCCCGATTTCGGTGGTGTGGGCGCAGGATCCTCCTGCATCTGAGGGACCGCACGGCTGCACTGAGAGCGCTCAGAGCCGCTCGGCTCTGCGGGCAGGGAAGCACAAACTCCCACCACCATCATGGCTCTTCTGTTCGGGGAACACGACGAGGGAGAAGTTTCTAACCTTCGCTAGGCAAGGATGCGTGCGACCGGCAGATAGGTCGACCTCAGCACTGCAGTCCAAAGGGATCTGGATGGCATGCAACAGCCAGGAGCATAAACAGCATGGAAAAGCTGTGGAGTCTCCTTCTCTGGAGATATTCAAAGCCCACCCGGATGCTGTCCTGTGCCCCCTGCTCTGGGTGAGCCTGCTTCAGCAGGGGGGTGGCACTGGGTGAGCTCCTGAGGGCCCTTCCAACCCTTGACATTCTGTGATTCTGTGAAATGCGGTCTGTGCCAGGGGCTGAACGTCCCCCACTGAACACTGCAGTGGCACCCAAACCTGCCAAGACCTTGAGTGGGGCTGGCTTTGCAGAGTGAAGTCTCAAGGTCAGACCAGCGTGACAGACTACCGAGCCAGCCTTGAATGAGCTAGCCACCTTGCAGTGAATTCAGAAATTAAAACTACCAAATGTAAGCCTTAACAAATCAAAGCAAAAATAAGACATCTTAATAATGCCTGACAGGGTGAAAAAGGCAGAGCCCAGTAGATGTTTGGTCGAGTGTGAAGTACTTCATGTTAATCGTTTAGACTCAATTTCCTAGAGCGAGGTTTCATTGTATCTCAAATTAATCCTTTTTGAAAGAACTACAGAGGTGATTTGCCAAGCTATTGCATGAACAGGCTGCGCAGCGACCTACACAAACAGCTGAAGCGGGCGATTCAAATAGCCCTAATCCACAAATTTACCCCCCATTTAAAGGCAGCATTCACAGCAGTTTTCCTCATGATGAGAACCACTTTGGGTTTGCTGAAAATGCACAGCCTGTGCTGGGCGCCTCCTCCTTCCCTTTCTGTTCAACGCCTGCTTTTCTCCTTTCAGGGAAGTAAAACCTTGTGGCACTACAAGGAAAGCTGCTGGTAAGGAAAGCTGACTTTTCCATTCACCAAATGAACATTTCATTAGAAACTAAGTATTATTCCTTTATTTTACCTTCCCAACTTTCTCCCAGGTATCAAAAATACCGGTAGTCTATGAGATTTTAAAGCAGACCAACTTCTTGCCAGACACAACAGTCCCCTCTCTTTACCATAATACTTTCTCAGTATTTATATACATTTTAAAACTGATAAGGGAACTGACCTGCTATTCACTGATTTAACCTGCAGGAGATGCATAATAAAACAACCAAGAGCAATTTTAGGCTCGGGAGGGTAAAGGGACAAAGGGGGACTAATGGCAGGGCTGTCAGCTGGATGCCACAGAGCCCCTGTGTTTGGGACTTCGAGCAGTGACGATGAGCGTGGGAATTCCTTACTCTCTGACTGCAGAGAAATTCCCCGCATCCCGTAGATATTATGGCACCCGTTTTGACTTCACAGCTGTACTATTACCGAATTCAGGCACTCCTTTTCCAGCCGACTTTTGCTTTCCCCTGCTGTAACACCTGCGCATCACAGGCCCTTTCACACAGGCACCCTCCGCTGCTCTCTCCACGACGCCGGAGCAACTGAGGCACCGAGATCAGCAAAGATACGTGGGGCTTTCGCGGGTGCTGATTTCAGGAGCTAGCGTGTAAGCACTGATGCAAGCGTGTAAGCACTCAGGGCTCCGGGGGCTGGTGCTTGAGGTACTAACACATGGAGGAGTGGAGAGTGGGGCTTTCAAAAGCCCTTGCACGCCTGACTCTCCTTGAAACCAACTAGAGCGCCTGTATTGAGTGCTTTCTTCTCAATTAATAGACATGGTTATTGAATCAGTCCTCAGCAGGTTACATTAATGTCTCCTAAGCTGGGGGTGCAGAGGTGATGGGGGTGTGCAGGGTAGGTCACTGCGGCGCATGTTGGCAGGGAGGGTAATGGCTTCCCTAGTACGTCTGCTTTGTGTGAAACGAAACAGCTATGGAAAAGTCACATCAGGGTTATTCTACACACACATAAACACTCGCTAGCAGCCGCAGTATTACACCACAACACGAACAGGCACATTTCTAGAGCCCCCTCCTGCTCCCAGCACGAAGGCTGGAGAAGGGGCTGGTGTTTGGCCGCATGCATTACCTGTCCCTGCTCAGCAAGAGCCTTCTCCAGGTCTTCTATCTGAGCCTGAGATCGGTGTATTTCTGCTTGGAGCTGCTCACGTGTCTGTAGGATACGAGGGAAAAAGAAAAAAAAAATAAATCAAACTTTCTCTAAAAGACAAAAGCTAACACAGGTACAGAAAATACTTAAAACATTAAATACTTTTAAGAAATAATTTTTGAAGTTCTTTGGCAGGATAAATTTGCAGCTGAGCACATAACATTAGTCACTAATCATAAAAAGAAGCCTGTGAGATAGTATAATAACTTTGAGACTTAAGACAAGACTAACGTAAACCAGCATCCCATTAGGCAGACAGCAGGACAGCAAAACATAACTGGTTTCTTACAGCTGGTCACGAGAGTGCAGCGAGCAGCCTCCCTGGCCTAAAACAAGGAGTTGAAAAAAGCCAGTGTAATGCAAAGATTCATTTCTCCATCAAGACAAATGAAAATTATTATGCCACACCTGATTCCTTTACATTTCTGAGGAGCTAAAAAGCTCAGAACAGACCTTACATACGTAGCATTACAAGCCGGTGCTCCTCCTTATGCCTTTAGTACTCTGTTTTATGGTCCTACGGTGTAACTTCTTACTATACTTGTACCTTCATGCTTATTTAAATACACACCACCTTCCTACAGGCATTTTCTGGAGAATAAATGTCATTATTATTAGCTGTTGTATTTGATAAATATCAGTTTGTAGAACATTTTCTTTCCTCAAACCATTTATCTGCTGTTTATCTTGTGATTTACAATGAAAATGATCTTATTTGTTTGTGTTACCAGCGCTGTTCTCTCTTTTTGCCTCACTATGGAAAAAGTAAACCCAAGTAACTGTTCGAGTTGGGCATGTCTTGTTTCATTACAGTTTTCTTTACATGTGCAACCCCTAAAACAGCAGAGCAGAGCGCACGCTTCTGAGAACGTCAGCTTTAATGCAGCTTGAGCATTCAGCGAGAGTGAGGTGATCCGTGGCTGCCAAACAGGGAGGGCGCTGGGAGACAAGGGATGCTGCTACACCTGGGTGGCTGAGGGGCGCTCGCCACTGGAGAAATTAGAAGGTAATTCTTTGAAATATTCAGTGGAAGAAAACCAGACTAGTTATACAGCTGGGAAAGCCAAAATATTATTGCAATGCTGGACTTCAGCTAGAGGAATTTGGCCGTTGCTTTGATGTCTAATGGGGGCCAGGGAACTGCCTGCAGCTGGGACGGTCACAGCTAGGTGGTACGTGGTGCTGTGCCGCAGGTGCTGGGGGTGTCCCCACCGGAGGTTGGATGATAGGGGTATCTCCCAGCATTGTCATCCTTACCTTGGACTGCCTGAAGTGGTCCTGGATAACTCATTCATACAATAAATATAGAGCCAGATTAAGACTTTGCAGTTACATTTCTTCTATTAAACTTCAAACTGTTAGCTCAGAACAGAATTTGTCCCTTTATTTACTGTATTCACCCTTGCATTCTGTGCATAGTAAGTCCTGCCAACTTGTTGTAATGTACAACATACTCATAATAAACGTAACATTTTTTGCCAGATGCTTGAAG
Source organism: Egretta garzetta (assembly GCF_000687185.1). NCBI lineage: Eukaryota > Metazoa > Chordata > Aves > Pelecaniformes > Ardeidae > Egretta > Egretta garzetta. The sequence goes on along the minus strand of NW_009259492.1, from coordinate 757,907 downwards.
CCACATGGGCTGTGCGAGGCAGATAGGCAGGCAGGATGGCATAGGACACTTGGCAGTTTAATTAAGAAAAAGAATGTCAGCTACAAGCCTCCTAAACTTTTTATGAGGAATCATGTAATCTCACAGAATCCAGAAGGAATTAAACACCAAGCATTACATATTTAAGGCTATCCATCCTGGATTTTTAGAGAAAAATAGCTTTATTTTAAGGATTTCCCATAAAAATTGTCGTTGAATTTCTCTTAAACTGCTCAGAGGTGAAAAAACTAAACCGCAGCAATGGTGGTTCCTCCAGCCAACTCGCAGTTCGCGGGGCCGCCGGACAAGCTGGCCGCAGTTGGAGACCCCGGAGCCCACCTTGGCTGCCAGCCCAGCTGAGTCCCCTGCGTGCACTCCTGGCTGGCAGCATGCTGGAGGGGCTGGCTGACCCCAGTTTAGCTTGAAAAGAGCCTGAGCAAGTACAGTTGGAAGCCCCCGCACAATTACAATCCTTTATTTTCATGTAATATAAGCCATTTAGACCTTAACTTCTCGTTCTGCATCCAATGTTCCTCCGACCTGTTCTTGCAATAGGGCGTATGCTCGTTGCAGAGCCTGGTACTCCATCGTCAGCTGCCGAAAACGCAGTTCTGTCTCTTCCTTGGCCATGCCCTGGAATCAAAAACGAATTAGCATTGCACCAGTTGCTTTCTTTCTGCATTGAAAGTAAAAAATATTGTAAGAGTGGATTACATTTCTGTTCTCTAAAAAGTGCCAAAATTATTATTTTCAAAATGCAATTTGGGAAGCGCAGTTCTATGAATCTTGTTCATGTGCCCTCAGGCTATTTCTCTTTTGTCCCTTAAACATCTCTTGCATCCGCTTACTCCAAGAAAATGCAATATAGAAAATAATAAAGATAATTCCTCCCACTCTGGAAAGATAAAAATTCACCAGCTAACATACTAACTCGCCAGCCAACATACTAACTCGCCAGCCAACATACTAACGACTGAATCGCCCTTTATTACTGCAACAGGCAAAGTCACCAGATTGAAAGGTGAAAATACAGCTTTACTGAAACAACAAGAGGTTTCCAATCTGGGGAGTAAGCCCAGCCTGACAGTCTCACTCAATTATTGAAACACTAATCTAGAGTTAACACGTGTAGAAATGGTGACATCTACATGAAAAGAGCCCTTCATCTTCTTCGCTCTCCTTATGGTATCCAGCACTGAATGCTTTCAGGTCAGGTTGACTGGAGTATTTCACTCGACATGAAATGCAATGATACTGCTGGCTGCATGCATATACTTCGTTCTAGCTGAACAGGGGAAAAAAAAAGTCAATACAGGAAGGCAAAATAAATAGGCTCATACATAGAGAATACATTCTGATTCCCTGCCGTGTGGCACATGCCTGGCAACCAGTCGTGTATCTGTGGTGATGGAGATAGGAATTCTTTAGGTTCCCTTTTAACGGATCTAACTACAACCCACGAAGCAGCTGAAACAGCAGATGAGAAGTTGCAGCCAGCACACCGTAAAAAGGCTGCAAAGTCACCATTGGGAACTTTTTGTTTCTTACAAGATTCCTGTTAAACGCAGAAACAGGTAACGGTACAGCGATCCGGCACACACTCGGGAATGCATTTGTAGGGAAGCCCTGCGAAACACCAGGAACACTCCCTTTTCTTTGCATTACCAGTGAACTTGGCGTACTCTGCATTCAGAGCCTCCAGAACAGTCACGGCCCCGATACGCTGGCGAGGAGACAGCCTTTCCTCTGGGGACCGGTGCGTTGTGTGACTGCCTGCTTCTCCTTCCAAAAACACGGAGCTTAGCGCTCAAGGCTGCACTCTGTGCCGAGCTCAGAATGACAAACAGAAGGACCTGAACCAAACCACACTGGCACAAACCTCCGGGAAATCTCCGTGTGAATGGATCTTCCTAGGGCTGTCCAACTCCTCAGTCCTTTTAGACCTCTAGCCTACAAACCCATTACAAATCTAATATTCTTAGGATATAATATTTCCAGCTTGGCTAAAAGTTGTGAAATTACTGGAGACTTGAGATCCAGAGATATTAAGCAACATGCACAGCATTAAATTTAACATAAATCTTTCATTTTCTGGTCAGAGATGACGAATGAATGATATTACAGACCAGGAACTTCATTAAAAACGAGTAGCAAAGTTTCAAAACAAAGTAACATGTATTTTTGATGAATACCTCCTCCAGGTCATCTTCAGGAGTGCAAGGGGTTTGATCTGTCCGGTCAGTTTGATATGAGATAGAGGAACCATCAGACTCCAAAGAAGCTTCTTCATCGTAGCCAAAAAACGTCTCCACAACCGGCTTCTGACAGAGACAAGGTGTCAGCGGGGGCAGACGCGCCCCGC
>NW_009259492.1:728161-755103 GCF_000687185.1 Egretta garzetta | reverse complement strand
AGCATCGGGGCGGCAGCCGCGACTGCGGACCCATGGCTAAACCCCGCGCCTTTGTAGGAATTGACCATACGCACCTTCAGGGGGACCTGAATTCCAGATTATGGGTAATTTTCTCTCTATTGGCTTTTGAAAAAACGCCCGGTTCATTACATGTGTGCTGTAAAGCTGTTTCACCCCAACGGCAGTGCTCTAACGACAGCTACAACTGTTCAAACCACGGACTTGTCGTGGCCGTTATTAAGGACAATGGTGGCCGGCCGCAAAGCCCCTGCCTTTTTTTCTAATGTTTTCCTCCCAGTTTCTCTAGCTAAGGCAATCACCCTTTTTGCTTCTTTGTGCATTCAACTCAGCGTGAGGTGGGAGTTGTGCACTGAAAAGTCTTTGTTAATCCGGCGTCACCACCACAACGTCCCTCCTGTCATTACCGCAACTGTCACAGGAAAAGTTAGATTTTTCAAGAAATATTCTACTGGAAAATTTGAAGTTAATCACCATGGCAACGTTTTTACAGTTTGAAGAAATCCGTTTTTCCACTCAAATCTGCTTTCTGTTTAAAAGAATTGAGGGTAGCGCTGATAAAATAAGATTCACTGTTAAATGCTTGAAAGTCAAAGAGGACATTTCAAACACAATTTTGAAGGTATTTTTAATTGCTGATTTACAAAAACCATCTCTAGATTTTGGCTATTTCTTTGGTTTGCAGTGGATAACTTCTGAAGGAGACAAGGCGTAACTCTCCTTCAAAGGCCTGGTTGCCATTTGCAGGATGACAGGAGTTAAGGAGTTATCTCACATCGACCACAATTCGTTGTTTATGGATTCCTTAGCTCCATCACCACCTTAACTCTTCATACGCAGAGCACAGCTTACTCCCAGGTCACTGACATTATACCTCGCGATGTCATTACAGCGTTAATATTTATACTAGCACCCTGCCAAGTCTTCATTAACTAACGTTTTCTTTTTCCCTGAGCCCTACCATTGCTCCTTGTAACCAGCAATGTTTGCATGTTACTAAACTCCATAACGAATTATTTATAGCCTACTTATGTTTTCAGGCAGTGCCATTAAAAGATTATTTTGAGATGCGTTAATTCACAAAAACTGTCTCATCTTAAGACAATCACATACCATGGAAGTTCCACGGGACACCAAAACTGCCGGGGGCAACAGAAGAGCATGCAAATGCTTGTAATGCAAACAGTTCCCCTACCCCCACCAGTTCTTGTCTGAATTATCCCAATTCTGTCTACGAATGTCCTTGAACCCAAATTTAAGATTAGGACCCATTTCTAGACCCTGGAGGAGAATGTCCCCCCATGTGGCTCCGAGGTGTTCGGAGCACCCCAGGCAACCAGCATGCCCACCAGCATGTCATGGTACAAGATTTTTTTTTTACCTTAGGAATTCTTGTCATTTTTTTCCTTTGCTTCCTATACCTTAACAGCTTATCACGTTCCTGAAAGAACCAAATACATATGTTAGTGGTTTTCAGAGAGCTGCTACTTAATTTAATTGCGGCAGTACTGGTAGTCATTAGGCAATCAAGAAATAGCGATGTCAGTGCTGGCCGCTCCCTCAAAACAAAATAACCACGTTTTCATCAGTCAAATGTTCGTTTTACTCCAACGTCTTCCAAGTTTGCCATATACAAGTAGCGATGGCTCTTTATGGTCATGAAAATCAAGATAGCAACAGTAAGCCGCAGTTCAGAGCTGCTCAGCGAGCAAGCGTGCGCGGTCAAGCCCGTGCGACGGCTCTTCGCTGGTAGTTGGGCTCTCCGTCCAGGGCGAGAAGCAAAGACCGGCTCCTGCCTTGGCTCCTGGTGCGGGGCTGTTAGTGCCCTCTGGAAGGTGCACATGGGTAACAGCCCGACTACGCAACGTTGAGAGACTGTTTGAACTCGGCACTTGCAGTCTGAGCTGACTTCTCTGGGGATCTGCAGGTTCCCACTGCTTCTCAAAAAGGATCTGAGCATTTACTGCTGCCAGCAAATTTTTCTGTTCAGTGGAAATTATGAAACTCTTCATAGAGTCATGTTAATTTTTTATAGTACTGGAAAAAAAAAAAAATCTTTATTCTGGATTGTGAATACAGGCAAACTCCAGGACTGCAGAAAGCAAAGTTCTAAAGGGAAAACCCCTTTAATCTTTCATCTTAACCCTTCAGTAAAAGGTTGCAACGACATTCTGGGACATTGACAATGTGCCACTACCATCGGCCCAACGGCAAGTCCTAACATCAGCAGCAGAGACAGATGAAAACTGAATACTTGTTTTGCTTGACAACACAAGCTTTGCTGCACACTCGGCAATGAAGACCAATATGAGTGGCTTAACTTCACCAAATTTTCACCGATAATAACACAGCGATGAGTCGGGCAAGGGCAGTGACTGAGAACATTGCCGGTATGGGCGAGACAAAGCTAGTGGTAATCAGAGTCTGAAAAAAATGCAATTCCAACGTGGCAGAGCCGTCCCGGAGATGGGGGACACTCGCTATCAGCCGTCAGGACAGGGTGACCACACTGACCTCGCCTCTGAGGTCATCCTCGTGGGGGAAAAAAGCCTTCCTCTCTCACCAGAGCTTTCCTCTCCACTATCACCACATTTTTCTCTGGTGAACAACTTCTGCTGCTACGGCCTTTGACAACATCTATGCTGAGAAAAACCCTGTGCTAGCTTGCTTGAATGGAGGTGTAGGTGGTAACAAATATTATTATACCCTGCATGCTTTTCATGAACAGCAATTTAAAGCATATGAAGATGAGGATGAGGTTAACGTCATTCTTACCATGACACTCTTCACGTAGCCAGCAGTCTCCAGCGTCTAATGAAAAAGAATGAAATAATGTCAGTAGCACAGAGTTAAAACAAAAAAAAAGGTAGTTTCTTGTGGTAGTATTATCATTTCAGTATTTTCTCTTTCCAAAAAAGACTGAGAACATGGTAACAAAGCAGCAAAATACCAAACACAACACTGCAGAACACCCCCCTTGTCCACAGCAACCTGCAGCCCTGATGCTGTCTCCAGCTAAAGGAGCTCGGACACTTTCCCTCACGGGTGCAGGATCCAGCCCCCAGCACATCTTCTGGACATGCTGCAATGGTTCTGTCATGCAAGTGCAACGCAGATTGGAAGGTAACATATGTTCAGTTCAGTTACCAGTAATTATAGCAATGCCTACCGTGTTCCACAGATGCAAGCCATGCCCGTCAGCTCACAGATCCCCAAGCACCCCTTGCTTAGGCTTCCTGTTCTTCTGCTATGGCCTTAGTTGACCTTGCATGAGGGCAGCAGCATTACATCTTACCTTGGAGAGTTCATCAATGAGATTTTGCTGTTCAATAACTTGTAGTCTCAGGAAATCAACTTCTCTTTCTTCCTGGCTGTGGTCAAGGTCATTTAAGGAGCTCGGCCTCCTTATTGTTCCAGCTCTTTGCCTCTGAAAGAAACCCACAGGGCAGAAGAGGAAACAGTCAGAAGGCTTGGCCAAAGGACAGAAGGCAGCCCCTTCCCTTTACAGCTAGCTATGCAGCTAAGCTGATGGCTGTTCTGGCAGCTCTCCTGCTCCCCTTTCGCTGGGTGATACAGCTCGACTGCAAACACACCGGGTGTTCCTGCTCCTCAGGCTGCCGCGTGAAGCGCGCGGTCACTGGGGAGGACAGCGGGCGCGGGGGCCATCGTGCCAAAGAGAGGGGCAAGCAGCAGCTCAGCTGCCCTGCTCTGTGGGTCTGGGTCTGCCCAGGGCTGCGTGGATTGCTCTGGGTGGAGAAGGAGTTCAGGGAGCTGGGACCAATGTCGCCTTCTCCGGGTTCCTCTCGTTAGTTTTGATCTGCAGCAGTCCCGGAGCTGCAGCAGCCACGGGGATGACCCCAGACCTCCTGCACTCGTGCAATGCCACAGCTACCTGCTAACAGCTATCGCCCACTAATAATATTCAACTGAAAAAAGGGAAGAGAGTCACGAGTGCAGATTTCTTTGGGATTAGGAGGTGATTCTGGTACGATAGTCAGAGGTGAAGTGGGCGATTTGTGCTCACGTGGCAGCTGAGCAGCCAGCGACTGAGCAGTCCGACCAAAATGTGCAAAGCTCAGGCAATTTCTTTTCTTCAGAACTACTTGTTTTCAAAGCTAAAATAAAACATTTTATGTACAATAAAACACGTTCAAGCCACAAACCACTCAGTAGTGCACTGCAGAACATCGCAGCAAGCCCTGGGAAGGGGAAAGTTTCCTATCGAACTTGCAAGTTTGGGATGATGCCCAACTTCACCAGCCCCACGAGTACCAAATCACGCGTTCTTGCTGGAGCACACAGAGACTTACCATTGCTATATTTTCTTGTGTTACAAATTTCAATTTATTTTCCATTCGACGTAAGGCATGTGACAATTCTTCATTCTTCCTACTAAGGCGTTTATTTTTGTCCAAAATGGGCTTATACTGACTTTCAGCTTCTCTAAGACGTTTTAACTGAAAGGTAAAGGAGAATTAACACCCGTGGAGCTGTTATTGTTCACCAAATATATCAATAATTTTCTTTAAGCATCACACTAGCAGTATTTTCTCCAAATACAAAGGAGACTTGACCAAAAATTCTTGGTATTTTCCATCAGGAAGCAGAGGGTTCCTCCTTCACGAGGTATTCGCTCTCTGCAACACACACACCATGTGGGGGAATGTATTCATTTAAAAAAAATAAATAAAAATAATTCCAGCTAATGCCATCTTAAAACTTCATTGTTATGTGAGCGAAGATGAGCGTGATGTGGCACACCACCAAACACAGAGTGCAAGGAGGAGCCAGCTACTCCTGCGATGACTTCAAAACAGCACAGGGGAAAATACCTCGGTATTTGGGGGGCAAGGCACGGCCATGGCGGCGCGGTCACCGCCGTGCTTCACCGCTGCACTCACCAGCTCATTTCTCTCCTCCGACAGCAGCGCGTTCCGGTCCTCCAGCTTCCTGATGATGGCACTCAGCTCAGCAATTTTAAGTTGGAAGCGCCGGGCATCCTTTTCATCCAACTGCTGTTCCTAAAACAAAGATCAACTGCAAATAACTGTTCATAAGTGTGCAGGCAGTATCAATCTTTTCCAAAGCTCAAACTTTTTCCTCTCCCAAAAAGCAAAAGTTTCAAAGCAGAGTGTAACCTAACTGGGCCCCAAACGCTGCAGGATGAGACCAACGGAAAGTTAGGGGTGAAAATGTAACAAAGTATGCAAATGCAGAAGAATGTATATGCACATACAAAGTCACAAATGGTGAACTTGGAAAGAGAAAAGAAAATGTCAAAAATCAAGGCAATGCTTCCCATGTATGCCACTGTTGAACTGAGTGCGTCAGACACATCGCTCACCCTGAGGACTTTGTTGTAAGAAAATGTTATTAAAAGTACTGAAGTACAAATGGGGAAAAATACGTGCAATTATACCATTGCATAAGCTCTTCTTCCATAAAGCTGTGGCCCTTATTGGGTTCTAAAGGGTCACTCGTAAAGCCAAAGGGGTAGCACTTTATCCGAGTGAAAATGCTTAAATCAAATTATAAATGACTAGAAATATAGGTGGGCACGTTCTCGTTCAGAACCAGAGAGAAGCTACAGCTCTTTACAAATGTGACAGACTTTTCCCCCTTCTCTAGGCCTTGTTCTGATGTTTGGCAGAAGTTGAGTACGAATCGAAACAAGTAAATTAGCGTCCGTAGTGGTGGCGGCACTTTTGGGAGGTCTATGGCTCCTCATTCAACAGGTGCAGGAGAGGCTTGGGGCAAAGGATAAAATAGGTTGCTTTGCTCATGTACAAGTATTTACACTTCTACTGAGAAAATTAAGGCTGTTGCAAAAGAAATCTTGATGAGAATCAGCAATGAAGAAAATTTGCATACGTCAGATATATGAGGTCAGTTAACCGAGGGGTTTTTTTTTAATATTAGCAAATCAAGGCAAAAGCAGAAAGGTGCCATAGTTACATTAAAAATGCCATTGTGAAAGGGTGACTAAAATTTAATGCTCTGGATATTGCGTTGTAGAAAAGAAATCGGAGAGAATAGGTTAACGGGTGCTTAATTCACTCTCTGGTCCACTGAAAGTGAGAGCACTGGGCAGCGCGAAAACCCGAGCTAGCAGCGGTGTTCCAGGAGGACCGCGGGACTCCCCCCACTGCCATGCACCGACCCCCGGCCCCCCGCTCCCTCTGTAAACTGGCCTTGCACATCTGCTCGCCAAATCCACTGTCAGCAGATCCGAAAGCTGGCACACATACATTACTCGGTTAGAAATGCATTTGCATCATTTGTTGGCAAAACTGTGTCAAACTGTCAAACCAAGGCAGGTGGCAGAAGTATGGTACAGTGAGGAAAAGGAAGAGAAAAAGAACAGAATTTCACCCTGCTAACAAAACCAAACCAAACCAACAAGAAAACAAAACAACAAAAAAGCAAAAGCTCTCCCATAACAAGGTTTGATTTTACATCTCAAAGGCTTGGCTGAGGAACCAGAGCGAGAACTCGGTGCCTCAGGGCCTGCCCTGCACGGCTATGGGAAAGCTGTTGCTCAGGGGTGCACTCATCAAGATTCTGTCACTTTGTGCCATTTTGTCACTCGTTTGTGTAGGTGAAACCACGTGAAAGTGCTTACGGGGCTTCCCGAATGATCTGAAGCGTCTCCTGCACCACTTGCATAAGGAAGTTCCCGCTTGGGGCTGCTCAGATGCCGATCAGACTCTTTGATCTGGGAAAGTTGTTCATCTAAAGCCTCCTTTTGGAGCTGCAGTCTCTGAGCATGCCCGGCTTGAACCCCTAACTCTCTCTCCAGCACGTAGACTGCTCTGTCTTTAAATTTAATCTCCTCCATCTACAAGGAGAACAGAACACAATCACACAGGCAGGCAGCGGCTTGACAACAACAGAGCATCTTACGCCCCCAAACGCGGCCAGCGAACAGTTGCACAGAGCCGACACCCCTCGACATGGAAAATACAACAGCAGCGAGTGTTTGGCAGCCAACGTAGGAGCCGAATACGCTCAACCAGCTCGTGAACGTTACTCTGCTTCTGGAGGCCACCCGGAATAAAATCTCTCTTTGCAGCAGGAGTTTTTCCATTAAAACGACTGGGAAATAACCCATCTCCTCAGTTCTGTCTCAGAATACGCTGAAACATTTAAAAGCTAATATTTGTATCACAATTTGGATTCGTTCACTCAAACATTTCAATGATCTTGCAGCATTTTGCTTGGACATTACCTTTTGAAAACTTGGATTCGTAATTTTAAAAGAAAAATATTAAAACCTGAACATCCTTGTAATTTTCACAATATATAGAAGGAACGTGAATTGTTAAAATCCTTTTTCCAGAAGTCTCCCATGTGAACAATTTGTTTAATTATCCCCTTCCCATGAAAGGTTTTGCTTACGCATAATGAACATTACGCAAAATCATTAAGTGCTCGAATGACAAATGCCCAGCTATCTCCAATTCTCTTCCTTCCTATTTGCCTGCACCGTCCTCGTCGAGTTCAGAGCGCCATGCTCATCGCCGGTTGGATCTGGCACGTCGAATTTGCAGGTGCTCCAGGAATATTTTCTGTGTATTTTTTCCAAATGCTAACGTGGAATTAAAGCCTCCCTCTCCACGGAGCTGAGCCACGTTCCACGCTCGGAGGCGTGCCGGGGCCAGAGCGGTGGCTCGCTCCGCAGGCTGGGTGCCCGTGCCGCGGCGCACACCGGGGCCAGACCCTTCGAGGCTCTTTAGAGAGTTCAGACAGGGTGGCCTGGGCCCTGCTTAATGATGAAAAATTACTGAGCACAGCCCAAAATCTTCTTCTGTGTCTGCAGCGAGGTAAAACACCTCAACAGAACCCCAGGCTCTTCCCAGCTGGATTGCATACATATACATTATACATGAGTATGAGGTATTAATTACACTCGCACGCCACGGGGCTGCCAAACGTGCTCACAGATAATGATTCTATGGAAAGAAAGAAGTCATATACATCCCCTAAAATGTCTGTTGATCTGCTTTCAGACACCGTACATGCATAAGATTTTTGGCATAAGTTTTTGAGACTTAACACATTTAATTTAAATGATCTGGTTTTAAAACGTAGCCTGCTTCAAATAAGAACATTTTGCCTTGTGAGAACTGCGTTTGATACTTTTATCTTTGATAGCTTTGTCTGCAAACCTGGAAAAAAATGACATTGTGAATTAACCGATTGCTCAAAGTACTTTGTTTCCAATATCTGCAAAAATGGCCCAGCCAGGGAAAAAGCAAGGGATGGCAGCTTCCACGCATCCAGCGATAGTACCAGGAAATTACTTCCATGAGGTGTTTTTGGGCGGAGGGGTTGATTACAGCTTACGGCTGTGAAATAAATTATGTGGGAGAGGACACAGCGGGTTGGGACACGATGTCCCTCCGTTGCCGAGCGTGGAGGCTGCGTCCGGACCCAGGCCAGGCGAGGGGCACCGTCACCCCATCGCCCTCACGCGCCGGGGCAGCTCCGCGGTTCCAGCTCCAGCCGCAGGCGAGAGCCACGGTGCTCCCCGAGGGGCTGCGCTGCCCGGGGCGGCACTGCCCTGCGGTAGCTGCAGGAAGGAAGAACCGAGCTACAAACCCAGAGGGGTCCCGCATGGTCCCTGGGGGAACAGCCAGCCTTTGCCGAAAGGCAGCACAGGACAACTCATAAATACCTGCGTGGAAACTGCGCCTCGAGGTTGTGCAAAATTTGCATTCTTTTAGTAAAATGGAGCAAATCAAGTGCAGTCTGGGTGCCATTCTATTAAAGGTGCTTTCAACAATTTCCATTAAGGCAAGGGTCTACTGACTTTGAATGAAACAGAGGTGCCCCCTGAGGTTCTTCTGCTGAATACCTGATCGGGTAGAGATCTGAAGGGATGTTATAGATGAAAAGGTAACGTATCATTAAATGAGTATTTGTTTAAAATAAGCAGAATATTGGGTAGCCGATCCCAATTTACATGAAAACAAAGACACGTTACAACACAGGCAGCACTGTAAAGTAGGAGGAACAAAGACAGTGGAGAAAATACAAAAGATTTCACAGTATTTCACTAACGGTTAGTTTTCCAGAAGAAAACCCTGAACGTAATGTTCCTAAACAACAAAGGGAACACCAGCATTCACAATTCCCCTCGTATGATTGAATTCACGTTCATGAAACCCGCGTAACGGTTTGGCGTTTGCAGCCCATTATTAAATAGCAATGCTGAGGAAATTGTACAACCCCCAGGAAACGTTCCACTGAAAAATGCCGTTTAGCACATTTCTTCCTAGCACTAGGAACAGTAAGACAACGTACAGAGAAGAAACGACTCGCAACTCACTGGAAGAGGCGCCGGTCCCCAGGCGCGCACCCCAGCCCGCGGAAAGGCGTCAGCGCGCGCAGGAGCGCAGCATCCGACCGCCCGAGAGGGTGCCCCGTGCCGCGCCGTGGATATTCCCACCTTAGTCTGCGCAGGCTGCCTTGACTCGGGATGAATATTTATGTGGGAGCGCTAATTAAGAACCAGCCCCTGAGCACAGCTGATGCCAATTATGCAAACATAATCCCTTGCAAAGCTAAATTTGTTATTCCCTCCGTGTGCGACGCAGTGCAACGCCTATCACGGTCTGACACGCAGCTGGTTTTAAGCCGTGTGGTTCTTTTAAAATGTATTATTTCTATCCTGATTATAAAATCAACATGTAGGTTCCCTGGTCGGGAGATCTCTCCTTGTGATGCTGCCGAGGCCTTTGCTGCTCTGCAGATTCTCAGCGGGCAGCAGGAGCGTGGCCGCACACCCCAGAAATCCGCCTTTGACGCTTCCAGCACCAGTCACTCCTAGGCAGCTCTTTCAAATGCAAACGAGAAGCCCCTTTCCAGCTGGAGCTGGTACGGACAAACACAGGCGTTTCCCCATGGGCACGGTGGGGAAAGCCAGCGATCAGGGGAGGGGAGGAGACCTGCCCCGGGCTTTGGCCCTCAGGAGCAGGGGGCACTGAACTGCCAGGCCCCCATCGCCTGGGCTGACGACAGAGGGCCTGGATGAAAGGAGATGGGGTTCCCCTCCGGCGCAGTCACCCCTGAGAGATGGGGTTTGCACACACAGGCTGGCAGGAGGGGGCAGCTGCCCCATGTGCCGTGGTGCTCACATTTGCCTTCCCTCTCTGTTTTCCTTAAGGAGCTCAAAGAAATAAATGCAGCCGCCCCTGTGCCCTGGTGACGTGTGTCACTCACCAGCAACAACCAGCTAGATCCAGTTAACCAATTTTTTGCCAAAAACTCTACAAGAGTACCTCCAGCTGGTGTTCTGATAACGCACATTTACATCAACTACTGTGATTTATGGTTTATAGATAGTGGAGGGGGGGGATAGCACACCCACAGGGGGATACTGCTGACTCCTTAATGTTAGAATCCCAGAATGGTTTGGGTTGGCAAAGCCCTTGAAGCTCCCCCAGCCCAACCGCTCCCCTACCCCTGCCATCCCACCCCCAAACCCTGGCCCTCAGCACCGCCTCTGCCCGGCTGTTAAATCCCCCCAGGGCTGGGGACTCGACCCCTTCCCTGGGCAGCCCCTTCCAGCCCCTGACAGCCCCAAGGGGAAGGAATTGTTCCCCATGGCCAATCTAAACCTCCCCTTATTTTCTGTTATACGGCTCTAGATGAATATTGATTTTGTAGTGCTCTCCAGGTTCTAACTCAAGGCGTTTAAACTCCAACAGCACACTCACACATCTAAGCCAGGCTGCCATGCCATGCTGCAGCACCAGATCCACATCGATTCCCAGCACTGCGAAGGATGGGAACAGAGCCGACACCATACAGAAGCAAGCTGAGATTTTTCTTTTTTTGACCAAAGAAAATTCTCCCTATTTCGGTACAGATGAACAACAAAATGCAAAATGCAATCCCTTCTCATGCTGCTGTAACGTCCTGTTACGATATCCATTGCAGCGCATATTGCAGCAATAATAAGCTGCACATTAGAAAGTACATGGTGCATTTTTAGAAGAACAAAATGCTCCTTACAGTCGCCTGTGTCATTCCCACACCCACGCTGTGGCTCCCAGGAACACCCCAGCCCCTTCCACTGATCCTCTTGGCAGAGCGGGGCCAGGAACTGATGCATCTTGCTTACCGTTGGGGGAAGAGGTGAAAGCCGAGGGCGTTTCATGCTGAGGCTGCTGCTGGAGGCCTTGCAGTGACAGCAGCTCCTCAAAAGCACAACTTCTCCTTGTAGTTAAGCTAGGACACAAGAGCAAGCTGCCACCAGAAGAGGTGGTCCGGCACCCTGCCTCCACCGCCCAAGTTCCACGCCAGCACTAGGTCGTACAGTAGAAGTTGGCTCATCATATCGCTCCGCAGGAGAACTGTTCTTTTTCACTGTCATGGTTCATTTTCTGCCACGGCCGCCCACTGGACTGGCGCTCTCTGTGCATCCATGGCCCAGGGCAGGAGAGGTGGGGTGGGCACGCTGCTGGCGGGAGCACGGCTCGGGGCTTTGGTAGCCTCATGGGCTCAGCCTGGCTCAGCTCTAAGGTGAAAATACACTCTTGAGCCTCTGAACTTCCTGAATCTCACAGGTTGCATGAGGGTCTTAAGAGTCATCATGAGAAGATGTTAGAAAAAAACCCGTGGCTATCCCATTGCTTCATCTGAAGGAATTAAGCAACCCTTACACCTGCTCTGGAAGCTGCTGGGCACAGCCCTAGCACTGCTGTCCCGCCGGACAGCGGGAGCTGCGGTTCCTCAGCCGTGCGGTGGCACCTCCCGGGATCACCCAGGAAACTTCTCCTCTCACATCTTCTTCCAGAATTAATCCTCATAAAAAGGTCATCGCTGTCAGCAGCATGTCACCATTGTTCCAGTAACCCTGCCAGATGGTCAAACAGGAGAGGAGGTGACATGTCCTCTGTTTTCAGCTCAATGAGGACACGTGCAATACATATTACCGAAAACTTAATTCTGCAGTGTGATTCTGCTGCAACTTTGGCCCAAGTGCGATTCTATTTCAGGCTGATTAAATCCCAGTTGTACTTAACTAAAGAGGAAATGCTTACAACGCGCCCAGTAGATGCCACGTGCCCTTTTCCAGCCAGACAACACGCTACAGCGGCTGTCACACTCCCATGGGATCACATCAGCTCCCGACGCTTCCCCGGGAACAGGGTCTCCAACCTGAGCACTGCGGCTGCCTCGTCGGCAGCTTCACCAGCTGAAACGACTGACACTGATGGGTCCTGCAAATCACCGTAATTCCACCGAAATCACTGGAATGATGTTGAGAGAGGTGCAGTGTTCAGCTGTTAAGCACAGAAAGGTTAAGCGGTGCAGGTGAAATCGTAATTTGCTGCCCCACTCAGACTATAAATAACCAAAAAAGTTTCCTTGGCTAGGTGACTAAAGGAAACTTTTCCTTCTGAAAACTGGTTCCTTCTGGAGCGCGAGGTCTGAATTGCAGTGCAGAATGGGTAGCGTTCTACACAAAGCTACTCATATCAAATTGCTAGATAATTGTGGATTTATATCAAGATATAATGAAAAAATTACTAATCAGGGTGGATTTTTGAATGAATAATAACTTGCACAGTTTGTTACAAAAATCCTAACAGAATTAAATGTGATACCAGCTTGGAAGAGAAAAGCACGTGGGATGGGAGAAATAATCACGCATAGAGAAAGAGTCAAATGGTTTGTCCTAGTCTGCATTCCCCTCAGACAATGTTCTTAAAAACTGGACTGTGAGACACAAAAGGAACAACTCGGAACCAGGAGGTTCCGTGACCCTCCAAAACGGAGGAGAAATGTTGTGTAGTTTTGGATATACAACAGACGTAGTCCAGGTTCAGTTGGAATAAATACTGTTGTAAATGAGGTTCAAACCACAAATGGTGAAAAAAACATCCCATGTTTGCCAGAAGGAATTATTCACCTTGAATAATTTGCCTCCCTTTCAGTATCAGGTGACGGCTGGGATACCTTAATAACACCAAATACGGAAATTTGTCACCATGTAAGGGAATAAAAAGGAGAAGATCAAGACTAAATCAATCACCGATGCAATTAATATTTAATAAAGTCATCTTCCTGCACTTTTCATCTGATGTTGCCCTTCAAATCACACATCTTCACTAATTTACTGCCACCTAACTGAAATCTCAGGGAAGCGCCTGTAAACACAGAGGTTTGGAGCAATACTGAAAAGGTTGATCTCCTCTTTGTCTGTGGTGTTGGAATACTGTAGGGAAGCCATGAAGGTCTTCCATGAGGTATCCGAGCAGGTTATTAAACCTTCGGGGAGCATGGTGGTGCACCCCCCTGCCCCTTTTCTCTCCCAGACGGCTTTACGACCTCAGGAGTTGCTGCCAGACCTCAGCCTTTGTGAAATGAGTTGGAGGGTTAAGCGCCCCTTAACGGTACCGGGGACTCCCACAGGGCTGTGGCGGGGAGCGGCACTCTCCGTACTGTAAACACCAGTTGACTTTGTCAAGGTGGGGAGCGACAACGGGAACAATCCGTTACCCCCTGACAGCCTTGGAACATACCTCAGCTGGGTCATAACCCGAGCAACGCGGTACCATTGTTACTGGAATTCCAGTCATTACCGACCAGGTTGTGGCCAGGATGAAAATTTACCAATGACTAAAGCCAATCGGCTCATGACCCTATAAACAGTGGCCCCAAGCGAGGCCCTTTGAGCTCTCCTGGAAGGCAGCGGGCTGCGACCAGCACCTCCCTCGGAGCAGGACGCCTCTCAGACCTTGCAGACCCTCAAGGTTGCACGAATTGGAGGTCCATCGCTGAAGACCGACAGCAGAGCCCAGGCTGAAACCCTTCCCTCCATGAGGCTCAACACTCACCCATTGAGAAATGCCGAGACATTCGATGTGATTATCTAAAGATAGAATCATGTCCATGTGTACGCATGTGTGAATCGATTTAAGTAATCTGTAAATGTGCGATTTAATTACAAAGCGAGTCTGTCATGATTATAGTTGACTGTGAACATTAATTTGGTCAGTCATTAAGTGCTGCTAAAAATCTTGTGGTCCACCTTAGAGCTGCTAGATACATATTGCCCTTAGGCATAAACCATTGGCCAAGCTTGAGACTAAGACTGGATCCAGCCGCACCTCGACTCCTCTCTGAGAAGTTTAGAAAGCCAGGGGGTCTGCTCTGAACCTCGTGACTCGACGGGAGGGTCCTCCTCATCCCCCGCATCCACGGTCCCTCTCTGGACCATTGTAATGCGAGCGTCACTTAATTTTCCTTTGTGTGCTTCTTCCATGCAGGAATAGAGGGAACCTTGCCCTTTTTGAATCTTTAAGTGAGTCGCTGTTTTGATTAAAACTATTTTTGACGAATCACTTCGTTAATCGACTGATGATCGAGTGCTATTGAAATGGCACAATACAACCCTGTGATTTGCTGTAAAGGCACAAATTCTAAACTGCTGCTAACTCAAACTATTCAAAGCCACTCATTCGCGACAGGTAGTCATCATCAACTAAAGTTTCTTAAATTGAAAATAAAAATTTTCCAGTCTCTAACAAATCTCATTTCTTCAGTTGTTCTGATTTCTGTTTTAGCCCCCTTATAAACGAGGTAGGAGGAAGGGAGGCTGCAGTGGCCGTTGAAGTCCAGCGCTCCTCCTTTCTGACCAACCTGAGTTTGAGAAAAATTTCAGTGCTCTTTACCACATTGAACTTTGGTCCCCATTAAGCAAAATCCGAGGCCAGTTAATTCTCAGGGAATTCTCCCGCCTGAAGGGCTGTTTTCCCTGGAACGTGCACACGCTAACACAGGGTGCGCTGTTATTTGTGGGATACCATGTGATTGTAGTTAAATACACGCATATAATATTTTTAGCTGTTTTAAAATGCACAAATTAAACTTTAAAAAAAAGTTTACTAAAATTAGAAATTCTTTAGAAAGGTCGTTGCCATGCTTACTTGTTACCATCTGGAAGGGACTTTCATCTTTTACATTAACATTTCTTAAGCTTCTGAGCCAGGGGCAGCTTAACTGGGTTAGCTGCACTTCTCTGGAGAGCAGACCCAAACAGCACCAGCCATATGTGCAAACAGAAACCACGCGGCCAGAATAACTTGAACACACGCTTTTGCAAATCGCGTTATTGCCTTTCCTATGCTGTTCTCAGAGCTGAAAGATGCTCAGCTCTGCTGTTTGGGATTACTCCAAATTTATCGGCATCAGTGAGAAATGGTTACTCCAGCTCCTGAAAAATAACTAGAATAAATAGCTAGATTTTTTTATTTGGCAAATACTAAGCAGGAACTGTTTCTAAAGAGAGATTACACCTTGTTAGCTGCTGCAATCTGCGAGCCTGTAGTACAAAACTACCAAAATTACCACCTGCAAACCTTGCCCCTCTACCCTAACTGCCTGTTTGCTGTGTACGGAGGGTCTGCTGAAAACATGCCCTGGCATGAGAGTGCAGGCTGGGGAGGAGCCAGCCTGCAGCTGCATTTGGAAGTCTCCTTTTGACCACAAGAATATTTTGGATTTTGTTTTGCTGCTGGAGAAGCGCACAGCGCCCAGGCAGGCACAGCTGGTTCAACAGGCTGCAGGGCAGCCATGCCTTCCCCGAGATCCCATCTGGAAGAGGGCAAAAATGCAGGGATTCCCCTTAGAAACCTGGTGAGGACAACGTTCATTCACTGACGCTGGGTTTGGCTTGGTGTGATGATTTAACTGCATGCAAAGTCGTAGCAAGTCAACAAAACGGAAAGGTTTGTATTCGAGCTGGTTATTTTGTTTTGTTTTAAAACATACAACTTAAGATCTATGGAGAAAGTACAGTCCTCTATTTCTCAACCACATCACAAAACCTCTGAAGTCTGCTCCCCGTTCTCAAAGACCGCCTCTGCAGCATGAGGCTACTCACTTGACACTCCGTGCTGCAGTACACCGGGATATACCAGTTCCTTCCCTCTCCCATCAGTCTGCCCTGATGGCTTCAGTCACCCATGGGAATGATCTCCCCAGGGGAGGGGTTGACCCCGCCACATTGGGCACTTTCAGGCCTCAGCAGGACAGGGTGCTGGGCCATCTTGTCTGGGCTGGGCTCTTGCCTAGAAAGGTTGGACCAGATGATCCTGGAGGTCCCCTCCAACCTGGGATTCTATGATTCTACGATTTGGAAAGCCTGAGCACACATACCCTGCATCTCTCCTGGCAAAAGAGGACGATGCTGAAGACCAAAACAAACTCCAATTTGCTTGAAGTAAATCTGATGGCTGTACAGCTCCTTTGCATAATGCTCTGCCTTCCTACCACATCTGTTACTCTGAAGGCCACCTAACATTTTTCCAAAAGTCTTAAGTGAGACATCAACAAAAGCATTTCTGTCTGTCCAATAAAGGAAAAAAAACTAGTTTTAATTTGAAAGGAGAATAATGGATTAGTACTGGCTCGCCTTTTTCAGGCAACCTTTGACTGACTATGTCCAGAAGTATTTTCCGTAAGCTAAGCCTGCATAGATGTACTTAACCTGGAGATGAAAAACTGTACCTATCAGAGATAAAGAACTTCAAAAAAACCTACTTTTTGTTACAGGACTTCACACGATTACAAAGCTAAACATGAAGGAGTACAACTCTATTCTGACTAAACAAAAAAAGCAGTATTTTTCTAGGCACGAAATAATCATTTGCTCAAAGGTTACTGCCCCCCTTGGTTAAAATGGCTGAATAATGCATTGCACATGAATCACGGAGCTTTTAAAATCCGGACGTGAATCCATGAATCCATTCAGGGCTGGATGCCTGCCCCAGCCCTTACATGAAGGTGCAATCCCATCGCTCTGCTGGATGGACAGACCCGCTCACGTCGGGCTAGTCTGCATTTCTCTGTCTCACTGCAGCCCCAGTGAGGCTCAATGAGCGCACTTTATAGATGGCCCCTATCGTAAAAACATAAAAAAGCATGCTGGTTTTCAGTAATAGTTTAAGTGTTTTGAGAATTGCCTCATTTTTGTAGAGAGGAGAGCTTTTATCGTATGACGTGGCACCAGCCTTTCCCTCCCCTGCAAGGTGCCGGGAGCCAACAGCTCCCTCTGAAATCAATTGCAGTCGCGTCAATGGAGCTGAGAGTACTTAAAGTCATTCAGGAAGCACTCAGGGCTTGGCGAAACGATGGCATCATGTAATTTAATTAGTACAGGTAGATAATCTGATTCATTCAAGCAGGAATTAAAAAAAAAAAAAGTTTGATTTTCAAAGGCAATTTAGAAGATATAACCTCAAACCACTCCATTCCTTCTAACTAAGAACATATTTATTTTATAGCTTCTACATTAGAGGCCATTAGCGTGGACTTTTCATGTGATGCAGCACGTTTATTTAGGATGTACATTAGCCATCCTTTCATTCTGATGTATTAAATCAATGCATCTAGTAATGTATGTTTAGAGAAGAAACTACTTACACTGCAGGATATTTGAACAGTATCAATAGATCGGTTCGTTATGAATTATTTTAACATCCTCTCCATAAAAATAAAATAATCTATGAGGGGAAAAAGAAGTAAAGCCTGAGGGAACGGGTGGCTCCGAAGGGTAGGTAATGCCACCCTGACTGACGGAGCAGCGCGCCGGTGCCTCGGTGGCTGTCGGCCACTTTGGTTTGGCAGGACACAGGAGATGCTGTCCCAGCTCCGTGGTGGGCAGGGTCTGCAGGGCATTTGCTGAAGCACGGCTACGCTGCCGTGCTCTGACTTGGGGTCAGTCTGCAAGCTGATTGTGCGCTTTAAAGTTTCTTTTAGGATTTGGATAACAGCCAAGGGATAATGACTTAGAAGAGACGTGGATGAGTTTATACCGAGACACTGAATGCTGTAAAAGAGCATGGCAAACACAAGAAGATGGTAACTTCAAATAACTATGGAGGCAAGCCCCAAAATATGGAACATGAATGTTATGGGCGTTACGTTTGCTCCCATGCCCTTGGGACCAGCAGCAACAGTTGAGGGATACGGTCCTGCAAACCAGCTGTGCACTCACAAGCCTGTGCAGATCGTAAGGCAAGTGTCTGAGAAGGCAGTGGAGAAGAAATCATCCTAACACACCGGAAGTGTTGGTGGCCTGCCAGGCCCTCGTGCAAATGCTTCCCTCTTGGAGGCAGCTCCCTCCCACAGGGAGTTCTCCCGTTTTCCAAGCACCCCGAACCAATCTGACCTCTCCAACAATTTTCCAAACACACTGGAGGAATACTCCCGAGCCATAAACCTGTAGCTACCGCCTTTGAGAGCCACGCTGCTGCACCTGAGAACCAAATGGTGACTGGAGGCTGATCAGCATACGCAAAGACCCAGTGGGGATCAGATGAGCAATGATGGGTGAGGAACCCCAGTAACCCCCTGAGGCCGGGAGCCTGCAGAGTCACTGCTAGCGGGGCCACTAAAGCAGGAGCACTAGGGGTAAAGCCACCGGGATGGGTCACAGAAAGGAACACGGTCCTGAAGCCCTTGTGGAGTGAAGGGGGTCATTGCCTACAGGGCACAGGACTCCTATGGGATGCAGAAGAAAGCACATTTGGGGATTGCGTAAAGCTCATTATGTGGTGTTTGCAGGAAAGAGCAAAGGCAGGGAAACGGAGGGACCAAGGTGGGTCAGCAAGGAACAAATGGTGCGGAAACAGAGGCAGGGGCCAAGAAACATAACTGTTTTGTAGAAATCCCCTAACCAGCTAGTAACCCAAGGCCTCTTCCTGATATCTGAAGTGCAAACAATATTAATAGGCACTGACACGGATAAAGAAGTTCCTTACAAAACATCCTAATCACTTTTAAAAACACATTTTAACATCTCTAGTAGTAAATGCAAACCAGATTTGAAGCAAGCTACAGAAGTTTGAATGCCCGTCCTTATTCATTCATCTGAGTCCAGCACTGAACTTACATTTATTTACTATCAAAAACATGTTAGTAAAAACATAGATGCAGATAGCAACACGTACCAGTCTACGAATTTCTCTCTCACACTCCCTCTTAATTCTGCTGATTTCCTCTTGATGAAGGTGATACACACTCCTTATCTCTGCTGCTTTAATTTTGTCGGCTTGGATGACCATAGTTAAAGCCTCTTCCACTTGTTTCTTAGCCCCTTTCAGCTCTGAAATTTCTTGCTGCATTTTTATTTTCTCAACTTCAAACCCTTTCTTGGCCTCCTCCTTTGCCTCCGTGAGCAGCACCGTTTTCACCTTGTCAGGAGCCCCATCGCGTACAGCATTGAGAAGGGTCTGTAGTCTCTGGATTTCATTATCTTTAATTTTTATTACTCTAAGTAGTTCAGCTTCATGCTGTCTCAAAAGTGCTTCTCGAACAGCTTGGAGCTCCTTCATTTTCTCTTCATGAAGTTTGACTTTGAGCTCTGTTACCACCACTGTACTTTTATGCTGTTCGTGCTCTTTGATCTGCTTAACTTCCTGATTTTTCTCTCTTTCCAACTTGCTGACCTACAAGGAAAATGAAAAAAAAAAAAAAAGTATTTTTAATCAACAATGATTGCCCGTCCTTATTCATTCATCTGAGTCCAGCACTGAACTTACATTTATTTACTATCAAAAACATGTTAGTAAAAACATAGATGCAGATAGCAACACGTACCAGTCTACGAATTTCTCTCTCACACTCCCTCTTAATTCTGCTGATTTCCTCTTGATGAAGGTGATACACACTCCTTATCTCTGCTGCTTTAATTTTGTCGGCTTGGATGACCATAGTTAAAGCCTCTTCCACTTGTTTCTTAGCCCCTTTCAGCTCTGAAATTTCTTGCTGCATTTTTATTTTCTCAACTTCAAACCCTTTCTTGGCCTCCTCCTTTGCCTCCGTGAGCAGCACCGTTTTCACCTTGTCAGGAGCCCCATCGCGTACAGCATTGAGAAGGGTCTGTAGTCTCTGGATTTCATTATCTTTAATTTTTATTACTCTAAGTAGTTCAGCTTCATGCTGTCTCAAAAGTGCTTCTCGAACAGCTTGGAGCTCCTTCATTTTCTCTTCATGAAGTTTGACTTTGAGCTCTGTTACCACCACTGTACTTTTATGCTGTTCGTGCTCTTTGATCTGCTTAACTTCCTGATTTTTCTCTCTTTCCAACTTGCTGACCTACAAGGAAAATGAAAAAAAAAAAAAAGTATTTTTAATCAACAATTATTAATACAAATTATGATATTATCTAAAAATGATACGGGTCACTTTACAATATTAGACCTTAAGGTTGTATGGCTGGTGCCTTAGAGCGAAAGCCCAACCAGCTGGGTTAGTATTACCACATGCGGACCTCTGCATTTGGCATTTCCTTCATTCTTTATGATCTAATACTTTATTGTACATTAAACATCCCTCTTTTAAGGAGGTTCCAGGTAAAATCTGGGTCGCTGAGCTCTGCCACACAGCCTTCATGCTGCAGACTTAGGAAAGAGCAATTTCCTCTCCCGGCGCATTTTGTGTGAAGAAAATACATGTTACAACCCCCTGTAAAAAATTTTCACAGGGAAAAGGCTTTTTACGGTTCATGGCAAATACTTCCAGTGCACTGTCACAGTCGTCATGGGGCTCGAGGTTTGGCAGGTACCTGTGGGGATCTTTAGTAACGCAGCTCATCTAGCAACGCAGCCAGGAGGACTCGGGTTTGTAAAAGTCGTTCTGGATCTACCACCAGCACTCTGGGCACAACTCCGTTGTAGCCCTGACGGACCCCTCCTCTCTCCAGAAGCACCAGCGAGCGGTCACCTTGGCACTGTGGCTACTGCAGCTCCACATAATCCACATCAACGGCGACAAACTAAAGCCCGTAGGATGCCAGCTGTCCTCTGGGTGGCTGTGGCTATGGACCACTGCATGTTTTATGGAAGTGGTTGCTGCATAAGGGCAGGTACTGCACTGGGAGACATTCCCAGCGTGTGTTTGCAGCAGCATTTGCAGTGTTTGCACAGCTGACCCTCTCCTTGGGGCAGGCTGATTCTGAGGCAGGGAGTGCACGTCTGTTTGCTCTGTCTTTTCTGTCCTGTAATGTTTATCAGAACAGCCTGTGCACATATTTAAAAGCTAAAATCAAGAAGTGGATATTCACTTCATTGGAATGAATTACCAAAGTGTTTATTGGGAAAAAATGCTCAGGGCAATTCTCTTTAGTAAAAGTGCATTTTTCTTCCCCAGTTGACACCATAAGGTTTCCTTGCTAAGGATATGCCCAAGCCTGCCTCACAAATGAGAACACTGCAGAACCGAACCATGCAGGAGTAAAGAAAAACCTGTGGCATTACAGAGAACTTTGAGAAGTCTTCCAAGGACAAAGTAATTTGTGAAAACAAGAAGAACAACCCTGCCAAATTTGTGGAAAAGACTTCTCTTTCACTGGGCAGCAGCATAAGCAGAAATGTCTGCACATATAGAAAAAGAGAAACAAAACTGCATCATTGTCATTTTGCAAATTATTGGTATTGAGGATAGAAGTTCAGCACCAATGCTGACTTTAGCATCATGTTCTGTTTTTATAATTAAATAATAATTCCCTGCAGTCTTCTTGATTCTTTAATTTGCCTAACTCTGTGTCCTAAAAAGCACCAGTTGACATAACATAAGTCAGTATCAAAACGTTATGCAGTGGCACAAAACCCAACTGAACTGGCCATCGATACCCAAAGGCGACAGGCAGCGCGCGCTCAGAAACTACCCTAACGTGTGCGTGGGAGTTGCTAGAAACAAATGGACGTTAAAGACAATCCACATTTAGGAATTAGCCAGTGTCTTGTGGAGTAAGTCTGAACCCCTACTTTCTTCTTCTGCTGGGTATCTGCAGCATCTGTCATGCTGCATCCCCTTAAGAATAGGTGGGAGCCCAGCTGCTGAGCCGATATTTTGGCATGCAGATCCAAACTGCACTGTGCGCACATGCAAGACAGAAAAAGCTCTTTGCAGGCTACTGTGAAGCCCCAAGCAATGGTATTTTATCAGATGCTTTTTCAGCAATGAGTTATGCGTTACAGATAACTAACTGTATCTGACCACAGCAGGGTCACGTGATATTTCAATTCAAAAGCATACCATGAACTCAAGAGGAGCCCTAATGAGAAGAATTGCATCAAAGGGACTGGGGAGGACCGGGGAAACAGGGTCCTCAGTCTGATAATGCATGTCTCTATTAGCATTCTGGAACCGAAAAACCTCAGAGTTTATCAGCGGAAACTAATGTGGTGGATTATGGAAAAGCAAATAAATTTTTCATGCCCTCACTGAGAGGTGGGGTCCGAAGGCGACAGCTAAAAGCTCTTCAAGTTGAGGCTCAAGCTGCACCGGCTGCCGCTCTCTCCAAGGCTCAGGGTGAAACTGCAGCTCCTTAAACTTTGGCAGAGGGGGAGGCAGAGCTGAGGCCTATTACTGCACTTCTGAAAGTGGTATGCAGCCCATTTGAAGGATTTTGAGCATAGAATCCAAATTAAATTAGTATAAATGTGAAAAGAATAATAAAGAGAATTTCTGAATAACACAAAATTGCATTCAAACCCTCAATGCAGACATCCTTGTAAATAGGTAAATATTTACTAGAAAAAGTTCTAGAGAGAGAAACAAAGGACGGGGACAGCTTTCAGCCCACTACTACAAGGGTGCCATCTGTTTCGAGCAGATGTTAGTTCTTCCAGATCTTTTGTTGGCATTTAGCTATGCGATTTTTCAAGTTCATTTGTTCCTGGATGGCAGGAGCAAGTGTGCTGCCTGCGGCCGAGTCCTGCCTGCCCGGGACCGGCCATCCTCCCTGCTTGCCTTTCCCACCGAGAGCTACACTGCCCAAGCGCCCTTGCTTTCTGAGATCTTTTCTCCCATATGTATGTTATAAATACAAGGAGAACAATTTAAAGATCTGCAATAGGGGGTTGCCTCCTGTTTCCCACAGAAGGCTGGTTCCTGGTGCACGTATGTTGATGATCTATTGTCGAAGTCATGCACAAGTTGGCTACAAGTGGGGCAAAGAGTGGTTAGCAGTCAGGAACAACAGACTATCTTTACTTCAATTAATGAGGGAAGGAAAGGAAAAGATGCACACCTTACTCTTTTCTTGCTGGAGCTCTATCTGGATGTCGGTGAGCTTGGCCCTGAGCTCTTCATTGGCAGCCTGCAAGGCGGCCAAGGCGTCCGGCTTCTCCCCCCTGGCTCGGCTGCTGGCACCCTTCTTGGACATGGTGAGGCCGCGCGGCAGGGAGGGGAGTCCTGCCCGGAGGCCCTCGTCCCAGCGCTCGCTCGGGGCTTCTCGTCCTTGCCTCCGTCCCACTACATTTTCTTACTTGCCTGGAAGGAGGGAAATCACATAACCACCGTCAGAGAGCCGGAGGTGGGCAGGCGATGCGATACCCGCCAAGCGCACGGGAGACACGAGACGTTTCTCGAAAGCACGAGGTACACGTCAGCCAGCTAAAGCGGCCCTTCCCTGGATGAAGTAAGAGCTAGGCACGTTGTCAGGTGTAATAATATTTTGTATTACACCTGTATAGAGCAAAACATTTAAACCACAAACTGTACATGTTTTCTGTCACTTCATTTGCACAGGAATTCACACAGTGCAGAGGGTGTGGATGTTCGGGAGGGGCGTCCAAGCGCCAGCCCCTGGCACCGTCATGGCTTGGAGACAGCAACTGCTGGGAAAACCGCTTTCAGCATAGGCAGAATACTTCTATGTTCTTTAAAAAAAAGTTTTAAGAAAAACAATGTCTGGTTGCTCATAAATACCTTTCAGATAACCATGATGTAAATAATAAAAGTTAAGAAAAAGGTAAGAAGCTACAGGAGCGAGCAGAGATTCCCCAAAGGCAACAGAAGCTTTCTACACAGGAGCGTGTGGTATCATCAAACCAGCAATTAAGATCTGCATAGGTTAATCTAAGTCTGGTAACAACGCGGAGTTTTATTCACACTAAGAGCTTTTGAGTCAAATCCAAGCAAACGAAGCTGAGCCAAGCAAATTCATTCCATTAAACAGTGGAGAACCAGGCAAAAGTGGACCCGACCTCACAGAGGTCATGTATTAATACAGTTGGCACTCTGTGTCTGCCCATTAACCCCAAGACATTCATAAACTGTACAACATACACAGTTGATAGTGATAGCCTCAGATTTGCCAACAAAACAGAATATTAAGTAGAGAGACTTTAAGTCCAACAGAGACTTTGCCCAAGAATGACCTGCAGCATTCTGAAATGGGGTAAGCATTCTCAAAGTCTGCAGAGGCTGTGCCCAATTTAGAACATCGTATTATCAATGAAACTCAAAGGTCCTTCCTAATCAATACTATTAAGGAAAGAGTACAGAGTTATTGAAAACTCATATCCTTGCACAAAACATATGCTAGCTTAGAATAACTGCCAGGTATAGGAAGCCTAAGAGCAAGACACAAGCTCACTCCAAGGAATTTGCGACCTGAGACAAAGACAGACAGAAGTAGGAAGAACGATGGCGTTTTGTATCTGTTAATGCAATTTTTATGCAGCAACCATCCCATGGTTCAGAAAACTCTATCAGAGTTCTATGTAAAAATAAATAATTCAACTGTTCATCAAATCAAATTGTCTGCACAGCGGTGAACAGTTTGTCCTTACTTCATTTGGTTGGTTTCTTAGAGGTGTTGATGCAGGCAGAGCCCATTAACATTATGCGCTCAATCACTCTGTGCTGAACAAGTCTGTAGGAGGGCGTTCAGGTTGCTGTCAATTCTTCAACCGATCAGTATTTAGCTCAGTGCCCATCAAGAGCATGAACAGATTTAATTTAATAGAAACCTGAGGATAGCAAGAAATTCTGGGCAAAACGCCGCGTCCTGGAGGCTTTGTTTAGCTCCGGAGCAGTGGAACGTAGGTACTGCCTGCTCTATCCCAAAACGCAGATGTTTCCCCGATGTTTCTTTCACACTTTGTATACTTTCTGAAAGATCTTCTCGTATAACAACATGGCTTTGTCAAAGCACTACGGAAGGAGGATCCCCACACTACCTCACAAGCTCCTTGGTAATTATCCCGTGCAATTTTTCAGTCTATATTTCAGATATATTTCTATATTTCAGATATAGACTGTGGCTGTGAAAACCCAGTTCATTCCTTCTGAAAAGATAAACAGGAGCCCACGCAAAGGACAGCTGCCTCTACTTCTCTAGACAAAAGACTTGCTATCAAAGTTTATTTTATAATTGTCTATGAAAAAAATTAATGGGAGCGAAATCATGAATGAAATGCCTAGAGGACCAGCTAACAAGCTCACATTCAAGGTACACGCTCACAGTAATGCAAAACGGGGAGAAGAGATGGATCAAAATATTCAGAGAACTGGGTGATCCTAAAGACTGGAGTGAGAGAGGAGGTGTGAAATGCAGTGGTGCAGAGGCTCTGTCTTCTCAGACAAGACCTGGGCCAACTTCTGACCCAAGGATGAGGACAACATGGTTCTGTTGCTTTGGAGCAAACAGCAGACTGGATCAGGAATTTTACACCACCATGTAAACTTACAAAAGTGTGTAAAATCTAATGAAAAGATGCTGCACTAGAAAACTTTGACTTGCTTAGATAAATCACAGAATGGCAAGGATTGGAAGGGACCTCGGGAGATCATCTAGTCCAACCCTCCTGCTAAAGCAGGTTCACTTAGAGAAAACTATATCCTGAACAGATTACACTTATTTCTCAGCTCAAAACTTTATTCGGATTAATTTTTAACTGTCACTACATTTCTAGTTGGAAGCAAACCCTTGTTTTAAAGAGCTGTTTATACTATAAAAATACATATAAAAATGTCAAATTTGGGAAAACATTTCCAACCTTGTCAATACTAACCTTATTAATGTGGATAACAGACTTTTTGGATGATGACCTTCAATGCATCGGTTTATTCATCCTGACTCATGGTCAAAGCTGCAGCTGAGCAGCGCTATTCCCTGCCCAAGCACAAGTGAAGAGGCTTAACAGTTCAGGGCAGCTGTAATTAAAAAAAAAAAAGGGTAAAATAACAATATAATAATAATAGTATAATAATAATAGAAGAGCTTGATGTGAATTCTGAAAGCAAAAACCTGCATCCATTAGGGAGAAAAGAGCGGAGGGAGGCAGCCACCTCGGGGGATACATAAATAGGATATGAAGCTGGAGAGGGCTGAGAGCATCCAGGAGGAGAGGCTGGAGTTTGGGAGCAATGGGGCAAAGCTGCTGAGAGCCAAGGAACTCATGTAAGGCAAGCAGTCACTGCAGATCTACCCTGGGTCAGAGGAAGAGTGGGGAGGCTGACACTTCGAGAAAAAAAAAAAAAGCGTGTGTGTGTGGAAATAAAATTCCTGATATGAATTGAACAAACTGAGGTAGTACAGACAGTCTGAATTCTGGGGTTTCTCAGTCAGGCTTGACTTTGTAGCCTTGACGTTTCTATTAAAAAAAAAAAAAAAAAGTGTTTGCTTGGTCAAATAGAAATAAATAAAATTTTACAGACATTGCCTGAAAAACCTATAAACAGGAGCAGATATTCTTAGCATTTAAGATTCTTGCTTCTTTGTGTAAGAAGATGCAATACATCCGTGATTGTTCTACAGCGGAGGTCTTAAAAATAACCCTCTTTCTTTATAGATAAAAAAATGGGGCAGTCTACAGCCACAGGCACTGAATTCTACCTACTGTGATGAATGGAGCATTTGTGCATACTGCAATTATTTTCTTAAACAACTTGTTATAGCGATAGATGCAGTAGGTGCAGTCAGGTTACTTCACAGCCTGAGGAAATGAGAATCACGGAATCGTTGAGGTTGGCAAAGCCCTTTAAGCTCCCCTAGCCCAACCCTTCCCCTACCCCTGCGATCCCACCCCCAAACCCTGGCCCTCAGCACCGCCTCTGCCCGGCTGTTAAATCCCCCCAGGGCTGGGGACTCGACCCCTTCCCCGGGGAGCCCC
>NW_009259492.1:718728-728035 GCF_000687185.1 Egretta garzetta | reverse complement strand
GCTGCCCTTCTCTGGACACGCTCCAGCCCCCCCAGGTCCTTCGGGGAGGGAGGGGCCCAACCCTGACCCCAGCAGTCGAGGGGCGGCCCCCCCAGTGCCCAGCACAGGGGCACGGTCCCTGCCCTGCTCCTGCCTAATACAAGCTGTTAATTGCTTGCATTTGAAAGCCAGACAAATAGCAATTTGAACGATAAAGGGATTTGTGACAATAATTTAAATGGGAAGGGTTATTTTTGACAGACAAGAGCTACAGGAATTTTTGTTTGTTTGCTCATGGAAAATAAAACTAAGGAATTGATGCAAGTAAGCTGCAAGACCAAAATATTATTAGAGGCATGGCAGGAGGGGCACAAGCCCAGCAGCTGATTTTCTGGGAGACGGCGCAGGGCGGTCAGATACCCTGCACACACGCTCTCGGGGTGTCCCCGCCACCCCGAGGAGGAGGAGACGGATGATTTTGCTCGCACATGGTGTTCCCACCTCGGAGAGCCCCACAGGAGCACCGCGCAGCGCAGTGCCCTGTCCTGCAGGGCTGGGCACACCTAAGGGGTTGTAAGCACCGTTTCTTGGTGGGCATTCTGCCCGGGGTCGATTTGCAGCGCCACATGTCCTCATACTTTGTGTTTAAGCTTAAAAATTTTGTTTAAAATGTTATGAAGGTTTAATTAATTATACGAGTTGACACATTTCATGCCAAGCGACTGCCGAAATCTGATTTTTCTCTACTAAAAACCCAAGTTAAAATTGGTTAGCTTCTTTCAAGAAAGGCAGGCTTACATTGCACTGTTTGCTCTGGGCAGGTCCACAAGACCTTTTAAAGGTGATCTGAAATATTATCAGTAAGGTGCTCCCTGCCATCCCATAAAAGCAGCCCAAGTCAGTAAGCTGAACGCCTGCCAGAGGCCGCAGCTGCCCCCCCCGCCCCCAGCCAAGCTTTGCTAAGCCTGCGCTTGCCCAAGACGCTGCCTGTATCTGGCATCCACCCCCCCAGACCTGGATGCCACGAGACCTTCCCCTCTGCCAGCTCAGCCCTGGCTCGTGTCTATACATCCCATGGCAAGTTTGAGGTGACAAAGGAAAGGGGACAGCACTGATCTGTCCTGCAGGGCTGGGCACACCTAAGGGGTTGTAAGCACCGTTTCTTGGTGGGCATTCTGCCCGGGGTCGATTTGCAGCGCCACATGTCCTCATACTTTGTGTTTAAGCTTAAAAATTTTGTTTAAAATGTTATGAAGGTTTAATTAATTATACGAGTTGACACATTTCATGCCAAGCGACTGCCGAAATCTGATTTTTCTCTACTAAAAACCCAAGTTAAAATTGGTTAGCTTCTTTCAAGAAAGGCAGGCTTACATTGCACTGTTTGCTCTGGGCAGGTCCACAAGACCTTTTAAAGGTGATCTGAAATATTATCAGTAAGGTGCTCCCTGCCATCCCATAAAAGCAGCCCAAGTCAGTAAGCTGAACGCCTGCCAGAGGCCGCAGCTGCCCCCCCCGCCCCCAGCCAAGCTTTGCTAAGCCTGCGCTTGCCCAAGACGCTGCCTGTATCTGGCATCCACCCCCCCAGACCTGGATGCCACGAGACCTTCCCCTCTGCCAGCTCAGCCCTGGCTCGTGTCTATACATCCCATGGCAAGTTTGAGGTGACAAAGGAAAGGGGACAGCACTGATCTTCAGATCCCACAGGCTCCCCCATTGGCGCAGTGCGGGTGAAGGGGCCGACGTTGGAAACCTCTTCTGGACTGGAATGCTGAAGCCTTAAGGAGATTTTCCCAGAGAAAAAAATCAGCTCCCTTGCCAGTACTTAAAGCAATAAGACTGCTTCAAAAAGAACCGCACAGAAATTAGCTGAAGACTTTTTCAATTAAACCTTTAAGGATGAAAAAGGACATAATGATAAAACTTGGACGTAGCCAAGAATAACATCCAAGGATTAAGAGATCCAGATAATGGGAATTCGATCAGCCTTGGTAGTGATCTGCCTGCACAAGCACACCCACAGCAACGAGATCTGCCCAACAGTGGAAAACTGCTCTGCACATTTCCAAAACCCTGCGGGGGAGGCAGGGGAGGTTCCTCAGAGGAAGACCTGCAAGAAAGGAATACATTTCCCCTTTCTCAAAGCAAAATCAGGCTACAGTAGCTGTAGATTTGCTCATGTGGAGCGGGAAGGAGCCGCGGAGGCGGTGGCTGTGGTAGCCTTTCCATGTGCGTGCAGGGACCAGCGGGGGTGGAGGTGCTGGCCAAGAAGCAGCAGCGCCCATGGGTGATGCTACAGCTGGGTTTGTGCCCGGACACAGCAAAGCTCGGGCCCTGCTGGCAGCTGCCCCAGCCAGCAGAGACGCCCCGCACGCCCCTCCCGAAGCGCAAAAGGCACATGCTTCAGCATGACAGAAAAGGAGGTGCCCCCGCCCTCGCTGGGGGCCCGGCGGCCCCCGCTTCCCCTCCCAGCAAGACAGGGACCAAACGCCTCTGTCCGCACAGACCCGCCTCTGTCCTACCTGGGGGACGGGGGGGAGGAAAGCCAGCCCAGGACCAAGGAGCTTCAGCGCTGCCAAATGCTCACTTCAATGGTTCACCTGTAATTTTACCCTATTCTGTGCAAAATAACACATGATTAGTAACAAGACAAAGATCTTTAGATAATCTACGTTCATGAGAGACTGTTGGTTTCAAAGACATTATGAAAACTTAAACTAATGAAGCCTACAGGGTCTTGAATTTCTCAGTACAAAAAGATTAAAATGCAGTGTGAGCAGTATATGTTATTATTGACCAGGTCGACTTATCTCTGGTAAGCCAAGAAAAATAATCAGGCTTGCTGTTCACCTGCAATGATGTTGATTTTGAAGGCAAACCCAGCAAAAAGTAATCATTATTGGTATTTACAACTGAGACTTGATGTCGGAGAATAAAAGCTTCAGCAACCATGTCACCTGCAGCATTCACTTATCGCTGCTCTCCATGCCGAAGCAAGCTGCAGATAAGGATAAACAAAAGCAGAGCAGGTGAGTATCTCTCTGGTGAGATAATTCCTCTGCCGCTCTGCCTTTCCTCGGGAGGTCTCAGCCCTCCGCACCCAGCGCTTTGCCTCCTGCCCGGCTCCCACCGGGCAGCACTGGTTTCTGGTTTGGGGTAAGACACTGGTGCAGGAAGCAGTGGGGCGGGCGCAAGGGCACACGGGGGTGCAGGAGCCCTTTCTCCCCCAGCATTCCCACATGGCTCGGAGGGCTGCGGCTTCCTGACCCTTCAATGGCACATCTCTCCCAGAGCTGGGCACCACAGGGGAGGAAAACACTGCCAAGAATGGGCACAAACCAGAGAGAAGGGAGCCCCAGCTCCCTTCTCCCACCCACAGAGGTGCCTCTGGCTGCAGGTATACGTCACGGCAACGTGGGCTGCAGCAGACCACGGGGGGAAATAACTGCAGAATCGTTTGGGGCCAGGGCTCCTGACCAAAATTTCTTAAATGGCTGGGTCGCTGTACAGATTGAGGGGAAAAACCCAAAAGCAATGACTTTATTTTCAAGAACTGGTGGTAGAGGCAGAGGCCCCCTCCCATATTCATTGTTCTGCAGACCACAAAGGGATTTACAGCGTGGAGTCATCAGTCCATTTGGTGTATGCTGGGTTGTTATTCCCAGGGATAATAGTGGGAAATCAGGCTGGACAGAGGAAGAGAGCTTTCTACTGACAACCATGAGCTCTGCGTAGGCAATGGGACACGCATCATCGCTGGGAACTATGAAAGTAGTTATTTGTGTTAGTAAAAGTGCCAGCCCTGTCGTACAGAGACAGCAGCGTCTGCTGCTGCGTGCCTGCACGCTGAAGAGCCACCTGGGAACCGGCAGACAAATGCCAGCCAAATACCAGGAGAAAAAAAAAACAACCCAACTTTCCACCCAAAACGTTTCCAAGCCCACATCCCTGCGCAGCTGCGGAGGGCAGTGCGTCACGCTGGCGAGGGAACGCAAACCTGCCCTTCCCTGGATGCTCAGAGCTCGGCTCTGCAGCCAGCTAGCGCGGGGTAAGCCCAGGAGCCCAACGCTGAGGTGCCAAAACTGACCACAGACCCCTAAACAGCCCAGGCCCCTACAGCTACAGACCAGCTCCGTGCGACACCATCACCAGGGTGCTGGGCAGCACTGGGCAGAGAAGCCACGTCCTACAAAACCAGCTACGTTGCCTTTGTATTTTTGCTTTTTTCTTTGGCAGGGAGTTGTGTAGAGGGGGACATCTAAGGCACGTCATCGGAACGGAACAGAAAGGCCTTCATATTTCTGATTCTGGGAGAATATATTATGCATATGATTCCTGGCATGTTTGATATTGAAAATAGCATTAATAATGCATCATAAGCTGCCTTTAGCATGGCTCGTCATTCCTTTTGCCTCCTGACTTGAAATTCAGACATCAAGGCTAATTGGAAAATGTGTTTTCTAGGTAGTAGTTTCTGAAATCAATGTTTCACTGCACTTAAGGATAAATGAATAAATCCCTACCCAGAGTACCAATATTTTAAGCAAAACATAGCTTAGGCAAAACACTATCCTTACAAACGCTGAAGATTTCAAATGTGTGATACGGCCATGAGAACACTGTTGCTTCTATTTTGGACAAATTATTATAATTAATTAGTTTAGACAAAGATTTTGAGTCTCTGGTGCATCTCAAAATGCTCTAATAGAAAGAAAATGTAATAGTGTCTGTGGCTGAGTTCCCACTTCCTCGTATGGGGAAGCTCTTCCTGAGCAACCTCATTTTTTCATTTAGGGTTTCAGCAGTCTATAGATCTGAATGCAAGAAAGTGAGTTTTCCTCTGAAGACGTATCGCACGTGAAGCCGAGGTGCTCTGCCAAGGTAATTGCACCACGTGCTGGTTTTGTGGTCTTTTTTCTGCACAAACATTTGTCACAAAAAGTGTGTTATCGACTCGGTTGCAATGTGAGGAGAAGAAAATCTGTTGGAAATTACATGGAAAAATACAGTAAGCAGGTAGCGAGCCTTGAAAGTGCTGAGGTCAAGAAATAATTGCCAGGACATGCGTTGTCATGTACATGTGGTTATGCTGCAGATTTCCTGTATACACCCGGGGGAGGATTTTTTACTCTGTGCTGTTTAGATAACTCTTAATTTAAGACTAGTTTGATAAAAACACTTTTTTTTTTTAAAATACAACCAAATGTGGGTAACTCGACCCAAACTTCCAAAGGAGCACATCTGTCTTGACTACGCTTCTGCTGAGAAAGTTCCAGGTTCAGAACAAAACTTCTCATCGGAACTAGAAGATGACCTGAGCGTAAGCAAAGCCCAAGGATGCAGGACACCCGTTCAGGATGCAAGAGGCTTGAGTTCAAGGCCCTGCTTCTAATCCAGTGCCATGCTCACTGGGAAATAGCACCCTGTCTTGAGGATTTCTGAACAGAACGACCACACGCTACCACATGCCAGCAAATCCCTCAGGGTTCCCCATATTGCAAAGTTTATGTATTCCTTTACCAAGAGCTGACTGGTTTAGAGCAAATCTCAGTTTCCATAAGGAAAAAAACCCCCAACCAACCAATGTTTGCCAGCATGAAACAAGTTCTGAAACTTACCTTTGATGAAATAATACCTGGTTTAAATTGAAGATAACAAACATGCCCTCCCCCCAAAGCCCACCACCGCACAGCGACGAGGCTCTGCAGATGGAAGTCTAGCCAAAGTTTTGCTTAGGATTAGATCAATTCCAACAACAGCTTTAACAGACACATGTCAAATCCCGACTGACCTCAATTTTTCCTCAAAGATTAATCCTTCAACCATAGTTAGCTTTAACCCGTTGATGGGCAGACCATGTTTACAAAACCCAAGCAAAATCCCGCTCCTCGTAAGCTCTACCTTTGTAGTTTACGTAGATTCCCATGTGCAGACTTACCCTGAGTGTGCAGTTGCCTGGGTGCATGGCACACATTATCTAAATCACGTCCCCTGATTTTGCATCCTGCATTTTACACAGTTTGCTGGGTTTTTTTACAATGCCAAACATAGCTGGGTGTCAGTTACGTGACTACTTAATGGTTTATAGTAAACCAGAAGAGATTAATGGAATCTCAGGACTGGAAGACATAACGGCCACTGAATCTCAGCATGTGCATTTTGTCACCACAAGTTTAATGTCACCTAAGCACACCACCTGTTTAACTTTGACATCTTCTAGGGCCAAATTGCAGAAAGTGAAATAATTAATTAGCAACAGCGGCTGCTATGTAGGAAGCTATTTTTTCTTTTTTCTTAGATAATTCATGACACTTAAAGGACAAAACTACATTGGAGTTATTGCAATAATATGACAACAGCACACCTATCCAAATTCTGAGTTAAACTGGAGCAACTTGGAATAATTCTGCTGATTTGTGGAGGATTATTAGTGAGGAATGCATTTCAGGCTTAATTCCGTCAGTTTAATATTGTGTCATGCCATTATCTTGATCACAAACAAACTGTTTGAGTAATGCCATCCATTTTCCCAAGGAATTCATGCCTGTATAATTAACTGCAATCAACTGTAACACAGATGGCATCGTATGATCCAAAAGCACTTTATGGAAAGGTTTTAAGCATGTTATTAACGTCCCTAAATAACTATTTAATGCTACCTCTCCAACCCTCTTCTGCATGAACACACAACACAGCTGGATTTGAGCCGGGAAAAGGCAGTATTTAACTGCAGCACTGTTAGAAAAGATTTTCAGTTCTTGATTTATTCAATTTATAAATGAGCTTGAAAATAACAGTTTCTATTGTGGCAACAAAAACATTGCATTTTGGATTTCAGAATTAAGACTATTTCCAGAAAGACTCATCCTCATTGAACTCCGGTTTGAGAAACTGGGCAGCACGGAAGGACGCTGACGGGAGGAGGAACCTTTCTTTAGGCTGACCATGGTTGTCCAAAAAAGATATTTCTATTTGACAGCCTGTTTTATTTCTCAGTAGATGTCTGCCCAGTTCTAACCCAAGATAAAAATTTACGTTTTACAGCAACAGACGAGAATTTGAACAGAAAGTCAGTTAATCACCCAAATGAAAACAGTGGCGAGTTGTTAGATGCCCCTTGAGCTCTTGTGAAAAGCTGTTCCTTCAGCCCGAAACCCCTGAGGATCAGATTATGTAAAATCTGATTTTTCATTACTAAATATCCTAGTTTAAATAACCTTTTCTTGACCGTTGCTGAGACTCCCCTCCCTAATTTCAGCCCATCTCTGCCCAGGTATTTAATAAGGAGCATGTCCCTTGGCCCATAAACTGTTTTAGAAAGAAAGCAAAAACGTAATCAAACTAACAGGCTTGTTTGGCGATTTATTGGGACGATGCTTTAGGGGGAGGGGCTGCAGTACCCACCGAAGGCAACAGCACTGGGGATTAACACCATTCCTCTCCCACAAACATCTGCTTGACGAGGGCAGTCCTGGTGGGAGCTGGAGGTCCAAAATCTCATGGAATCAAGTGTGAGCCCTCCGGCATGATCTCAGATGGGAAGATGGTTCCTGGGAAAGAGCAAGAGAGCTTTAGGTAAGTTCTGGTGAAAGGGAGATCTTTTGCATTCGAGTAACTGAAGAGACAATGTACCACTTATCACACTGCTGGGAAAGAGCAAGAGAGCTTTAGGTAAGTTCTTTTGCATTCGAGTAACTGAAGAGACAACGTACCGCTTATCACACCAGGCAAGTTTCTGGCAAGAACATTGCTAGAGAAGACAGCCGAGAGAGGTATCCAACTTAGAGAGGACAAACGAGTTCAGAAAAGAGAAGCTGTTCAAATATCACACCGCCATCACTTAAGGTTTGGTGCTCGGTATCACACAGTGGGGCTTTTTAACATGTGAAGTGGGCAGCACAGTACTAAACTGGAACTAGGGTGGGAAAACCATAATGAACATAACGGTCATTTAGATGTATGGTCACAAAATTAGCTGGAGTTGTTCTGGGTACCTGGATTTCTATCGCATAACATCATAGCATGTGGAAGGGAAATAAAACACAGTTCTGGAAATTATTATGTGCTCTGGGGGTTATTAACTCAGCCTTCTATTCCTTCCTGAAGGAAGCTGGCAATTCAATATATCGGAGCTCTGCAGGATTCAGTGAGAGCCGTGCTTTTTAATTACTGCTGTTCACCCATGTGCTTGTACAACCTCTCATAACAAATTGGGAGACAAGACAGCAGCGTAAGATTTTGTCTTCTTAAAGGAAAGAGCTGCAGAGGCACACACATAAGAGATCCAAGTTATACACAGATACAAAAGACAAAACCAGAGTGTTACTACTGCCAGTTTTACTTTAAAAGCCAAGGTTTTCACAAGTCAGAACAGCAGGTCTAAGCTGGAGCAGCACTAACTTCAGCAACAGCAGGCTGTCACTGTCCTTCTGTAGAACTGGGGCTTCCCACTGCCCCGTGGCAGCTACGGCAGGCAAATTTATTGAGTGTAAAGTTGTACGAATAGCTTGGGTCCCACTGCAAATTATCTCAGGGGTGGGCTGGGCCAGGCGTCACACCTGAAGTCAGGCAGAGGTTTGGTGACAGCTAGAAACACCTCCTGAGCATCCCAGCTGTAGGTCAGCAGCCCGACTGGGCAAGACTTCCCTCCATGGCACCTCCGTGTCTCGCCCCTCTGTTTGGGGCAAATGCTCAAGTGCTCTCTGCTACTAATGGAGACACTAAGAGGAAGAAACAACCCAAACCTTCACTTAATTGTAAGTCTTGCTCAGGAGATCAGAGCTGCCCTATTTAGCTTATACACTTGGCTACAGAAGAACAGCGGTTTTGTTTGTTTGTTTTAAAACCTCCAGAAAAGCTACTGAATTTGCCACTAGTACCCCTGGGGACACCAGATCACCGTTCCGTGTGAACTGCTGTGTATCTAATCGTTTTGTAGGGTTTCACAGCATCCACCACTCACCCAACGATCAGCACGTGAGCGGTGTCTTTTCACAGCTAACAAACATTATGAAGAAACAAGAAGCCAAAATGCCCAGCTCATTGCTACTGCACCTTTTAAGTTATGCACCGAATAAAATACATGTTAAGAGAAAATATAGAAATATTTAGCAAGCAGAAAAGGATTTGGAACAAAAAGAAAGAGTGCTGTTTAGCCAACTTCATACAAGAGCTTCAATACACCTTTAGAAAGAATGCATCTCTGCAAGGAATAAGGATGCCAGAGAAGAACAATGCCGTCGGGAACAGCTGTATCCCCTTGTCGCCTCACCCACGGCCTGCTGCAACCAGGCTCTTCCCATCTGTTCCACTGGATTACGAAGGAGGC
>NW_009259492.1:709920-718701 GCF_000687185.1 Egretta garzetta | reverse complement strand
GAAACTTTTCTTCCCCTGTAATGATCCAGTCATTAATACACTCGGAAGTCAAAAATAAGTGCCTAAGAGCCACTTCTCCAGAGCTTCAATTGAAAAGCAAAGGATTCTCTCCTCAGAGATGGACCAAACCCTCAGTGGTGTAAAACGCTGGAAGGGAGGAGGTGCCAGTGAGGCACAGGGGTGGGGGAGGCTACGTGCCACCATGCTGGCCCCAGCGCAGGAGCGGGACCATCCCCGGCAGCTCTGCTCCGGGCAGGGAAGGGCGGCAGCACAGCCTTGGCCGGGCAAGGTGAGAACTGATCTTGCCCGGAGGCTGGGCAGCCCATCCCGGTAACAACGCATGGCTGGCTCCCAGGAGCACTTGCTGGTCCTCCTTCGTACCTGTGCCCTCCTTGTGCCACGGAGAGGGAAAGGAACGAGGGACAGCTGTGTCAGGATAAATGCTAGGAAATAAAAAAGTTATTATTTATCCTCAGAGCTGCAAATAGGATGATTCACTGGAGCCAGCCAAGCCGAGGCCGCTGCTCTTTTCCTAAGAATCTCTTCCAGGTACGAGGGGCAGAGGGATGGCACCCCTGAGCCTCACTGGGACACAAGGCAGAGAGGCCTCCCCTTGCCTGCTCATCTCCAGGGCTGAAATGATGGAAAAACCAGGAAAGTAGTCAAGGAGAATGAGGACAGCAGAGTTGGTTGAGTGCTTTGAAGGAAAGCACTGTATAAAGTTTTAAGCATAGTTCTCAATCCTTATAACACCAAATGAGTTTTTTTTTCTCCAGATGACCGTGAAATATATTGCCACCCACCCTGAAAGAATTTAACATGTGAAAGCAAATTCATATTTAGCCATGGCTGTACCAAATACGAGTCAGTTCGCCTCCCTTTGATGATGCTTTCTGTATTTGCTGTTGGCATCTACAGGGCCCATTCTAATTAACCATTTTTTGGCAAACAAACGGTCAGCTTGGAGAGCAGAACTCAGAGGCACTCCTGTCAACCCCAGCCTGACGCAGGCACTGAGGTGCCGAGAGAAGGACCCTGTTGACACTTGTGCTATGAAGCAAACCCTAAAGCACGAATCAACAGATCCTATGCCCCACGACAAGTATCGAAGTGCTCAGTATTTACAAAGAAAGGGAGAAGCACTCCAATTTTATCTGGTTAAGTACATATTTCCAACTACAAAGAAAAGATCTGCTTTAAAAAAGATTTTAGAAACAAAACAAACAAGCAAAAAACCCAACGCGGCCCATGGAAGGTGACTGAATAAAATCCTAAGGGCAAAATGCCCCCCCCGATAACGAAACTAAAAAACCTGGCAGTAGCAAAGCTCACGTTTCTCAAAGGAGAGGCAAAGCA
This sequence comes from Egretta garzetta, assembly GCF_000687185.1. Lineage (NCBI taxonomy): Eukaryota > Metazoa > Chordata > Aves > Pelecaniformes > Ardeidae > Egretta > Egretta garzetta. The sequence goes on along the minus strand of NW_009259492.1, from coordinate 717,345 downwards.
ACAAGTAGGAGGGGGAATGCTGAAGGCACGTGGGGAAGAGCACGCTGAAGAGCACAAAATGCCGGGTGCGAGGCGAAACAAACCCTCTCGCCCGTGAGGCTGATAACCAAGCAGCTGCTGCGCTGAGGACACGCGGAGGCGGGGGTGTTTCACCGCTGCTGACCTTCCCAAGGTGATCTCTGTCGGTAGGTTCCTGTGCATTAACCAGATGTACATGGCTGAGAATTTTTAAGCTATAATCTGATTTTTTTAAAGCTGATTTGATTTGAGAGGCTGCATCGACCTTTCTAGTCAATTTGCTTGGCATGCAGACACCCATTTCTCGGTAGTTTCACAGAACAGATCAGTAAGGGGGTTCAAGGCTTCCTTTCAGCATAGCAAAACCAGAGCCATTCTCAAATACTTCAGGCTTTTAACGGGGATAAAAGGGTAAGGGTTGTTTCAACCTAACTTTAACATTTGAAGTCAAAGGGTCCGTTCCTCTGGGAAAATCTTGTTTTCAGCTCAAGAGCTCCATAATTTTTTTTACCCAAGACTAACAACCAGAAGAGGGGCTGACTTCCATGGAAAACTACAGTTTGTACATAGTATCATAGGCAAGGTATGACTTCGGTTAGTAACAAGCATAGTATAAGTTGATCCCTCTAATGCTACACTCAATGTCATAAGCATTACATTCAATATAAATATAATTGGATTTTTTTTTTAAAATGTAAAAATAATTGGAACGAGCAACTCAGAAGGTGGGCCATCTGAACCGTGTGTGTGTGTGTGTGTGTGTACGCACGCGATGGGAGAGCGAACAGAAGTTACACGGTGTTGTAGAGCCTCCTGCTACCAGGACCAAGAGTGACAAATGCACACTGAGGATTAAATCTCCAATAGCACCATGCGGCCTCTGCCTGCCTGCAAATGACATCCAGGGACCAATATACCAATTATTCTTAAATAACCCCCAAAGACCCTTACCACAACAGCAACTGCATAACTGGAGCCCCAATAGTTTCATGAGACATGAACAGCAGCTTTGCAAGCTCTCCTGACCCTTGGTGCTCACCCACTGTGAGATTATGAAGGACAGAGCACTCCTGGGCAGCACGCTGGCACCAAGGTCAGCTGGCACCCGCAGAGCTGAAGTTTGGGTCAGTCTGCTGGTTCTACCAAGGGACAAAAGTGGGGCAATCTCAGGGTATGTAACTATATGGAAAAGTCTAATTTCTCTATTGGGGGGGAGAAAATAAAAAAAGTGCTCATGCTCTCTATCGTGTCACTAAAATTTACTTGCTGGAGTTCACCTCCATAGCCAAGTCACTCATTCCCAACATCTGGCAGCAGTGCCTGCTGACGTCTTATCTCGGGAGAACTTCCTCCCATGCAGGCATCTCCCTCTTGCACTCATTCAGGCAAAGTCCTCTAGAGTCCAGAGGAGGGCAACTAGGATGATGGGGGGACTGGAGCATCTCCCCTACGAGGAAAGGCTGAGGGAGCTGGGCTTGTTCAGCCTGGAGAAGAGAAGGCTGAGAGGGGATCTCATCAACACCTACAAATATCTCAAGGGTGGGGGTCACCAGGATGGAGCCAGCCTCTTCCCAGTGGTGCCCAGCGCCAGGACAAGGCACCATGGGCACAAACTGAAACATAAGAGGTTTCAGTTGAACATGAGGAAAAACTTCTTTACTCTGAGGGTGACAGACCCCTGGAACAGGCTGCCCAAGGAAGTTGTGGAGTCTCCTTCTCTGGAGATCTTCAACCCCCACCTGGATGAAGTCCTGTGTAGCATGCTCTAGGAGAACCTGCTTTAGCAGGGGGGTTGGACTAGATGATCTCCCGAGGTCCCTTCCAACCCTTGCCATGCTGGGATTCGGAAAAGTGCTAGCCTTGCTTTTAGTTGTGAAAAGTGCTATATAAAGGAACTGGGAAAATGTTCTCACAAACATCTCCATTTACAGATGGGAAACCGCTACAGAGGAGCTCTCTCCTAGCTATTTGTTTAGAGTGGCATCTGGGTAATCTGGGATTTGAATTCGGGATTTTCCATTCTTTCAGCCTTCTGCACTTACTCCTTCAGAGAAAGTTCCTTCTGACTTGGGTTGCCCTACACTGATCTTTAGCTAAGAGGATGCATCCATCTGGCTCCTGACCTCCTAGCTGATCAGTGCTCTTAACAGCAGGGAGCAGACGGCGCTGGGAGCGGAAGCACCGGATTCTGCCTGCAAGGAGCCAGTCAGGATGCCCAAGGGCACAAGAAATGCTGCCTGCTGGGACCTGTGTCCCTACCAGGTGCTGCCAGGGCGGCCAGGCAAGTTCTGCAGCAGCGGAGGGTGGAATTACGCGTCTGCAAAGCTCCGGGAGACTGGAGATGTGCAACGTTATGCATAGCAATGGCTGTGGCTGCTCCGCTCCAGGGTAACCTGAGTTTGTAAAGTTTTGCCAAAAAATACATTAAAAACTCTGCAAATACGCAGAGATCATTAAAGCCATAGGAGAAGTCCATGCCCAAGCAGACACGCTGATGCTCCTGTGACCACCTGCACAGATGGCTACTCGCCAGCAGGCGAAAGGGTTTCACAGCCTGAACCAGGAGCTGCATTCGGGCGAGCAGACATGACCTCAGTGAAACCTTGCACGTAAACCTGTAAAGGATGGGAGAATGTAAACCTGAATCTCAGTTTCACAGTGTACAATTAAGGGTTGGACTCTCACGTATTTAACTACTTAAGAAGATTTAGTATCGTGACGCATAAGAAACTCCAGTCATGGACAGGGGACAGAAACAAGGAGGAATTACTGCTGAAATGGGGAGATTCACAGCTGCGAGCTCCAGGGACCAGAGCTAGGGCTGCCAGCGTTTGATACTCTCCTAGTGACCTGTGAAAAAGAGTAGAGGGTAGGCTATCAAAATCTGCTGATAACAGAGGATTATTTAGGTCAATCAAGATGAGAGAGGAATATAAAGCAAGAAGAAGGAAGGAAAAATAAAACAGTAACCTCAAACTAGAAAATTAGGTAACTAGGCAACATGAAATTCAACATGGGAAAGTACAAGATAATCTGTATTTAAAAATACAATTTGACATATCCTGCACACAGAGATTTAGAAGGGAAGATCAAGTCATCACTGAGGACATCTGTTGTGTACGCAGCTAGGTAAATAAGATATTACGCTGTAATAGCAGGAGATGGGAAATAAGAAGAGCAGTGTTATAATGTTGCAGTAAGTGGTGGGTACCCATTATCACACTTATATTCATCTAAAAGAAACATAATAGGTACAACCAGGTAATAAAAGAACCGGGATCTGTGAATTTTTTGAAGAGACGTTAAACAGCCTGCTATAAAATGATTGATACTATGCAGGCAAAAAGGATGTTTCATTCACTTTTTCACCTTAATGCAAGAACAAGAAGCCACCCTACGGGCAGGAGGTAGTTACATGATTTTTCCCGTGGAAAGATGAATTTTGCATTTTTATATCACGCACCGCAAACCCTGGCAGCAGCTCCACATCATTCTGTTGCTCCATGGGTCAAACCACCACAAGCCAAACTCAACGGGGGAGAAAATGGCCACTGCTCCGAGTCAGAGGGCGCAGGGCGACAGCGGCAGGGCTGGCAGTGTCCACAGAATCACAGAATCGTAAGGGTTGGAAGGGACCTCAGGAGATCATCTAGTCCAACCCCCCTGCTAAAGCAGGCTCACCTAGAGCATGCTACACAGGACTTCACCCAGGCGGGCTTTGAATATCTCCAGAGAAGGAGACTCCACAACCTCCCTGGGCAGCCTGTTCCAGTGCTCTGCCACCCTCAGAGTGAAGAAGTTCTTCCTCATATTCAACTGAAACCTCTCGTGTTTCAGTTTCCATCCATTGCCCCTAGTCCTGTCGCTGGACACCACTGCAAACAGACTGCTTCCGTCCTCTTGACTTCCGCCCTTAAGATATTTGTATGCGTTGATGAGATCCCCTCTCAGTCTTCTCTTCTTCAGGCTGAACAAGCCCAACTCTCTCAGCCTTTCCTCGTAGGGGAGATGCTCCAGTCCCTTTATCATCCTAGTAGCTCTCCTCTGGACTCTTTCTAGGAGTTCCTCGTCTTTCTTGAACTGGGGAGCCCAGAACTGGACACAGTACTCCAGGTGGGGTCTCACCAGGGCAGAGTAGAGGGGGAGGAGAACCTCCCTCGACCTGCTGGCCACACTCCTCTTAATACACCCCAGGATACCATTGGCCTTCTTGGCAACAAGGGCACATTGCTGGCTCATGGTCAGCTTATTGTCCACCAGGACTCCCAGGTCCCTCTCAGCAGAGCTGCTATCTAGCAGGTCACCCCCCAGCCTGTAATGGTGCATGGGGTTCGACCTCCCCAGGTGCAGCACTCGACACTTGCTCTTGTTGAACTTCATCAAGTTCCTCCTTGCCCAGCTCTCCAGCCTGTCCAGGTCAAACGCCAGCCCCAACGCCACCTGTAACAGCGTTCATAAAAGGTACAATGGCAACTCCAGCGCTCTCCTCGGGTTCCGTTTCAGTAACTAAAGCAGCAGCGCAACAGGTTTTGCTGCAAATGCCTCCCAAGTATTGTCAAGAGCAGCACCATATTGCTCCGAAACCCTTCCTTTGAATATACATTGCTCAAACCCTTCACAAATGAGGAACCCGAGCATTCCCTGGGTTGGCAGGCAGTTAGCAGTGGAGCCTCTGCTACACCGATCAGGGAACATCCTGCAACACAAACTCTCCGAGGCGACCTGCTGGAAACAGTAAAGCAGAATCCAGAAGAGACAACTGGTTTAATTTGCAGGTATAACACCTACATCAGCCCTAGGAGGTAAATTGTTCAGAGGTCCCGGTCTGTCCTGGCTTACACATACTCTGACTGTGGAAGGACGCCAAAAGAAATATCATTAAAATGATACAGCCTGTCTTTGCAGTGCACTGGGCTTGGCAGTGGTGTGGTTGTTTGTTGTTTGGTTTTTTGGGGTTTTGTTTTGTTTTGTTTTTTAAGAGGCCTATAGTAAAAATGACTGCAGCTTCACTTCATTTTCAGCCACACATAATTAGTAAAATCCAGCTTCATTTCTAGTTAGCTATCATTTCTACGCAGTTCTGGACATATAATTAAACTTCCATATTGCTTCACTTCTCTAAAGCATTCTCCCTACATAATGAAGAGTTCTCTGGAAAATAACTCTGAACGCAAAGCTCATCACGCCGTTCCACCTGCAGCCTCCCCATCGTTTCTATCAGGGTTACCTTTTCGCTCTTAATTCTACTTCTCACCCAGCACGGATGAAGCACAGGCACCCCCCGTCAGCTCCGGTGTGCGAGGATGGACCATGACCCCCCCGACCCGTGCTGACTCTCAGCCCGTGGAGCCTGTGCAGGGCAATACTCTGCTTTATCACAGCCTACGAACAGGACCTCACGGCGCAGTGAGGGGTATGGCGAGATTGTCCTCATTTCTGGGAATGCCTCACCTTAATCCCAGCTCCCATCAAGCGTGCGTTACAGAGCTAACATGTCCCTGCATCTGTTTTTAAACCTGTATCCAATTAAATCACCCAACAGAAACAACACTACGTTACATCGTTGTTGTGTTGTCCAGCAGCACAGGAGCATCCCAGATGCAGTCGGGCCCGGATGAGTTGCTTTTTTGGCCTCCTACCAGCACCAACATCACCTCAGAGCTCCCCATCTGTCGTGGTTTAACCCGGCTGGCAACTCAGCACCACCACGCCGAGATAAAGACAGTTTAATAAGAGAAAATAATAATAATAATAATAATGAGAATGATAACAGAATATACAGAATATACAAAATGAATGATGCACAAAGCAATTGCTCACCACCCGCCAACTGATGCCCAGCCCGTCCCGAGCCGCAATCACTCCCTGAGCCACGAGCAGTCTCCGTGCAACCCACCGACCGACTAACTCCCCCCGAGCATGACGTTCCATGGTCTGGAATAGCTCTTTGGTCAGTTGGGGTCAGCTGTCCTAGCTGTGCTGTACTCCCAGCTTGTTCTGCCCCTGCCCGAGCAGGAGAAGCTCAAAAAGTCCTTGAGTAGTCTGAGCACTGCTTGGCAACAACTAAAAACATCAGTGTGTTATCAACATTCAGTAGTACTAAATCCAAAGCACAGCACTGGGCTAGCTACTAGGAAGAAAATTAACTCTATCCCAGCTGAAACCAGGACAGCATCCAGACTCAAACAAGTGTCAGCACTCAGTATAGCATTTAAAAATGTTTTTACTAAAATGTCAAATGTTGGACCCAAGTATAGGCTGGATGCATGTTTCATTTTTGGGCCGTGGAGCTCCATGACAGAGGGGAGAATGTGAATATGAACCCGGTTTACATCTATTTTAAACCCATTTTGGTTCGACAGGTGGACAGAAAGGAGCACTGCGTGCACAGAATCAGGCTCAGAAGTTTACCTCAACGTTGCCCTGAATCAGGCTGCAATTAGGAAAGAATTAAAATATTCACATGGCCATAACAAATATGTACACTGCGTCCAAGACAGTGTTTTTTTTCCTTGACAACTGTTCAGTACTGCAGTACAATTAAAATTATGATCCTGTTCCTACTGAAGTCAGGGACAAAAATCAGTGGGCACAATAAAATAAATAACATTGTATCACGAACGCAACAGCCCCACAGAACGGGAAGGAAAGCGGACCCCCGCGACACGGGCACTGTCAGGCCGTGCAGACCCGGCCACCCCGAGCTCCACGCACCATTTCCACAGCACCGTGCCCAGTTGCTCCAGCAGCAGGCAGCTTCAGGACAGCCCCCACGCACCGCTCTGCCTCTGCCTTGCTAAAATTGATCAGTTGTTAACAAAAAAAAAAAAACAAACCAATAGCTAGGAAATTAATTTTAACAGCAAAATATAACCAAAAAAAAAAAATCTGTCTTCAATGACTTTTCAGAAAAGGATGCAGTTCTCTGCACAAAGCGGTGTGTGACCCCCACCCCACGCAGCAGCACCCCATTCCCCATTTAGATTCGGCCTTTCCTTGCACCAGCTGCATCAGGCAGGGCGAGGCCCTTCCATTTAATGAGAATTTTTGCCCTTCCAGCTTACTTTTTTCTTTTTCCATATTGAAATCACACAGTTTCTTCTTTCACTTCATTTTGTGTAAAAGCCAGCGGGACAGGACTCATGTCCTGGTGAGAGAGCCTGGGAGTAGACCTGCCTGGATGAAGGGGAGTGGAAAAGGGGCGCGGGGGCTCCGGACGGGGGGCTGGGAAGGGAAGCATGAGCAGCGGGGGGCAGCACCAGCTCGGCAGAGGGGAGTGGGCACAGGCCAGGCAGAGGAGCCGGGAGATGCTGATGGGCATAGAATCATAGAATGGTTTGGGTGGGCAAAGCCCTTGAAGCTCCCCCCGCCCAACCCTTCCCCTACCCCTGCCATCCCACCCCCAAA
>NW_009259492.1:698152-709804 GCF_000687185.1 Egretta garzetta | reverse complement strand
ATGAGGGCTCCCCTCAGCCTCCTCTGCTCCAGGCTGAACCCCCCCAGCTCCCCCAGCCGCTCCCCAGCAGCCTGGGGCTCCAGACCCCTCCCCAGCTCCTCTGCCCTTCTCTGGACATGCTCCAACCCCTCCAGGTCCTTCAGGGAGGGAGGGGCCCAACCCTGCCCCCAACATTTGAGGGGCGGCCCCCCCAGTGCCCAGCACAGGGGCACGGTCACTGCCCTGCTCCTGCTGGCCACACCACTCCTGATACAAGCCAGGATGCCGCTGGCCCGCTTGGCCACCTGGGCACCCTGCTGGCTCATATTCAGTCAGCAGGCTCAGGAGATGCACTGCATCCCACTGGGACTGATTTTGGAGGCCAGGCAGAGACCTGGCTGGGGAGCACAAGTGGAGCTGGCAGGACAAAACTGCAGATTATACAGAAGAAAAAGTAGAGGTGCAGGTTTCCATGGTGCAGCAGCCACAGCAAAGTTTGTTTGCTTTTCCAAATACTCATGCTGGGCCTGGATGGGCTACAGCCCTGCTGCCAAAATGCAGGAGCCCAAGGTGTCTTTGCCACCCCCTGTGCTGATGCATGCACAGGAGGCAACTTCTGCTCCTGCCCTCAGGGACGTCAGCTCACGCTACAGCATCCTGCGCAGCGGATAGGAAGCTTGAGCTGGGCTGATTACCCGTGCAGCAGCAAAATGACAGCCCCTAAAGATATTGCTGAGCTTTCTGTTTACTTTTTAAAAAACTATTAAAAAGTGCATGGAAAAATATGTATTCAGTTGTAGCATCTTAAGTTTAATATTTGCTTTTGAAATGTTCTTATTCTTAAAATACAAATCTGCAATTTACAAGTGAAGTGACCACGAATTAAATGGCCATGTATATACTTGAGATAATAGCCAACGATTGTGTCTCTGCAGATAATATATACCTTAGCAGCATTTCAACAAAACCAGAATTACTTTCAAATGTTGAACGCGACACTTTGCTAGTGATCAGCGAGTGCTCCTGTGTCCCTGTCCTACCTGCAGCTTCTCTGTTGCAAGGAAACCAAGCTGGCTTTCCTCCAACAGCCATACCTCCCCACGTAAACTTGTTCTCTGGGTTTGATACCCAGTTCTGTAGACTTAGGAAGATGAAAAAGCTTCAGAAAGCAAACAATCTTCGTGCAGCTAAACCACTGAAACGCAGTTGTAGAAGCAAGCGTAAATAAAGCTGTTACAACTCCAGCAAATAAACAACAGTGCAAAGCCTGGGAAAGCACCGGGCCTTAGCTCCGGAGAGATCTGTAACTGCGAGGGAAGCAGAATGGACTCGGGACACTAACACAGGCCGCGCAAACAGAAAACCACGAGCTGCTTTACTGCAAGGTATATGTAAGCAGCGGAGGAAGCAAGGCACCTGGCTACCCGCCACCTCACCGTGCAGTCTGTGAGAGGAGAACAAACGGAATTTCCCCTTTCCATCAAGAACAACGCTTCCAGCCATGCTGGCCACCTCCTGCCCAGCAGATCCCCTCCGCGTGCCACCGCCCCGGCAGGTACAGGCTTCCCCATGCCAGGGGTACGGGAAGATGCAGCACTGCACCCAGAACAAGCCCCTAGGAGGGCAGTGACAGCCACAGCCCATTTCCCGATGCAGGACTGCACTCTGCCTTCAGGGAGGGAAGGGGCTACACCGCGATTTGCCCAGCATTTGCCTTCAAAGAGCCATGCAGCCCCAAGCCCCGCAAGACAGGAATGTAACTGTACGCTTCTACAGACCGAATTAAACTTACAACACACTTCAATAACATTTAAAAATCATTTCAGACAAGAATTGCACTCGGGAAGGATTCTGGACAGCCTTTCCTCACCTTTGCTTCAACTCCAGCAGCGCGGCATCTCCCGGCTTGTCACAGCTCCAGCTCCGAGGGGGCTGTGACTCAGCAAAGGGAGCAGCTTTTTATTTTTCAGATGGAACTTACCAAACCGTGCCAATATTACGGGGAGGATCTGCTTCCTGGATCCACTTCTCTGCCAGTCTCTCCTGAGATATTTCCACTGAACCCTCCCCATCTGGTTATGTTATGACAACAGGAAACAGTTTCTTTGGGGAAAAATCAAACGCAAGCCTGCATGGGAATCAGCCTGAGCAAGAAAGAAAAAATTCCCAACCTCTATCTATGTTCTATTTAAAAGAAAAGGTGGCGTCTTATTATTAGCCTAGGAGCTATGCTGCTCCTAGTCAGACATCCTTAGCTCTGCGAGCATCTGCGATGCAGCTGAAGCTCGGAGGAAGAGCAGCCTCCTGCCCAGGAGGCCCCTGGCAGGCTGGCGGAGGTGGGAAGCACCCCAGGAGAGAGGCAGCCGCCTCTGTTCCTGCCCCGTGGTCTCTGCCCACTGAAAGCATCCCTCTGGCCCTTCCACAGACATAGATCATCTGGGGGGGCGGTGGTCACCTTGTACCCTGTGGGTGGGCACAAGCCCTGCCACGTGGGCAGGGCAACGGGGTGTGTGGGGCAAGGGCTCTTCACCCCAGGCACAGCCCCTGCTCACAGGCCAGACCCCGCTGCTTCCCTCCGCTCTGCACTGCCAAAACCACTGAGAAACTGCACATGGAAATCTCTGCACAGGATTTCAAGCGAGCTGTGCAGGCTGAGATTGCCCTCTGCTAGGCTGAGCCTACGTAAGGCGGCAGCACCCCGGCAGTGCCGCAGGTACGGGGTGTACTGCCCTGGCTGTGCAGCCTGCGGCTCTCACTTAAGAAACTGAACTCCAACGGCTCAGGAACAAAAAAAAACCAGCCAAACAGAAACCCACTACGTTTTAAAATCCCAAGCCTATTCCAATGGAAAATCCCATCTCCCACACTAACCTAAGCAGCCTGGCTCGTCACGAGGCAACACATGGTGACACACATTCAGGTGGGATGAACTGTCTCCGGAAATGCTGAACATCGTAGCTCCGGGCCAGCTCCAGTGCCAGCCATTCATCAGGTCTGAGACCCAACCCCGATAACCACCCAGCTCCTACTCGCTTTCCTCTCCCTCTATGGTCCCTGCCAAGAGGATGCTGCTCTATGGGATGCACAGGGCTCCCATGAGCCCCATGAACCCACGGCAGCTCCCAGGCAGGATCTGGGGTGCTCCCAGCACCACTCTATCAATCCTACAAGATTATTTTCCTTATCCATGATGTCCCAGTTCCCCATTACGCTTGATAGCAGAGAACTGACTGACATTTTTTCTTCTCCAGGGTTATTTTCCAATGAGTTTTTACTATCTCATTTTAAAATAAAGATAAGAAAGATGTTGTCACTGCCACTATAAACTCCATTTGCTAACAACACACAAAAGCAAGGTCAAGAGGAAAAGCAAAGACTTCAGGTCCAGCCCTGTTCAGCTCCGGATAGGGGATCACTGCCAGGTTTTGTGGATGATGCTCAGCACAGGGAGATTGGGAAGCTCCCATGGGGCAGAGGTGCCTGCAGCCCCAGCCCTGCTTCCACCGCTACCAGGGTGAGCCCTGTCCCAGTCCATTCCCCGAGACCTGGCCCTTGGAATTTAAAACCACAAGTGGAATTGTTCAGATGAATGATTAGCCTGTTACTGTGGAGCATGGAAGCTGAAAGTTTACTTCCAGAAGCGTCTAATCAAGAAGTGTTTGAGAGTTCAGCCTGTGACAAATTAGCAAACATGAACTTTAATTGCATAAAGTCTTTCCCCTCAATTTTTTAATTAGAAGCAAGAATGCGGATGTCATTTACATACAAGGATTTTCTTGTTTTTCTTCCACTGCTAGTACAACAGAATCCCAATCATACCCTGCAGATCTCCACAGATTAAAGTCCTCAGGGGTACAAAGCTACTGACCATCAGGCTTTTGAGGTACTCCAGCAGCAGTCAAAAACTGGTGTGGAAAAGTATACAATTTTTACATCCATCTGCAGCCATAAATCTGTTTAAATCGTTAAAATATTAAAGATCATCAGCTATAGTTTGGCAGGTGCTTACCAGCAAGAACTTCAAATATTTCTTCTAATAAAGGGCCTCGACTCTATGTACCATGGGGTAGCCCATGGCTGAGGGATGTGGGGTAACAAGCAGCAACAAGGAAAACTTCATGACCCCCCTGAGACCTGTGGATTTCCAAAAACCTTCTGCTGCTGCCCTGGGGCTGGGCCCTGCCCACCACCAGGAGTGAGTATTTCCAAAGCCAGCACTCTCTCCCCGTGACCCCCATCCGACAGTGTTGGAGATGCCACGCCAGTGCCACAGGGCACAAAGAGGGACAAGGGGAGTGGCGGGAAGCCTTTGAGGAGCATCTGTCCACACCCACACCCTACCACGGAGAACACCAAAGCCCACGTAGAGCTGCCCCGCCACAGGTCTCCCACTTAGGAGTGTCATTTTGCAACAAGAAAAAACAGAGGTGCCCGTTGGCGATGACAGGGCCTTACTGGGAGGGGAAGCGCTGGCTGGGAGCGCTGCGCTGGCAGTGTCACCCGCTGTCCTCACTGGATAGAACACCTGTAAATCTCCTACTGGTTCTCCCACCAACACCTATAGATCTAAACAACTGCACGGAAGCACTGGCCCACAGCTGATGCAGTCAACGGTGTAAAATGAGAAATAAAAGGTATAGCTGAGAGCTTTAGAATGGATTAAATGGGTGAATGAGTAAGCAAACGGAAGAATAAAATTCTCATGGCATGCAGGAGACCATAAGGTGACTACTTGAATAAAAAATAAAAAAAGATAATAAAAAAAAAAAATCAATATTAGCCCGAAGCACTCCAGAATCACAATTTAAAATAGCAAGACTTGAAACCCCCGAGGAGACCACAGAAGCTCTCTGGGCAGCCTGTTCCGCCCTGCTTGGCTGTCCTCCCGCTGCAAAAGTTGCTGCTCACAGGCGGTCAATACACCGGCCTTCCTTCAAAGCGGTAGGAGGCACCAGTCTGAATCCTCCCATGAGGAGAGAGCCCTACCAGATACGCTAACTACGGGAATGTCTCTGGAAGGGGGGGCGCGGGAGAAAGATGGGAGGAAAGGTTACAACATCTTTATTTCTCCCTCATTGATTTTGTGTGCAGTGTGCTCCTGATTTCCGCTGCTTTGCTTTTGTTATAATAGCTTTAAAATGGAAATGCAATATCTTGTTTTGAGCGAAATAGACATTTTCTGTGGTCAAAGTTTGCCTTGTCTCACCCTTCTTCCCTTCCTGCTTCTCTTTATAGCACAGGTCAATGCGAAAAAAAAATTGTTTTGGTTTGACCCACAGTTTGATGACTTTTTAGCATACAGCCATATGAAAGGAAAAATAAGAAAAGTTTTACACAGGCCTTTGAAAACGCAAGTATTTGTGCCTTACTGCCCATTGGGAATTTCTGTTCCTTCTTCCCCCACCTCATACTTCAGATCTCAAGATGCAAACAGACCCCACCCTTCCCACTGGCCGAGATGCCGCCGCACGCACCACGTTCCTCCCCAGTGGAATGATTTGGGAGACACAGCCCAGCCGACACGATCTGAGCAAGGCTCACTCCATCCATTCGCGGCGATATCATCACTCTTGCTAACTGGATTTAAAGAGAAGATTACTTTTCTTGCTGGCAAACGGGCCTGTAGCCAACAAGATTTTGAAAACATATACTCAGGAACAACTTACCCACGCAGCGGCTTTAAAAAACCCCGAGCCCAGCAGAACACCCGCATCCCTCCCGATGGAGCAGCTGCAGTTGCTATGGAGCCTGGGCTGCCCGTGCAGCCGTGCCCTCCACGGCTTTGCTTTATTGCAGACCGCCTTCTGCCTGGCTTGTGGCAGGCTGCAGCTGCATCCCTGCCCTCTGCTTTCTCTTCTCATATTCTTCTTTTTATTTTTTTAAGTAGAAAGGCAGTAACTCTGCTGCAGATCAGTAAATTACATTTACAGCAAGATCTCGAAGGACCATAGGCAAAAGGCAATGTCTGAAGCACACCACTACCGTGATGAACTTTGCTCTGACTGAAGAATTTATGATGGATTTATTTCTCAATCATTTTAGTCAAAAGATTGTGATAAAAAAAAATTGCAATGATTATGTCAAAAACTAAAGCGGTTTAGAATGACATTTGAATTTTCAGAATTGCTTACATTTAATTAAAACCAACAGTTTAAAAGCCCTATTTTAAAACATTTTCTTCAAAGAAGAATGCACTAGTGTCAAGCGATAAGGTTTTATTCTGCCTGGGAGGGGCTTCCCAATAAGGAAGAACATTTCCAAGACGTTTCAGTGGGGCTGGTGCACGAACTAAGCCAGAAGTTTTCACTGTCCTGCATTAGTATAGGCTATCCCTCTATGGAAACCCAAAGTCTCAAAGGAATCTAGGCAGAAACCCAACCTGATCCCAGCAAATCTGCGGCCCGGCTGGATCCCGGTGCTGCAGCTGACAGAGCAGCAGAGGCACGGGCACACCCCCGCGCGAGCGATGCCATCTCCTGTGTGGCAGTAGCCTGCACCCAAGGAGCTCAAGGTTAGGAGCAAATCCACACAGCACAGAACAGTCCCTGTGCAACGTGCACTTTATTTCCTTTTTAAAGAAGCACAAAACCCCCAACATTTGCCTAAAACCCAGGCAGGAGGGGGAAGGGATCCCTTCCTGCTCTAACCTCGTCAGCTCCAGCAAACCGATTCGGGAGGGGGTTGGAGAGGAAACCTTCTTACCCAGGAGGCAGGATGCTTTTTTCCCTGCTATTGCCAAAGAGAAGGCACCTATAAATTGTGTTCTTCTTTGTCCTTTACCATTTCTGATGACTTCGCAGCAAATGCTAAAAATAAATTTTCATGCTTCATCTTCAAAGTAGATGTGGTACCATGCCTAAAAACAACGTCCAAAGCCTATATCCCAGATAGAATACTACAAATATTTCGGAATCCAGCTTAATCTTTATGAAGAGGTACTGTAAGCCAGCCAAATGTGATATTTTGCCTACAGCTTGGGCTCTATAAGCTCCTTTCTAGCCCTCTTCTCATGAATGAGACCACAATTAAGACAGTCACACATTTCTGAAAAGCAGTCTAACAGAATTACTGCACAAAGGCATTTTTGGAAAACAATGACCTAAAACTGTTACGAGTTGTAGAGGAAATGAAGCGATATTCGGATCTCCAGCAACAAGTTGGGGCCGTTCAGATTTCCACTTCATAACTCTGATGTTTCATACAGACTCCATAGACAGGCGGTAGGCAGGACACAATCCAAATCCAGAAACCGCTTTGAACTCCCACGTGAGAACACACCAGTAACGAGATAACTATATTTGCATAACAAATAACCGCTGTTAATCCCACCTGCATGACCAATGGCCTAAATTTAGATGTAATAAAACTGATTTGGGCTGTAAATAACATGAAATAATGTCTCAAAATTTTGACTCAAAGGGAGTCAAGCTAGTGCTTGGAATCCAAAACTCAGTGGAAACTCGAGGGACCTAGGCTTGCACTTACGTTACTTTAAGTGGATGAGCCACGTTAATAAGAAACAAGCATGCATGAAGTGATGTTCATAGTCACAACCCCAAGCTAGGGAGCCAAAGCTAAGTTTTATGAAAAGGCACTGATAAACAAAAGTTGCCTTTTTATAAAAT
The DNA here is from genome assembly GCF_000687185.1 of Egretta garzetta. NCBI lineage: Eukaryota > Metazoa > Chordata > Aves > Pelecaniformes > Ardeidae > Egretta > Egretta garzetta. The sequence continues at coordinate 702,200 of NW_009259492.1, read as the reverse complement.
AGCATCCAAGGTACTGCATGCTATCACCTGTTGCATCTGAAGCGCTCTGCTGGGGAAGGGGGTCTGTTGCTTATTTTCCATCTGAGGAAACGTCGCCATCGACATCAGGGAACGTAAATGATGTGTATGTGTAGGCCCTTTGGGCAAAATAGTAATTATTGCTCTTAACGAGATAAAACATTTCAGGTCCTCAGTGTTGATGATATTGGGGGGGAAAAAAAAGAAACCGTTGTGAGAAAAAAAAAATTAGTTTCTTTTTCGTATGACTTGACTTCCCTTTTCCTAAGGAGTTTATATAGCTATGTAAGCTCTCTATAAAGAGTAAACACATCTATATCTACATGTGAGTGTATGCACACATATAGAAATATATATTAAAATAATTGGGGTTTGGTATGGCATTCCTTAATAAATCGATCACAGCAATCTGAAACGTACAGGTCATACCCAGTACTAAACACCTTCGCATATCACCCAAGCACTAAAGATGACTTTTACAAGAAGCTCAAAGGGCAAAGTCTTCCCGCGTACCCCAGGGAATTATGCCTTGGGGCTACTTCTACATTTGTGTATGTGCCTAGAAGCGGGTTCTGATCCACAATTTTAATTATCCAGTTGCTTTGTTCAAAATTAACTCTTTTAATTAATTAGTTACATGCTCGGCCCATGCAGCTTGAAGAGCAGCGCTGGACGGCCGCAGCACCAAGGCAAGCCCGAGACAGTAAAACGCATAACAGTCAGGGGCGATAAGCAAGAGCTGAGAGGCCGTCAGCAGCTTCCACGCAAAGTCAGCCAGCCAGTTCATGCCACCGCCGGAACAGGCAAAGCCCCACACTGGGGGCGGCGGGAGTTACCTCTCTGGGGGTACGCGGAGGTGGCCATTTCGGCATACGCTTACCTATCCCGAGTTACTCACCGAAGCGCTACTGAAAATGCCTGCCCCACCTCTGAACTGTTACATCCATGCGTGACGCGAGTACAGACACGGGGACTGCAACGCAGGGGTTAAAGTGACAACAGACAGACAGAAGATACTCCCAGTGCTCTTAAATCACACCCAGAGTTACTCTATACATTCCTAGAAACAGCGGTATTGAAAGACAAGATAACGGATGCTAAGGCAAATGAAAAGATGAGGCGTAAAGCCCGAGGGTTGGCTGGCAGCAGGAGCCATGTACTGCACAATTTCCAGGACAGTTTTTATTAGTAACTGAATTACCTGGTTTCATTTAGCGCTGGTAGACAGCAATATCCTCGAAGCCTGTTCCAAAGGTGCATCTGTTATTTTACCAAATCCTTGTATCTTTTGCTCCCTATCTTTCACGTGTGATTTGGAGATCTACACGTATATCTATTTTTGTGTTGACATTCCTTCCCAGGAGGTACATCTACTCTGGAGCTCACTAACACTACCCGATGCCACTGTTTGTTGATTGACATAGAGATACAAGCAGAAGAAAAATACTTGTGCCTGTATAATATTCTTCAGCGTCAAATGCAGTTGTTGAGTGACTTATATTTAAATGACAGTAATGATATATTTAGCAAAGCACCTATTTTTCTTGAGTTTCACGTGTTTATTCATAACACTGAGTTAATCAGCAACTTCCCCCCCCCCCATATAACTGTTACTGCTTTTACAGTAAAATACATCCAGACATTTCTGACAGCATCAGGGGGATGGAAAGCAGTTACTGTGTTGAGATGGACAACTAAACCAGACCTGTTACTGATGCCCAGCCCCTTGCCAATGCCAATAAATAGGCCAATGCCGACGAACAAGCATCTTGCTTGCTGGAAGTCATTTTGGCTTCTTTAAAAGCACACAGTGCTGGTGTAAGTCTGCTCCTGCTGCTGAGTAACTTGGCTCTCCAGCCTCTAGCTTGAGCAGATGGAAGAAATTTCTTACGTCTTCTTCTTCCATGTGAACTCTGTAGGCACAGAAAATGCCCAACTTCTAATCTAGGAAAGGGAATGCATCATGGGCCATGAAGATCGTTTGCTCTCCACTCCTGGTGTTGCTCATAAGATGCTGCTAGGCACACTGGAGAGCAAACACAAGCCATGCTGCAAGGCCAGCCCCTGTCCCCAAGGCCTACTTCATTCCTTTGCCATACAACGCCTCTCTCAAGTGCCAGATACAAGTGGTGATAATGGAGTGGAAACAGAAAAAAAAAGTATTAACACCTATAGCTTCCTTCTCCCAAGAAAAATCCAGACTTTCCACCAAGATAGTGGGGTCCCAGCTCTCCCCGGCTGTCAATGGCATAGGCTCTACCCAAAGCAGACACCAGCCCAGCAACAGCCACTCACACCCACATTGACGCGTGCACCAGGCACAGCATTAACTCCTTTTTATTCCTGGGGCTTCCACATGGTAAAGCAGTACTCACAGCATGGACCACTAATAGAAGGGCAATGGGGATTCCTCCACCTCAGCTTAACTTTTGGCAGAAAAAAAAAAAAAAAAATCCTCACATTGCATTTCTCATAACGGGATGTATTTTACAAGTAAAGGAGGGAAAAAAACTTTTATGCTAAAGAGCTTTTTCCCAAGTTTTTACAAGGCCTTTTAGCGAGGGCACATTAGGCAACAGCAGAGCTCACCCAGCTGCCTGCTGGTGTTCTGAGGGTTTTATTCATCTTCCCACTCTCCTGGGCGCTTGGACATGCCATCTCTGTCAATACCAAATTAATTCTGGCCAGCTACTGCCATCCTGCTGGTTACCCGGCACTGCTGAAGAAATCATTTCACACACTTCCCTATTTCAGATTTTCCCTTTGAACAAACAAAATAATAATTTAAAAAAACCCAAACAAACTTCAAGGGAAAAAGAGCACAGTTACATTTTTCTGCTCCTTCTCTGGATGAAGAGCCTGACACACAAACTCAAGTCGCTCTCCCCATCCTCCGCGCCGCCTGCTTTGCCTGCCCCAGCCAGCCCAGACGCCCTTACCCACCGCTCGCTTCACGTGGGACAACTCCAGGAGCTTGTCAAGCATTCCTCTTTTCCAGTCCTCCTCAACCTGTGGTAACTCCCATTTTCTGGATTGCTTGCTTCTCCACTATGTTTTTGCTTAATTTGTGATTATAAAACCTTATCAGGCAAAAAGCATAAGCCAACCTTCAGTGACACACAGGTATTTTAGTAACAGGAAAAGAAAATAAAAAGAAATTCCCAACCAAAGAAAGCAGCAAAATTGCCCTGTTTCAGAAGAGCTGCCTGGCAGAGCTCCCTCAGACACCAGGCTCTGCCTAAAACCAGGTCAGCACTTCTCAGCCTGCTGGGCTAATTGACAATGTAATGAGGGGCACCTGTGAGCAAACAACTGGCTTTTTTAACTCCTGCTAAGCTTGAATGTGTCCTAAGGGCAGTTAAGCATAATGAGATTTCCCTTCCACGACAAGCTTGCAAACCATCGAAGTCCAAAGCTTTGGCAGTGATGTTTTTTTCCCTATAAAACGCATAAACAGGTATGAGCAATACGTTATGTTGGAATTCCTGCACGTGCAACTCCAGGAACCAGCCACGTATGCAGGGAAGCTTGGCTAAAGGAGAGAAAACTAACCCGAAATACGTCCCTTTGTTTCAAAGGGTGCTAAACGTTGCTATCTGTGAGATAAAAAACAGCCTTTACTATACTTTTAAAGGCGAACTATTCTTTCTCAATGCCTAACCCATGGTTATATGACCTGTTCAATGCCAAATGCCAAATGCACTTACAGTCTATATTATGGAGCAGGAAAGAAATAAGCTGGGTGGTGAAAAGGACAGAAGCAGAATAGCCTGATGGGGGTCTGATGGGGTACTAAGCACAGCGAGCCTCCCCCTGCCCCCTTCACAACCTGGCAAACCCAAACAGCACCTGGTAAAGCCCTGCATAAAATACCGAGAAAAAGGAAGACACAAGTAAAAGGTGAAAGTGTCAAAACGTATAATGAGTCCTTCTGCAAGCAACATAAATAATGCATCATTCACCCCGGCGTGACAAGACTGCCTTAGCCCTCCAGGTCCAGCTCCTGTGGGCACCCACCGGAGCCAAGGGA
>NW_009259492.1:685008-697888 GCF_000687185.1 Egretta garzetta | reverse complement strand
AGTCTCCAGCTGCTGCCGGCAGCACTCTGAGTTATGGCTATTGCGAGCCAGGGTCTTTGCGGAAAGATCGGATGTTTGCTTATACAAACAAAATCCATAATGCTTCCTCCACGGGCAACTGGTAAAATGGATAGCTTGTGCAGTAAGAAGTTGTGATCCACCAGTAAAGGAGGTGTTTAAGGAGCCATTCAAAGCACTAGAAATCCCCAAACTGCTTTGATTGGAGACAAAAGGCGTTTAACAACTGCAAGCACTACCTCAGATAAAATGGGCTAATATTGACCATTAAGTCAGTGTGTTTTCCTTTTACTTATTATTACTACGGATCAAGCTAATACATTTTCCTTTAAGACCCTTTGCATTTTTACTTTGCCAACTCCATACAAATATTTCCTCTGCCCATAGCTTCCTCTGTCTTTGCTTTGAATGCAAACTTGAGATCTTGAAACTTCCAGCAGTCATCACGCAAGCCACAGCAGCAAGACCCGACTCACTCGCACGTAACGTTCACTGCCAACAAGCTTCCAAGGTGCTCAGTGTATTATCCCCAGTTTCCAGACAGGGAAAGGCTTTGTGGAAAGTGGGTGGAAGAGCTGAGCAACGAGCGAGGTTGCCTGCGCCCCCGGCACCTGCGTGTTCACAGCCACGTACACCTTCTCCCTTAGACATTAATGTGCACTCCAGCCATTTTTTGTTGAACCGAACCATATGTGTAATCTGCCTTCCCATCCAACACAAAAGCATTTCCCAAGAAATACTGTCAGGATAACCTGGCCTTACCTAGAATGCAAGAAGTAATTAGACAACAATGAAATAATGAGTGGTGATTAATAATTTTACTTTGCTAACAGCAAAAGCAACATGTGAAGATAAAAATGCCAACAAGTGTCCCATAAATCACTGTGGATATTTACTGCTTTGGACCAAATACTCAGTACTTGCTGGCTCCTGTCTTTGACCCAGGGCAAAATTCAGGTATAATGTCGTGGTACACAAATCTCTGCAATTCCCCCAAGTGGCAAAGGCTGTGGTTATAAATGACTACCCACTTCAACATGCAAATATGACCATATCAACTATATTTAGGGAACGTTTGTTTCCTATTTATGTGAAAATCTGAAAGTTAGCCTTTGAGGTAAAGAAAAATCTGTGCTTTGGATGGTTATATTAGATTTCTACTACGCCTTCAAGTTTCTCATTAACTTTGCTGATAATTCTTTTCAGACAGAGTAAGAAAATATCGCATAGAAGAATGAAGCCAGTATCTATAAAAAGCCAACATTGCGGAGCATTTTGATGGCACTTCAAAAGCTGGTGTTATCCTGTGGTGTGAGCACCAGTTACTGTTTGGAAAACACCACCCGATTTAGTTTTATCCCAAAGGAATCCAGATTGTGGGTGCTGAAACCATACCGTCAAGCAAACCAAAGTGCAAATGGGTATCCTCAAGCGATTTGCTCTAAAAGCACTGTCCTCATCCAAACCAGAGACATTCTTGTCATAACCCATGGCTGGAATTCAGTTGTTATGGAGGCAGCTAGAAAAGTAACCCGACATCAAATGAATCAAATCATTATTTTAGTATAGAATTAGTTAAAATGCAAAATGTAGTAAAAACTTTCCAGGTGGGCCATGGGAATGTAAGTGTCCTACTAGAAGTCAGCACAAACCAGCAAATCATCAGACACTGTAGAAATTAGCAAATTTCTCCCTCTGGGCATATCCTGAGTCCCTAAAATCAGGAAGATTTCTGACATTGACTGGGTGGTATCGGTATCAGGCCTTTTGTGTGCAATTTCTTTTTTAATTAAACACCATGAATACAGAGTTTGTTTCAGATTTACATCCCAGTAAAATATAGTTATGTGCCATCTGGAGTTCATTAATGCTGTCCTTTACCTATAGCACGTGCCAGGGGACACATCTGTTATGCAACTAAGGGTCATGCAAGACAAAACAGAGCAGTCAGCAAAAAGAGGAGATGGTATTAAAAGCCCAGGTTGAATCAATTCCATCTATACTGATTTTCAAAGGGTTGAAACGGAGGAATCGGATTGCCACCGGCCGATGGCCGGTCTGACCAGCACCTCACGCCACCGCAGCCTCGCAGAGCTAGCAGTTTGCTGTGCAATCAATAGCAACCTACTTGCAGCGGCATAAATTCTGGCTGTGAGCTATGGCAGAATCAGCCTCACACAATATCCAATGTCGTTTGGGCAGCAGCTTTCCGGAGCAGATGCAGGTTTCAGTTAGTCCTGGGACACCTCTCCCAGTCGGTCTGGGAAAGCTCAGGGGGCATCGCCCTCCTTCGAAATGCAGGCCGGCAGCCAGCCTCTCCGAGCAGCCAGGCCTGCCAGCTGTGTTACGAAATGGCAGCTCAGTCTGGAACCAACAACACGAGAAAACGAGAACTCGGAAACATTAGCTAAAAGGATGGAAAACACACATTCTGCGTCTTAAACTGACTCTTCTTTTCACCCGAGCTCCGTGATAAATAAGGTCCCTGTTTGCACGTGACCTTGTCAAGGTCAAATGACCGTGGCACCGGTGGAATAACTCGAAGCAGCAGCACAACAGGATATCTGTTGGGCTTAAAGAAAGACAACGCTCCACACCCTGCCGCTTGCGTGTGTGTTTGAGGAAACAAATTTTGTCCTCCAGACATTTTCTCAAGCCTTTCCGAACTATTTCTCCTCAAGCACTGCCTCTGCTTTTATGGAGTACAAAAGGGAGGGTGACACTGGAGGATGTAGGAAGCTACACGGGTGGAATTGATTGAACCTACATTTTCATTCTGCATCACCAGTGAATAACAAACTGCTAACCACATGTTCCTGGAAATAATGAGTTTTGGATTTGCATAGAACTGAAGAGTTTCTTAAAAATCTACAAGGATGTCATTCTCCCTTAGAATAATTTCTACAGAACTATATTAAATTCCTGAGATCTTTTGGGGGTTTAGGTCTATCTGACTACTGAGCACTTGGCTGTAAGTGCCAGTCAAAAATTGGGGAATTACCTCTCTAGGTTAGATGGCTGGTAGACATTGCGTAGTGTTTTACCACCAGTAATAGCCAACACTTGATGCTCTAGGGACAAGGACGCCCCCCTCTTCCTTTGAGTATAGATAAACGCTACCAGCCAGTTGTGGTCAAAGAAAGGTAGGGTTACAGGAATGGTTTCATTTGGAAGTCTGAAGTATTGGCTAGCATTCGGCTGCTTTTACCATAACATATATTAGTACAAATGCTGTTATCTGTCTTAAAATTACTTGGTCCTGTTAGAGTCTCATAACCAGAGCAGTTGGATGGAATAGCTTTGTGTTCAAAACCTACATCCAAGCCAACTGGTTTGTGTAAAATTTTTAGAACCTTCTTTTTTTTTTTCTTTCATTTTTCTATTTAGCTGAACCTATGCTGTTGATTATACATGAAGAGCTGCAACGGAGAAGGTAATAAACTTAGAAGATGGATGTTTTAAAGGAAATTGTTAACGAAGATCATTATCTGAAGGCCTTCACTTGTTAACATTCATTTGCTGACACAATTTTGAATTTGAGCTATCAGCAATAAAAGGTAATATTTCAGAGATGCATTTAAAAAAAAATAAGCAAAGCAAAGTTTTATTCTTCATATAAATTGACAGTGCACTTGGAAACTTCCTGAAACTTCACCAAGTAGGAGGTGTTGACAACTGTCACTTTCAGAGCATATAATAAAGGAAAGATTTACAGGCACACAGTTCCACAAATATATTCAAGACTGGAATTTTTCAAGACAGCCAATGGGCCTTGAAAGTCGTCTTAAAACGGGGCACTATTTTTCCACCACGGCACTAGTGACAAATGCAACCGCCTCTAGTCAAGGCGTTCTTGTATCCGCATACCAGTGTCTTTTGCCTTTTAATTCACCACTACAAAAGCTAAACTTTCTACCAGTCTGGTATTTCCAGGTGAAGGAACAAGCAGTGACTACTCAGAAAGCTGGCAGGAGCCAATACAAAATAGCCAGAAAGTCCACTGCAAAAGGAAAGTATTAAGACAGCCCCTAGTTCAAACTTTCAATTTCTGAGCACGCTTCAAGCACCTACCATGCACTTAAACATACAGAGGAGAGCAAAAGCATAGAATAGGTGGTAGGTTAAGCATGCTGCATGCCAGCTGAGAGCTGCGAGCCTGGATGACAGCAGTGACTGCCTCCTGCCAGGAAATTATTATTTTATACTATACATCTTTCTCTGGAAGTATCACGATGTGAGAAATAATGGACAAAAGTCAATCTGACTCCAATGTATTTGCTTTCTAATTTCTGTCTGTATTTTAAACAGTGTCAGTAGAGGCGCAGCCACATGAACTGAAAGGAAAAGAGATCTCGATGAGATAAATGACATTTAAAACCACCAAGGGAACAAGCAGCTGGAAAAAAAAAATAAAAGAACTTTTCTTTTTTTAGTCTACCAGGTGAAACAGCACGGAATAGGTAGCAGTTCTCAAGATACGCAGTATATGCATTGGAGTTCAGAAAATAGGAAATGTCCAAATCAGTTCCTCGGTGAGCACAGAAACCAGATTACTTTGTCACAGTAATTCATCATAACTTCTATTGCCCTGGAACACCAACATTCACAGCTGCAGAGGACATTTATCAACAATTACAGGCCCTGCCATTCCGACTCAATCCTATATGGCAGAGACTCTATGAAGATCCTGACGAATAACCGGAGCAGGAAGGTGCAGCCCACTTAACCAATGAAAGGCAGAGACATTATCTCCGCTGGGCTTGCTGGCATCCTACAGCAAAGCTGTTGCAAATCAGAGCTATGCTTATTAACCACGCCAAAGAGAAACTAGGTATTAAGGGGGGGCAAAAAATCCCAAACGCAGAATTTGAAAATGGATTATACAAAGCCCTTAGGTAGTAGATGATTCACGTGTAACATATGGATATATATATAAAAACCCCACACATTATGTACATATTTATATATGCATAAACACATATAGGAACTAACCTCACAGGCACGCTCCATCATGATGCACACTGCTTGTCTGCTTTACCTGAGGGTAGTACCATTCCTTGTACGCAGTGCACTTCATTTTAAAACCTGTAGGCTGTTCCTAGCAGACAGATTTAAAAAGGATTTTTACGATTCACGCTGCAAAAGGCTAAAAAAACCCAATCCATCCCTGCTGCATAAGATTACATTTTCCAGCTCTATCCTCTGAATAGTGGAATCGGATGAGAAATGATTCATCGATCAGTCCGGGGAAGCATTTAGAGGACAGAGAAGAAATAGGAAAAAAAAAAAAAAAAAAAAAAATCAACCATACAGTAAAATCTGCTCACCATGTACACACCCCCAAAGTGAAGAATCAGACCAGCCTAACTGAGGAGAAGCTAAAGATGAATTTCACCAGAAGGCTGCAGTTGCTGGGTGATGCCCTGTAAATCCTGCTCCCTCCGGGGAGAATGAGCTCATTGCGAAGATCCAGCAGCCGCCCCTCAGCCATTGCAGTGTCACTGCAGCTTGCAGCTGAGTGCAGGCACGTCATCACACGAGCTCCCTGAAAACTGAGAGCCCTCCCTTTCAGAAATCTAAGTCGAGCATGCTGGTATAAAACCAGCTCACCTCCAACGCAGACCGAGGTCCCCTTGTACCTGGATGCTGTGAGAAGGACTTGCATTTTCAGCTTAATTATTAAGCCAAAGCTTTGCATCCAGCACAGACTGAATCTGAACTGAACTCCTCCCAAAGCAGGGGCTACATTACTGAAAAGGGCAGAGAAGATTTGAAGGATGTTCAGATTTAAAAATAGCTAGCAGCCTTTGCACTTGCTCCTAGCGAAGGAGATGGGACCACGTTCTGTGGAAATCCTTACCTGTGCCAGTGCAGGGCCAGGCATTGGAGCCTCTCTCTTACAGGAACGTCATTACTGAATAACCTCCTACTCTGAAATCATGTGGAAATGGTAGTAGAATGGAAAAAAGGCTTTACAAATTCTGTAAGGTATGATTTGAGAATTAAAGCACTGCAGATATGAAAAGTGTGTCTTTAACCCTTAGCCTGCTGTCTCTCACTACTTTTCATAACTGAAAAATTATTCATCTTCAGTATTCAAACTCACCACACTGAAAATTCCCCTTTACATCAGAACTGAATAACAAATACAGATAAAATGAATGTATTTGGTTACAAGATACTTATAACAGCCCCACCCCCCAAAATTATCTAGAAGTAAGGAGGATATGGGGCCTATTTTTTTTGGTTTTGATATCTTCCTGACAGTGAAGGCTGGGAACCATTCCCAGTGAATGTCAGTGAATTGCTAACAGGCATGATAGCATGGTCTGAGCACAGGACTGGAAAGCAGAAACCTACCCTGAAGTGTACTCTCAGTTTTCAGAAAGGAGGGTGTGGGGTTTTTCTCCTTAAACAACACCTAAATATCTGGAACTTTCCATTTAAAAACCTGGTTTGCCCTGAGTATAAAGCCCCTGACTCTGTGCAGCACCTGCATGCAAAGCCAAGGAACGTGTGCGACTTCTAACCAGATTCCTGGAAACTTGTTCCTATTTTTGTGGTTAACCACTGCTGTATTTCTCATGCCTGCTCCCCCTGCTCTGCAGTTTAATTAGCCTTTGACAAAGGTACATGTAGTGGCACTCTGAGGAAACCATGAGAACAAAATTTCTATTCACTTAACAGAAACACCTAGAAAGACAGAATTATGACAAGATTTCTAGCGATAGGGAGCCGCAAGAACAGAATCTCTTTGGGTTTTGCTATCCACATCATAGACTCAAAATTTTCCCTTTTTCTGTCCATCCATACTGTGCTGCACAGTGTGAAACGGTAGTGTTACCCACAGACACTGACTCCTCATTTACAGGGGTGGTTTTTCCTAAGCCCCAGTCCTGGCTGCTTATCTGAAACTTTCTGCCTCTTTGGCATCCCACTGAAGTGGGTAACTCTCTGTGGGAATACAACGCCAGTGCGCAAGAGAGGTTGCGGGATCAGTGCCTCAATCTACAAACACAGAGCTACTCAGCTGGCTGTCAAACCCAGGCAGAGGTGCACTGCCAGCTCCAGAAATCTCTGTCCTCAGCTTCGACAAAAACTCATCGCTTTTCCTTGCTCCCTTTTCACAGAAATTCTTTTTAAAATCAGATCGCCTCGCTGCAGCTCAGCCCACTCCACGACGAGCAGACCGCCAAATCACACACATTGCAGCTGGTTCCCCAGTTTAACCGAGGAACCGTTCCCCTCGAGATGCAAGGACCGGCTGCGGCTCTGACGAGAGCTGTGTAAACAATAGCTTTGGAACCCGTGGATAAATACAACTGTTTTCTATTTTTAGCATTGAATTGCAACATTTTGTGGGAGTTTGCAAGTAAAACAAATAACACTGAAGGCAGTGTTGTGAGTGATACAAAGCAAGAGGCCATCCTTAGTTTACATCACTCAAAGAACCCGTTTTTGTTTTTCAGCTGGCGAGTGCTAGGGAAAATGCATTCTTCTGGCAATTTCCCTTTACTGAGCTGTATCCACCGCAGGCTTGTTCAAAGCACTCCGCTGCACAGGGCTTTATCACGCAGAACAAAAATGCTAATGATCTTTAAAAACCTGAAGTTAGCAAGTAAATAAGAGCTGAACAAATTGTTGTGCTCCACTTTTCTGATTCACTCTAGAAGCGGTCAGAGTTTCTTCCATTTTCGAGGTTGAAAAGCAAACCAGCAGAAGTCTGGGTTTTGTTTCAGACACTCTGATTTCCATCCTTTCCAGCTATCTCGGCACACTCTTTACAACTTACCTGTAATACAGATCAGCAGGTCAGCCAGGTGATGCTACACGTAGCACGCTGCACGATTATCTACAGAAACTGGGCAGGAATCTTTTCCTCAGCCTCATACTCAGTAATTGCTGGAGACAAATGTGAAAGACGCTGTACAAGACGCACAGCAGAGCCCTGGGATTGCAGTAGTTATGCCAGAGGCAGCTTTTTCTTTTCTTTTTGCTCTCCAAATGGAACAAAATGAAAGTCAAGAAAATACTGCGATGAGATCTTGAGTTAAAGGGCATTAAGCAACGCTTTGATAACCAGGGACACTGCTCTGCTGAAGAATATGCAGGTGCTAGGAGCACATTCATGGCCACATTCACCCCGGATCCTGTTCCGCAGGAGGCTGCTTTGCACCTCACCCTCTGGAGCAGAAAACAGCACCTCGGGGCTACAGACAGATAACAGACATCCTGAGAGAGCCCTTCTTTGCTCCTGTTTCAGGTAAGCTTCCAGCTGCATTTCTCATGTCAAACCTGGTTCTACAAGCATCTTTTAGAAGTAAGAGAATGATATTTCTGAGTCCTAACGGTAGAGTATCCATTTGAATACCTAAGCCAAACTAAGTCCTACTTACAGTCAATGAGTCCTGTTCCCTGCGGTCCAGGCTGCGAAGCCAGCTGATGATTCTGTAAAGAATGAATAATACTAATGATCAGACTTTTGTCACTGGGCCATCAGAAATTGCTGTAAGAAAGAAACAAGACATAGCAAAGAGACAAGCATATGCAAGAAACAGTGATGCACGCTTATAAATTAAACTTGAAAAAATCAAATCTTGCAAAAAAAGGAACAAGATTGGCCCAAATAGAAGACTTGGGCTCTTTTGCACCCAGGTCTTGGTTTTATTTCACCTGTAAGAAGATCTCACTTCCTCACCTGTAAGAAGATCTCACTTCCTCTGTCCTTTACCCCTGTAGTGCAAACGCCTTTTAAAACCTAACATTAAAAATGATACAAAAGGAAACCTCTGTGTTCATTTATTTTTTCCAAAATCCTGATGGACAGGGGAGACATTATTTTACTCCTCTCTGCTTCTTTCATTACTTATGAGGTGCGTGTCCTGTTTACAGTCTCCCTGCCTGATCCCATGAGCTCAGCCGACTCTCGGGCTGCCAGAAGAAATCCACAAAATCAGGATCCTTGCCAGCAGCTTTCAGGACCAGTGACATCTGTGGCTGCCATTTTGCTGGGGCTGCAGGGGTGGCAGGGAGGAGGACTGAGGTGCAGAGGCAGGCTCTGGCTCAGGTCATGCTGTCCCAGGGGCAGCTCAGGTGGTCCCAAGTCTGTGGTGCCAGTGGGCTTGGGCTCCCCAGCAGCCCCCAACGGCTTGCGCCCAACAGTTTGACCAATCTTATCTGCTTCTAAGCTAATACCAGCCAATTTAAGAGTGCCTACATAAGACTCCTCCCATTTAAACCACTTTAGAAATACATTTGCTTCAACTGATGTGATTATCAAGTGCAGACCTAACCCCTAATTCCTTTCCTTCTTTAGACTGTATATTAAATCAGATCATCAAATTCACTGTGCCAAGATTGTTTTGGTTTTTAAATCTCAGCTATAAAGAAGTCAAACCAATAGACTACGTGTACCTGTTAAATCTCCTCATGTCAACAGCCTGGAGAAGCACAAACAGCTCAGAAGCGAGTATCTGAGAACAGCTGGGTAGTTAATAATGAACACCATTCCAAGAAACGCACAGCATAAAAATATACGTGCCGGTTTGATTTCCAGAGGCAGCCAGGTAGGTTAATAACTAAGCCATTGCTGGCAGTGAAAAAACAGGTAGCCCTCCGATTCCAGCAGCTTTTAAGGACCTGTGTTTCACACAGGTGAGCAAGATGGCAGTACCACACCACAGGAGAGGACAAAAGCAGTGAGCTTCACCTCTTGTGTTGTGCGGGGTGATGTCACCAACTGAAGGCACATCCTCCCTCCCAAATCAGTCCTGAGGCTGCCCAGGGGTTGCACTGTATCTTACACTGTATCCATTATAAAGTTGGTAAGATGACTTTGGTTTATATCAGTAAGAAACCAAAGACACTTCAATCAATGGTATCCATTTTTTAAACTAAGTTTATAATCAGTTTGGGATTACAGTTTTTGTGTAATGCCTAAAATAATTGTTCCTGACAACTCTTGCAAGCTGCCAGATCAGCACAAAACCACATGCTTGGAACTAAACACAAAGTTGTCTGACCAGCAAGTGCGGCTGCACAGCTACCTGAAATACTGCCTGCCTTAGTGCATGGAGGGGGTGGGTCGCTGTCTCTGGTTTAAAAGGACCTAATCAATACACGACTGTTCTGTTGACGTGCAAGTAAACAAAATCAAAGCGGGTTCCAACCTGAAAGAGGATCACAGCTTAACAAATCGATAAGCTTTTAAAGATTTCATCCAATACAACCTACAGTTTCCTGTGATCACAGCAGAGTGCTTGTCTGGCAATAACCAAAAATCTTTTACCATAAAGATTTATATGAATGTAAATGCATTCACCCAATTACTAAGGAAAGATCCCAGAGGTAAGCTGTCACGGCTATTGTGTGATCGACTAGTATAGAAGGAGATTAACTTGACCCTGGTTTATACCCGCCTTAAAGCAGAAAAGGCTTCTGGTAAATCGATTTCCTGAGGGGAAGATCAGTCAACAGAAAACAGGAGAAAGAGAAAGTGAGCGTCGGAGGTGCCTTGTGTGGTGGGGGCGTTTCAGTGCTGGGTGGCAGCAGAAGCACAAAGCTGTTTGCAAAGGCTACCTGGGCAAGCAGCACTGGCACTTGATGTCTGCCCGGCACACGCTGCACCTTTGCCTGCCTGCCTGCCTGGGAAGGACTCTCAGAATTTGCTCATCTTCCTTTTTGAGGGCTAGCACCGAAGAAAGGAGCTGTCAGTTTTTTTTCTGTCAAGGTCACTTCTTTTTGTCAAGGCCTGAAGCTTTTCTGAGCTTGTTCACATCCTCCCTGACTTGACTGGATGACCGGGCTCTCTTGCCTTGCCCAGACAAGCAGGGCAGGGCGGTGACGGGAAGCAACACGCTCCGTCCAGCGACCATCCGGCAAAGGAACGTCCATAAATGGGGTCAGAAGATCCAAACGATCCAGGACCAGGGCTGGGAGTGGGCACAGCTGCAGCACCACTCCCAACAGGAGCAAAGGCCCAGGGCTGGGCTTGACCCAGGCTCCAGGGCCACGGGCAGAGGGTGGGTAGGAGAGGGCCCAGGGGGGCAGCGGTGCCCTCAGAGCCCTGGCAGGGTCTCTGAAGAGTTTATTCCAGCTCTTGAGCACAGACATCACATTTTAGGCACTTCTATGTATTTAGTATAACAACCCATGTAATTATACCTGCTATACCTGTAATTACACCTACAGCAGTAAATTTTTTCCCATTAATTTAAGATGACCAAAGTCAGAGCAGACTCTGACCCATGGTTTGCAATATTAACTATTTTTCAGTCAGAGAAGTGTTGACAGAAAAAAAAGTCCTGAAAATTTAATTTTAATACTTCATCATTTACTACCCAAACAATACCTTTTCCTGCCATTTGTGTCATTTTTTCTCTTAATGTAATTATTTTTTTTTAAATTCAAATCCCTTCTCTGTGATGTTTAGGGTGACAAATACTGTAAAATCAGAACTGTGCATTCAGGGGTTAAACATAGAGAACTTTCCCTGCTGTTCCTTTGTTGGGAAATAACTTTGCAACATTGTAACAAAGCTGCTCCTTTTGTTTCAAAATAAAATCAATTTCCCTTCCTAGGAGGTGGAGAAAGTGACTTTGTTTGGAAACAAAGCGCCCTTGACTGGCAGGCTCGCAGGGGCGCGCTCGGCCGTGCGCCCCGGTCGGCCCAGCGTGCAGGCACACGGGCACGTGGCCCAGCCAGGACTCCTTGCAGAGAGGCAGAAGATGAGGGAGCGCTGTCGGGTATCGGTAGGAGTACTGAGCTTCATTTTATTATGAATGAACAAAGTTCCTACTTTAGGAGAGTTGGCCCACAAGCCGCATGTTCTCATTCCAGAATATTGCTGCAAATCCCTGAGCAAAATCTCCGTGCGCTAAGGGTAGCAGGTAGAGCATTGCTCCAAGTTCCCTTTTACACCTCGCCCTTCTGCTTCCCCCAGCACGCTGGGGCAGCTGAGGGATCTCATCAGCTGTAGGCAGTTTCAATACACGGAACACCAGCCAGGTACTTCCACCACGCCAGAAAAACTGCTGGCTTGGAACAACGATGCCTCGTCTGTCTTACCTTCCCATAGAGTTGCCAGATTATAAAGCGCATCCTGCAGAAGGGAAAAGGCGGGGTCAGCTCTTCTCTTCTTCCCAGGAGAGCAACAGGGCAGCGACTTCACGAGGAAACGCTGACAGAGCTCTGTGCCTTCCCAAATTCCTCCTAGAGAAGACCCTGTTGCTGCCATAAACTGGTAACAGAGGAAGCCAGTTCAGAGCCAATTTGATACTTGTGCTGCTGAAACGGGCAACAGCCTGTGGCAAATGCACTGCTTAGCCCGGGATATGCACAGCACCAGGAGACAAAATGCTCGTCAGGGCTTTTTGTGGTAGTAGGAGGACACGGTCAGAGTACATTTCCACCTGTGATGGGTACTGTGGAGTTACTGCTGGTTCCTAGAGCAGAGGAAAGCGCTCTTCAGGCCTGTTGATGGGGGATATCCCGTGGCTGTACACCTCCTCCATGTAGTTGGTTTTTTGGTGGGAGAAGGCTGCAGTTGTGTCAGCGGGATCGCCATTGCTTTGGTGACCCCCACCTCCCTCCTGAGCCAGTCGTGCCAGTCCAGTGTCGGGCATTCTGTT
The DNA here is from genome assembly GCF_000687185.1 of Egretta garzetta. Classification (NCBI taxonomy): domain Eukaryota; kingdom Metazoa; phylum Chordata; class Aves; order Pelecaniformes; family Ardeidae; genus Egretta; species Egretta garzetta. The sequence continues at coordinate 685,241 of NW_009259492.1, read as the reverse complement.
CCTTGAACACTGCCCCGGAGGCTCGCAAGCGTTGTAGCCACGTGGCGAGGAACAACACATTCTTGGGACGATGGACTGGCTCTGCTTCGCGGTGCTCGAGGCTGCCGGGATCTCCCTTTCCGAAAGGGAGGAGCGCTGGGCAGCAGGGAGCTGCAGGGAGCAGCAAGGAGCAGCAGGGAGCAGCAGGGAGCAGCAGGGAGCAGCAAGGAGCAGCAGCGACCAGCAGGGAGCAA
>NW_009259492.1:683091-684957 GCF_000687185.1 Egretta garzetta | reverse complement strand
GGCTGCAGAGCCACGGCCCTGCCCTCTGTCCGGCCGAGCACCTGAGGGCGTAAGAAACAAAGGCATCAGCATCAGGAACTCGCTTCTTGCACAGTTACTCAGTTGAAAATTGTATTTTGGTTTGCAAAGGACAAATTTGCCCTAAGGTCCTTAGCAGAACGAAAACTGATTTTTAACCATGCGAATTAAATACAAATTTCTCAGCAGATTTCCTGGGGTCAGGCATGGCAGAAGACAATTTAGGCACTGGCATGCTTGGAAAGGCTGATCTGGGCAGGGGGTGGCTGCACGCCGTGTCCCACCCTGCCTGCCTGGGGGAGCAGCCCGCAGCTGTGCCCAGCTGTGCCACTGCCAGGGCAGGCTTCCACCTCTGCCACGGGCACAGCGTGTGGCTGGGGACTGCTCTGGAGAGCTGCCCCGGGGCCAGGCTGGGGAAGGAGGGCAGGTTAGGCCTTACTTAAGGCTCCCAGTTAGTCCCAGGGGGCCTAGGACTGAGGTTTGGGAAAATGGTGCACGAAGGATGGACAAAATGCTGGAGAACTGGCCCTGAAAACGTCTTCACCAGCCAAGCGGTTACTGCACTTTGCCCAATAACTCATTGGCTGTACTGAGCATAACGCACATGTTAATAACGCCTGACCTTGTCTTTCTAGAAAGGTTGTGGGTTAATTCTCCTCGCTATCATAGTAACTCACTGAAAATTTACCAGAAGAGCTATTTTACTCGGGCTTTGTGATTGCCTGCTGCATAAAAGGCACAAATGAAAACAATTTCGACTTAGAGAAAATGCCTGCATCTTCTAAGTAAGTAAACAACACTTTACCCATTCTCTGGCTAAAGAAAATAAAATTTTATGTGTTTGTCTTTATACATTCCCAGCAGTAAATCAGTATCTGCTTTCAAATGGCAGCACTAGCCTTTACTAAGTAGTTTCCCTTTTGGAGAGCCCTTGCTGCCTGCTCGGGTGCCACGACAGCCTCAGTCAACATTAAAAAAGAGAAGCAATTTGTAATTACCTATTTCAAGGCCCTGTGCCGTTAGTTTGGGAGCTGTCAGAGACCGGTTTAGAGGCCAGCACTTGTGCTTTTGCAGTCGGATATGGTTTCCCTCGAAATCCAAGTACAGTTTTCTGTTTTCTCTGCGTAACTTTATGTAAGAAGCGCCGTATTTAGTTACCAAACACGAGCGGTAAGCATGCTGCAGGACACGGCTGAGGGACTGCGAAGGACCCTGAGGGACGGTGATGGACCCTGAGGGTGGTGAGACCATGAAAGACCCTGACAGGCAGTGGGGGACCGCGAGGGACCCTGAGGGGCAGTGGGGGACCTTGAGGGGCAGTGAGGGACCCTGAGGGACCCTGAAGGACCGCGAAGGACCCTGAGGGGCAGTGAGGGACTGTGAGGGACCGTGAGGGGCCGTGAGGGACCGTGAGGGACCGTGAGGGACCGTGAGGGACCGTGAGGGACCGTGAGGGACCGTGAGGGACCGTGAGGGACCGTGAGGGACCGTGAGGGACCGTGAGGGACCGTGAGGGACCGTGAGGGACCGTGAGGGACCGTGAGGGACCGTGAGGGACCGTGAGGGACCGTGAGGGACCGTGAGGGACCGTGAGGGACCGTGAGGGGCAGTGAGGGACCCTGAAGGACCGTGAAGGACCCTGAGGAGCGGTGAGGGACCCTGAGGGACAGTGAGGGACCGCGAGGGACCGCGAGGGACCCTGAGGGGCAGTGAGGGACCCTGAGGGGCGGTGAGGGACCCTGAGGGGCGGTGAGGGACCCTGAGGGGCGGTGAGGGACCGCGAGAGACCCTGAGGGGCAGAGAGGGACCGCGAGGGACCCTGAGGGGCGGGGAGGGACCCTGAGGGAC
>NW_009259492.1:670333-682380 GCF_000687185.1 Egretta garzetta | reverse complement strand
ATCCTCGTCAGGTTTTGCGCTGTGGCAAACGCGAGTCCTGCCTTGGCGGGAGAGACCCTCTGTGGCCAGCCTGGGGCGCGCCTTTGAGGAGGGGTCGGGGTCAGGTGCGTGGATCCCTGTGTAGCAACAGTCAGAAGCGAATTTACACTGCAAGGGGAAGATCTGTGCGCAGCTACACGTGGAATTGTGTGATTTACACGTGGAATTGTGTGATTTACACGTGGAATTGTGTGATTTACACGTGGAATTGTGTGATTTACGCGGTGATTTTAGCTATTTAAGGAGAAGTTGTCATCTTTCTGTGGAATTTTGCTTTTTTGTTTCCAGTTTTGAAAGCCATGTATTAAGAGATTAAGATTTCCAGAGCTGATGGAGCTGCTGATTGTTTTCCAGAGCTGATGGAGTTGATCTGTATTCCCGCAGTACGCGCGCTGGGCTGGAACGTCGTGCAAGATGATTCTCTGCAAAAATCCTTCCCTACGACTCAGCCCGTTCAGTTTGCATGGCCACGCTACACGTGCTCTTATGTTTATATTTCCAACTTCATAGAAGTTCGGGCTCTTTTATCTTTAAATGATAATATAACAGCATGTTCCTAGTGCGCTAGCACAGCCTTACTCTCAAGAGTGTCTGAAAGGAAAAAAAAAAAAAGGAAACGTGTAAAGCACATGTACTGTGACCCTTCTGTTATAATCTTCATCTCCTCCGTGTTTTCTCTTGCGCTCACCGTGCTGTATCCAGCAAGGTTTCGGTAGGCAGTGTTCCTTGGCTGCATGAAGCCTGTGGTGCTGATGATTGTTGAAATGTGAGCGTGCCTCAAATAGTTCATATCTTTACGGAAGAAAATAGCTCATGACCATGTATACGAATCGCTGTCGTGCGCTCAGCGCAGCGTGAAGTTGTTCTGGTTTTGTAAGTAGAGGAGCAGAAGGCGAGGCGGGATGCGCTGGGGCGCGAGGACAGGTAGGCTGGGAGCTAGCTGATACTCTTGAGGTAGCTGGAGCCAGAGCTCCGCTTGGACACTATCTTAATTTATAAAATTCAGTGGTTGCGATCATTCTTGGGTAACAACATGGGCTTTCATGAATTTGGGAGGAAAGAGTAGGGAAAAGTTTGGGTATAAACACATACCCAGACACATAGCACGTATGGTCACATGGAGGGGGAAAAAAACCCCCGCAAAACAACAAAACCGTTGTGAAGTAAGAGGCTATCCAGAAAAATGTTGCTTCAGAACTCGGTAAGCCAGTATGTTTCCATTCAAAAGACTTTGTGGTCATCTGGCTTTTCAGAAGAGAGAGGTTAATGTTATTACTGCAGACCAAGCAGTTTGGCTTTTTGCTGTTTTCATTCCGTTCATGACCTTCAGTCTCTTCACAACTGCAGTGTCTGTCTTCATTTGATGTTTCTGTTTCACGCTAGGTCTCCGCTTGGCTTCTCCCCTTCGGCATACCTTTAAAACCGGTCCTTTATCCCTCCTGCTGTTCCCGTGGACATGCCTTACCTCCCCAGCTCTGCCCCTCGAGCAGGCATGGTCCAAACGCCGCTCTCTGCGTCTCTCCCTTCCCTTGCTTGTGCCTTAGGCATCCTTCCTGCCGTGCTCCCCAGAATCTGGGGAGCTTCACCGTTAGATTTCTTGTGACCCGTTCCAGGGTGGGGGCACAATACATCCATCTACTTCTACTGGTGTTTACTTCTACTGGTGTTTACACGCGTAAACAACATTACATGGGTACATTCCACTGACATTTACATAATCCAAATGTTATCTGTCTCTTGAGCTGATTCATAAAGGAGGCAACAGATAGGGGTCCTTTTGTGCGCTGGTTTTGCTAGCCCAGAAGAGAGTTGTTATTCAGCACGCTCTTAAAAAAACAAAGCAACATGTGACTGTCTGTGTTAAATATACTGCGAGTAGCAAACACATGATCTAGTCGTTGCCACATATCCTCTGTTGCTTAACAGGGACACCTAAAAATCCGTACTGAAAAAAGGCTAAACAAAACACAGTTCCTGGAGTCCTGAGCCTAAAAGATTTTCAGTAGACTAACAAGTGAGCTTTGGCAGAGAAAGTCCTTGAGATTATTTTATTTGGCTGCCACCTATGTGGAACAATAAAAATTAAACATATCCCGAAATAAAAGGTCTTCAGATGCAGAAAGAGACGCAATATACTGACTGGCTTCCTCGTGGTTCTGAGGGACTCCCCAGCTCGCTAGCGAAAGCACCCCCGCGTTTTGGCCTTCTATCGTGTTTATTAGCCGAGGCGTCAATGCTAGTACTTCTGAGTGTTGTACTGTGATGCCACGCTGGGGAGGATCGACAGTCTCATATTTTATATGCCTTTTACGTGAAACCGCTTGGTTTATTCTGGTTCTGTTCTCAATTATGCCGAGCAGGTTCCTGGGTAGAGCTCCACTTCAGCAGTAATGGAAATGGCGGTGGAAGCGCTGTCACTCCGACGAGCCAAGAGCAGGTACCTGCCTCTATTTCCATTCACAATGGTGACATGGAAAAAATACTTCTCGATGCTCAACACGAATCTGGAAGAAGCAGTTCAAGAGAAAGTTCGCATTGCGACAGGTAAACAAAATGCTTGATTGCAAGCAAAGCAAAGGTCACTATTACACAAAGCCCTTTTCATGCACAAGAGGCAAAGATAAATACAGAAATGCTGACATACGTGCGTGTGTATACATATGGACGCGCATATACACACACGCAGAGAGGAAGAGGTACGAAAATTTCATATTTAAATACCAGAGTAATGTGTGGGTAGAAATTTGTCCTGAAACCAGAAAGAAGTTACAGGGGAGAGGACTCCAGGAGAGTTCTCGCCTCTCATGGAGATGCCATCTTGGGGTTTTGGTGTATCCTGATAAAGTCGTCCAGCAGCAGCTGAACTTCCCACGGCTGTGCTGCTTGTGTACCGGCAGCAGCCGCCTTCTAGTAAATAAAACACTCCGGAGCCGAGTGCGGCTGCCGTTCTGCAGGATCAGTCCCTGTGCAAGCGGCGTCAGTGCTGTTCTTAGGAGCTATAGCGCTGCTAGCACCGCGGCCTGGGGCAGGAATGTCAGAGAAAGGGGGTAAAAAGCAACTTGTGTTCTGTGATGAGGTTCGTCAGTAATAGTCCTGAGGTAATTGCTGAAGAATTGCCCTCTCTCTAGTTTAGAAAACATAACCGATTTCTAGGAGTATAACGCAACAGAACAACTTGCATCCGATGCAAATTGTCGGTCACTGTTATTAATTCATTTATTTGATTTTTTTTTTTATGGGCTGTGAAGTCTGCAGCCTAAAGTTTATTTAAAAAAAAAAAAAAGACAGTAGGATACAGAACTTCCTAGCCTTGTCTGGCTACTTTGAATTCAAATGAAACTCCATTATTTATTCATCATTTGCTTCCCATTGTTACTGAGTAAGTAACAGGGGCCAAATCCTACAGCCTCACAGGCTCTGTGCAGCAAGCTTCTTGGCAGATCGTTAGAAAATCAAAGATTATGTCTGGATTGTATCGCCCATTGGCAGGTTAATCTCTTAAGTTATGGTCAGGGCACTGTAGCTCTTTGGGAGAACTGTGCTTCGTTGACTAGCTTTTAGTTCATACCATAAACAATGTCACAGAAAACTTAATGAGTGCTTTCTTACTTGCATCTCTGTTTATATCAAGCCCTCCTCGTTCCCAGACGCCTCAGGACAGCCACAGAGCTTTGGAAATAGAGAGTCACAGCAGTGGAGAAAAGAACAGCTTTCAGGTAAAAACCTTGTCTTGCTTTGGGAGAAAGAATTTCTTACTCTCATTATTTGAAAACCAGCATTAGGAAGTAAGAGGTGAAGCTACCACTGTAGAGACCTAAATAAGTTGGTAACTTAGAGTAATCTTTGTGGAATCAGGCTTTGTGCATCTGTATCTGACTTACATAGATTTATTTATTTTTTTTTTTAAATCTGTAACCTGAAATTTTCGGATTTAAGTGCCCTAATCTATTGTTTTTTAAAATGTCTGGGTTCTCAAATGCCTCTTGCCAGCCACAAGTGGAAAAGGCGAACCTTCAGATCCTACAAGCAGTTTTTAGGAAAAAAGATAATCCAGACAATAACCACTAGTCGAGATTTCAAGAGAGCTGGAGTCAGCGCCGTGCTGAGCCTCCAACTTCTGGTGACCCTGAGTCCTGTTCTCTGTCATGGTTTCCTTTGTCCTGTGAAGTGGGCATTGTTGTTCCCTGCTCAACAGGTCGATTGTGATGTACATCTAACAGATTGTGAGGCAATGGGATTTTACCTTCAAATTTGTAGGAAAGGCATTGGTAGGGTGGGCGTATGCATGGCTGTGCGGGCGAATATTGATGTTCTGTGGGCAGCTTACCCTGCAGAAGTTTCCTCTTCCCCCTTTGCCTGTCAGCTCTGTATGGTTCATGCATCCCCCACAATGACATTTTCTTTAAATGCGCTACCACCGGTGCATTACGAATTTAAAAAGCGAGTTTGACAGCAGCAAGAATTTCTAGAGCCACTTCAGCATGGCAGCCAGTGACATACGTTTTCAAAGCACTGCCATAGCAATACGATTCCATTTCAGTTTAACAACGAGTACTTCTGTGTGCTGCTTTGAAAAACTCCCCGCTATTTCTCATTTCGTTATGTACATTTGTTTACGTACTGGCAAAGAAAATCAGTGAGAAAAGTATGGGGAAAAAGGATACCGCGTATTAACCATGTTCTGGCAATATATAGCTTATTGCATGATGACAGGTGAAAATCTTAACTCTTCACTGTAATTAGATACTGGCTTTGATTTGAAAAAATCTACTTACAAAGCATTTTGAGGAGTGAAGTGTTAAAAGTATTTTAAGTAAATTTCTCTATCCTTCCAAAGACTTGCTGTATTATCTTGGGCAAATCCCTCTCCCTGCGCTGTTTATGTACAAAGAGTTACTATTTTCTCATTAAATTGAAGTATATTCCATGCCTGTGACTAATTCTGACAGGGTCAGCAGCAACTAGAAATAGAGGTTGTATTTCACCTGGGGGCTGTGCACAAAAAGAGATCACAAACGATAATAAACTGGCAAAGGTTACCAGCACAAACAGTTACTCGTGCTCCATTGTGCAATGGTATTTCTTTAATTCTAGTAGGAACTCGGGACCCTTGCACTTTACTTTAAAAAAAAAACAACAAAACACAACCCTGATTTTGTCCATCACTTACCTTTTCAATGACTGTTGTTTGTCATCTGTAGCTGAGCGTGCGCTGGGTATTTATCACCTCGGGGTCCCCTCGATTTCCTTGGCTGGCTGTACTGGCCCATGGATTATCTTTCTCTACCCACTGCTAGGAATGTTTTAAAACAAAGTCTCTGTGTTTGCTGTTTGTGCAGCATTTAACCTTGTGGGGTTTCGGCTTCGTGCGGTTTGTAAATTATCCAGCTGTATCAATGATACATAGATTTAATCAGTTCTCAAAATGACATGAAATGCGCTTGGTCCCAGTGCCTCTTCCTTTATCTGAAACTCTCCCCATCATCGCTGCCACTCCTACAGGGATCCAGCTGAACGAATTACCAGCTTTAGGTTAGCTACACACATTAGTGGAAATTCATTATTTTTATATTTATTTCCAGAAAACCCTTCCTGTGTTTAAAGGTCACTATTTAGACTTTGAGAACAAATAATCAAAAGTTAGAAACCCCTCAGAATTAAAGTTGCCCGGACAGTTTTATTTCCATTCCTAAGTGCGTATGTCCGCATAGCTATAGAGCTATTTTAATTCTACCATCAGATGCTATTTTTATCACCAGCCCTTGGCTCCATTTAATGCACATGTATTAAGCAAGAAACTGTATTCTTACTCAGCGCTTATGCTGTAATTCACTTGAAAACAAAGCCACTGTTTGTTTGGGTGGGTGCAGGTAGAACTGGGCTCACGACTGCTCTATTCCCCACACTGGCCCACACCCAGGGAGCCTCATGAGAGTAGGAGGAGCTTCACTTGGCTTCTGCTAGCTTGATCAAGGACCGTCAGACAAGTATGACATCCCCCCAGTTCTGAATGCAGGCAGTTTCTTCTGCCAAGTGTCGGTCAGATGCGGGAACTGGAGACAATTTCAGATCCCGCGTGCAGGGATTAAATGCGGGGCTCCGGCATTTTCTTCCCAGGGTAGTCTTTACTTAAGCAAATCTGGGATGTGGTCTTCTCCATCCACGTCCTGCTCTGAGGACAGATCTCCCTCCTCCCCTGCCTTTGTCTAGGATCTAAATACTTCAGCAGAGGCAATCCAGAGAGTTGACAGTGGGAAGCGAGGGGAGAAGCGAGCGGCAGAGGTAGCCTGGCATACGGTCTTGGATGCAGAGCAGGAGTGGTTTTGCAGTGCTAACGCCCTACCTGTCACAGTTCTGAGTGCTGTCTGATAAGGGCTTTTTGTTTTAGTCTGAAGAAGATTTTCTTGAAAGGAGGAAAGAAGTAGAAAGGCTCCTGAAGAAGAATGCAGACTGGATATGGGATTGGTCCAGCAGGCCCGAGAACATCCCACCAAAGTGAGTGCTGTCAGTGCTTCAGGATGCACTCGGATGCAGCTTTTACTGCCACGAGTCTAAATATGAATCTGTTAATGCTGAGACCGTGTTTTCTTCCTCAAAACTAGGGAGTTCCTGTTCAAACATCCCAGGCGCACAGCTACTCTCAGCATGAGAAATACCAGTGTAATGAAGAAAGGGGGGATATTCTCAGCCGAGTTTTTGAAGGTTTTTCTTCCGTCTCTGCTGCTTTCTCATTTGCTGGCCATTGGACTTGGGTAAGTTTAAACTTAAGGTAAAAAAAAATTCTACTTTTGTTTGTTTTTTTGTTTTCTCAGAGGCCTAATTCTGACTCCCAATTCCCTCTTTGCCTAAAAGACGAGTAGTACACTCTTCTCTGTAGATGGGGGACAGATAGTTGTTTGGGAAGCATTTTCTGCTTGCGGCACTGCTGAAAGCATCAACTTTTCCTTTTCTGCTCTTCTTACTAGTTGAGAATTTTTTCAAAATAAGTAAGGAGCAGTGAAATTAGGAGTTAGACGTGCACTGCAGTTACACTGACACAGTACTTGGTTCCCATGGAGATACGACTTTCAATCTCACCACTCGTTGCAAAGGAGAAAGATACTATTTAATGTACTTTAAAATTCCACTCACACCTGGGAGGGAGGGGGATCCCCAAACAAAACGAGAGTTGCTTTTCTTCAGATGATTTGGGGGTTAGATGATCCTTCAAAACCAGCTACAGGAGACAGACTGAAGGAAGAGGTTAAACGCCTTTTAGTCAGGATCAGGGTTTGCCTGCACCTAAGCGTGGCAGATTCCTGGATACCAGGAAAGAAAGCTGGGAACCCAGGCACGCCTGGCCCCTCTCCCACCGCGGTACGAGTTCGGGGGTTTCCCCTGTTTTCCGAGGAACCTGCCCTTAGCTCTGGTCCTGCTCTTTACCCCCCCCCTGCCAAGGCTACGCAAGGTGAGAGCGAGGGGATCGGGAGGCTGCGGGGAAGAGGAGGAGGTGGCACAGCTGCAGTGGCTGGCTGGAGGGGCGGCCCGAGTACGCACCGTTTTGGATGGATGAAGGCACAGGCTATCTTCCTGTGCAAAATCAAGGTCTCAGCCACGTAATACTGTAAAGGCAGCATGACACTAACTGAACTCCTTCCAAAATCAAAACGAGTAACTGTGCAAGATGGAATCAAAGCATACTGGAATTGTCCTTTCAGATAAGCGCAAGTTTGGCGATTTAAGTATGTACTTCCCTCCCGGTCGCTTCCACCACTGCTGCAAATTTGCACCATTCCCATTCTGTAACGAGTAACAAAGTCGCGTCTTCAGAAAGTGCTTAATGTAGTATCAGTAAAACATTACACATCAAAATAATAATTTCTTTGAGCTACAAGAAGCGTGTGAAGAGAGGTTGCAGTGTAGGGCAGCTGTGCAAGCATTAACCAGGCTGGGAAACAGGGACCAGAGAAATAGCAGGAGGTACAGGAAGATGACGGTGAAGTGAGAGGTTCACGAATTTCAGAGGCGTTTAGCAAATGGAAAAACTTGAGATAACAAAAGGCAAAAGGTAATAAAGCATCTGACTTGGAGACCTCCTGCAGCAGCGCGTCCTTGCTCACCCCGTACTTACCTCTGACTCCCGCGTTCCTGGCACCCGACGGCTCACGGGGAATTGCTCAGCCTTAGAGCGCGGGGGCGGCACCGGGCGAGGGCGGGCACGAAGTCACTGGCAGCTGAACAGTGGCTTGCTTGGCCCGCTTCGATACAGCTGGCACTGCTGCTCCTGCTGGTGACTGGCACTGCTGCTCCTGCTGGTGACTGGCACTGCTGCTCCTGCTGGTGACTGGCACTGCTGCTCCTGCTGGTGACTGGCACTGCTGCTCCTGCTGGTGACTGGTGACCTGCTAAGACCAGCATTCACCTCGCCTGCTGTGCCTGCTGGTTGAAACGAACCGCAGCGCTCGCTGACCCTGTGTTCTTGATCCTCAGGATCTACATCGGGAGGCGCCTCACGACCACGGCTTCGAGCAGCACGTTTTAAAGGCACCGGCGACCTCCCGGCAAAGCAAAGCAAATGAGCACTCGCCTGGGGCCGGAGGAGGTGACGAGCAGGAACGCCGGAGCTCGCGATGGCTGCCTGATGGGTGTGTGCTTGTTCTGCCCGTGTTGTGCTCCTAGTTTAGTAAGAATGGGCAGAGAGACGCTCGAGCTGATACATCATACGCAGCCTGCCGGATCAATTCGTTGCGCTTGTTCCAGCTGCGTTAACACCCGCTATACTGCTTTGTAGTGAAGTACCTTTGACAAATTAAAAGAACTCGATGTTTAAAAGCAATCCTGGCTTTAATGCAGCAATGGTGATTGAGCTGGGTATTCATCTAAACTGCCCTGTCTTTGTGCTTCGTCCCCGTGAACGTCCGTCACCGCTGCTGTAGCCCAGAAGAACGCGTGGCCTTACGTATCGTACACACGGGGATTCAGAGCGGCGGTTACCTCCCTCGAGGAGGTTTCTTCCTTAGGCAGATTTTGCTTGGCGCGCTCTCGCCTCCGTGCGAGCTGTGAAATGCTGAGATGCTGGAGGTCAGCCGCGGGAAATCAGCACCAGTGGAACCTCATCAGTTTTTACTGGTTCAGAGTGTGATGCACAACGGCCTGAATTAAAATTCGGACTTCAGTGCCTAATAAACAGCTGCTGCTGCAAAGACGCTTCTCTGAGTCCCCAATTAACAGAAGTTCCTTCTGCTGTACCTACTTGCAGACTGTTGCTTCTCCGTCTTTTTATCTGTAAAATAATAAATCCGCATCTTCTGTTTGCCTCATCCTTGCGTAGATTTAAAAGCGGGCTGCTTGCGCATTTGTTTTTACTAATGGAATGCTCTTTCATTCAGTGATTTTACCTTATTTAATGAGAAGACAATGAATGTTTGCTGAAATACCATGTTTTATATATTTAAATAAAAAGGTTCCTCGGGGCTTCGGAGTTTTCTCCTTCCTTTTTCTCGGATGATTGTTGAAAGCGGCTGACGAGGCCCTTTGCTTTGCACAACAGTTTCACTCTGTTTACTCGCACAGCTGGCGAGCAAGGGAGAAGTTTCCATAGGAAACAACTTCCTTGCTTATTCTTAAGCCCAAACGGGGCTGAGCTGGCGGGAGAAGTCACTCGGTAACCAGAAACTTGCAAAGGCGTCTTCTACTTGGTACTGGCCTCAACGTTTAAGAATAAATTTGCTTTCTGCTTCCTTTCTGTCCTTACTTGCCAGCGCTGACTTTTTCCTCCGTGCCTGAAGCGGAGCCTGTAAAGCGTGGGCGCCGGGCGGGAGGGGGCAGTCGGTGTCCGCTCAAACGCCCCCGCGCCCCGGGTTCATTTGCCGTGGGAGTAAATCCCTTGTTCTCCCTCGCATGGATGTCATCACACACCTTTTACAGGAGGACGAGGCTCTGGGTGGGGCTTTTATTGTACGTGCTATAAAAAGTGGATTTACGGAATTATTTTAATTTCTGAACAGTGTTTCCTATACGTGAAACCAGGCACGGGCTTTTTTAATCTGACCACAGTTGGAGTTGAACCTTGGTGTTCCCCCACACCAGCATTGAAAGCGTTGGTAGGGGAATTACTGTTGGAGCAACTGCTTCTCCCCCTTGGAAAAAGTAAAGATTCTTTTTTTTTTTTTAATACCATTGCATCCAAATTTCAATAAAGGATGCCTTAGGAATACTGCTAGAAGCCCAGGCAACGCGCTCCTGGGTGGCCAGGGACGGGCCCTGCACTGCAGAGGCCCCTGGGCCTTCCCGCAGGAGCTGGAAGCTTCAGTGCCTGAAAGCCAGGGGGGGGCCAGGGCTCCCCCACGCTGGCAACCAAGGCCCGGACCCCGTCCTGCCCTGGGGGGCCTCTCCAACTGCACACAAGACGGGGAACTGTTCTACACAGTTAAACCCAGTTATTGGCGTATTTATCGTTCCCAGTGCCCTGACCCGTGGCGCATCCATCGCCTGTCACGACTGCCGAGGGAACGTTGCCGATCTGCGTTGCCACTGTGATTGGAAATGAGCGGGTCATGTTGTAGCGGCCTGGGGGGTTTTAGACTCGCCCCATCAGCCCTGCCCTGGGCAGGGGCCGCGGGTGGCACGGGGAGGGCTGGCTCAGCCTTCGGCACCCACGTGGGGGGCATCGCCCCCAGGTGAAACCCTCGTCCCAAAGCGGTTGCGGTCGAACGAGAGCAGCCCCGGCGAGAGGGGAACGGGGAAGGAGGGCGGCAGGAAAGTCAATCTCATTCCACAAACGCAGGCAGACGGTCAACTCTTTTTTTTTTTTTTTTGGCTCAAGCACAACGGACCAGGCTTTTAGAGGTAGCTACGTTTCATTCTTATTCATAACTTACATTGTTTTTGATTAGAATGACACACGTTGTTATCTCTGAGGAGCTGAGCCCCTGTCCTCGGTCACGCCACAGGCGAGTGTGGTTTCAACAGAGCTTTTCGGTGCGCGCGTGCTGAGCCAAGGCTCTCGAGCAGAAACACTGCATCCACTTTTTCAGTCACTGCAGAAAACTGACGGTAATAAATACAGGTACTTGGTCTGTGCTCACCCTTTTGTCCAGAGCGCAGCAGCAGCAGGGGGAACTCGGGGACCCCAACGCCGTACGTGGGGAGCCAAGCACGGTATGGCCGTTAGCGCCGCCATTTCCCCCATTTTTAGGCTCCCCCCCCCCCCCCAAATTCGGGCCACTGCCCCCCACCTGCCTGTGAGAGGCCCCAGGAGGCCGCTACCCCTGTGGGGACACCCGAACCCCCCGTCAGATGGGCAACCTTTGAACCGAGGTTTGTGTTCATAGCAGCAAATCCTTCGGCTGCCCTGACCCAAGCCGAAACACTGTCCATCTCGTTACTGCTTCTAACGTGAGTGGAAGGAGCACAGGTAATTAAAAAACAAAACAAAACCCAACAAAAACCCAACTCGTCCTCATGGTGCCATTAAAGTAGCAAAGTATTCGACATGGTTATCGAATTCTTGCTCCAGGCATTCGTACCGGGCTACATCAGGTGTCCGCGGCCCAACGTTGGCCTTTTGCCCTCGCCTTCTCAACACGCACTTCTGTAACGGATGCCGCGTGCAAATGTCACCGTTACCCATTTTTTTAAAGCAGCTTTGAAGTGCACAGGCTCCTCTAAAGCTGTGGAACCAGGGGACAAGGAGTCCGAAAGAAACATAAATGCTAAAAGAAATGGCCTAGGACCGCCTTAACGTGCTAGAATTGACAAAATTCGCACTGAGGACTTGAAGCCCTTTGATCCTCCCACTTCACACCAGAGAAAGTGGAAAATTCAATGTTGCAGCTAAAATTATTTTCTTACCCCCCCCTCCCTCGGAGCACAGACAAGCGGCGCCGTAAGCACGGCACGCTTCAGTCCAGGGAGCTTTGTTTCTTTAGAGGCACAAGCACGGGTACGACCGAGCCCCCCCAGGAAGGACAGACAGGAGGACGCCAGCCACCGGCGCAGGTCGGCAGCCCGGGCCCCGCACAGCGTCG
>NW_009259492.1:669399-670175 GCF_000687185.1 Egretta garzetta | reverse complement strand
TCCCCCTGGGGTTTGAGGGCCCAGCCACCCCCATCGGCCCCCAGCGCCGGGGGCAGCCACCGAGCCACCTCCCCAGCTCCCCGGGCACCGGCCTGGCTGCGCCTCTGAGGCCCTGCGCTGGTGCCCCCCCGGCCCCCGCCGGCCCTGGGAAGGGGGCAGAGGGGGGACCTCACTGCGGAAAGACGGATCACGCAAGAGAGAGGTCGGGAGGGTGAAATATTCCCGCAGCACGCGGATGCTGCCGGGGCGCTGCAGAGCTCCAGCCCGAGCGCAGGCTTGCGGGAGGCAGCCAGGCCTGCTCAAAGCCGGGCTTGGCAGGGCCTGGTTTAGCGCTGTCAGCCTCGGCAGGCTCATGCCGGAGGCAGCCGGTGCAGGGCACACCGAAGGTTTGTGCTCTTTTATGCAAGGAATACAGTGAAACTGCAGTATTAAAAACTTACCAAATACTCAAAGGAAGTCAAGAAAAAATTGTTAGGGACGCCAGCATGTTCTAAGGTCCCACGCGAGCCGGCGCCGAAGGCTCCCGAGCCACGCGCCAGATGCCCGTTCTTGCTCTAAAAAGCAGCAATGGGTTCCTTGCAGGCTTGAAGTACTCTCTCTGCTCGGGTTTACAGCTTTGCACCGCAGCACGCTTTGCTTTGCCAGGGGAAGGAATCCTCAGCAGCAACGAGCAGAGTCAGAGGCCGAGCTGCCGGCTCCGGGGCGCCCGGGGCGCGTTGCACGCCCTGCTCATAGCCGCAGAGGACGGGCAGCGCCTGGGTGAGCTGGCGCGCGAG
>NW_009259492.1:668201-669355 GCF_000687185.1 Egretta garzetta | reverse complement strand
GTCCCCGCTGCAGCCGCACCACAGAGGGCTGGCGGCTGCTTCCCCGCGAGACAGACGCTCAGCCAAACGCGGACACACGCCTGCTCAAATGCCCCGGTGAAATTCATGCTCCTCGAGGCCCAGGGTGGCTTCGTGGCACCCGTTTTGTAAGCGCCACAGGAGCCTGGATCGAACTTGGTGTTTATGTCAAATTGAGTCATAAGGACGGCTCAGACACCAGGTAACCATCACTCGGACCAGGGAAGAGCCAGGCTGGCTCCTCTTACCCAGCCTGATCAGCACGGGGCTCTGTTCTGCCTGTTAAAAACCCTGGATGCAAAGAACAGGACAACCACAACCCAAGTACCTCATCTGCAGCTGATGAGCAAATTTGCATCGTGCTGAGGAGTCCGATGACGCCCGGCCGTCCCCCCTCGCCCCTCCGGCGTAAGCCCCTCGCTGGCTCCCGCCCCGTCTGCGAGGGGAAGGATCCGGCAGCAGCCCTCTCGCTGCGCCCTCTCGCTGCGTTTTAACGCCCGAAGCGTTCAGCTGGAGTAGGCGTCGCGAGTTCGGGCGGGGGGGGTTCCTGCTCTCAGCACCGCCGGGCACCCGGCGCCTGCCGGGCTACGAATTCCTGCTCACAAGGCGACGCTTGCGCCTCGGCCCAGGTCCCGTCCATGGGGATGGGGCATCGCCCCCCAACCCAAACACCGGCCTCCAGAGAGCTGCTGCCAGAGCCAAACAGCCAGGAGGTGGAAACCCTTCAAGAGGGGGGAAAAAACCCCAACCCACCTACACTAGGTTTTGTTTGGTGATGCAGGGGTAACCATGGGCATCGGAAAACACTGCTCGCCCCCCTCCTGTAATTCCAGGGCAGGGCCATTCCCTGGGAAAGTCCCTGCACACCTTCCCACGGGGCTGGAAGGTTACTTCGGTTCTAGGCACGGCCTCTGGGCAGGGTACAGAACAAGGAGCTTTGGTTAAAAGCTTGACAGAAAAAACTCCTCTGACTTCCGAGCCCAAAAACCAGCGTCCTAGCACCCAACAGGGGCAACACCAGGTCAGTCCGAGGGCGGCGTCTCCCAGGAGAGGTCTCAGGGGCGCAGAAGGGTGCCCTGCACAGCCCACGCCCCCAGCACCCCCAACGCCCCAGCTCGGCAACCGCCCATCGCGCT
>NW_009259492.1:642033-667525 GCF_000687185.1 Egretta garzetta | reverse complement strand
GCCCCCCCCCACCGGCCCAGGGGCTGGAGCTGATGCCTGGACCTCACTTCCAGGTTTCCAGAAACCGCTGTGCATCCACACGGAACCCCCCGGGGCTGTATTTACACCTGCGCCCCCCTGCCCAATCTCTTTCTGCGCCTCACCAACGTGTTTTTTTTCTGGAGCCACTTCCATGGGAAGTCCAGTTCTCCCAGTCTGTGCATCTGTGGTCCGTGTAAAATCACAACGGAATTCAGCCTTAACTCCCGCTCCTGCACTTGCCGAACCCACCCCTGGGAGGAAGCGCAGACCCCTGAGGGTGGTTCACCTTCTCCCACCACCCCTTCTCCAGGTAGCCAGTGACTACCGTTACCACAGACGCCTACGTTCTGCTCGCCGAAGGGCAACTATGCCGACGGTTTACACCACGCGCGCCAGCCCGCGACGTGCGGATGTGCACAAAGCCCCCCCGGGCTCCCAGCAGCTGCCTGCGGTCGGCGACGTTCCCTCAGCCCCAGCCAAGGGCGCTCGGGACTCGTCGTTGCTCAAAACGAGTGTCGGGGCCCTTACCTCAGCTCTAGCACAGGCAACCGCTGCTCTTCCAGCTCCTTCCGCGGAACCAAGGGCGGCCTGGAGCCAGCTCACCGTGGGGGAACGCCCGCCGAAGGGCGGCTCCGCGCGGGGGACGCAGCCCGTCCGGACGCGCGCCTGGCAGCCAAGCACTGATCCCTACCACCCGACCAGACGCTCCGGCTCCTGGAGGTTAACCCTTCGGGGAATTCTAAGGGCGAGCAGCGCAAGGCTCTTGGGCCGGTCCCAGAAGTCAAGGGTGGTGTCGGGCAAGTATCTGAAAAAACAGTAATTTTAATCAAACGGGCAATACAACCTGGTTTTCGAGAAAATGACGTGATAGAAGTGTCATTAGTCATCAAAAACTATTTAATTGAAAGTGGTACAAGCAAATCACGTTTCATATAATAGAAGATTTCATCATGTCCTTTTTCTTTTTACTCATATTCCACTTACATCTGCTGAAAAAATAGATCAAAAATAGACAGCACTAATAGATTCACTGCGTATGAACAGGCAGCTCTGAGCGAGAGGTACGACCATGCGGAAACCAACCGCTTAAAACGGAGACACAAACAATCTTCAGGCGGGCTCATTTCGCCCATCGCCCTCACAAACGGAAGGAAACGTCGTCAAAATACACAGAGCAAGTCCAGGTAAACATTTAAAATTTATTAAACTTTTTGGTCAAAATAAATGAACAAGTATGTACAACCCCACCGCACCCGCTCTGCTCGGTATCTGAGGAACAAGGTCAAATCTCACGCGTTCGTGACCCGGGAGTTCCGCGTTTCAAGAGTTTTCAAATAGTGTCACAACCAATATACAGGATAAGGTTTGGGGTTTTTTTTTGTTTTTTTCTTCATTTAAGCGTTATTTGTAGAACCTCCGGGTTAGCTGTACCTACTAGCTTACTGTGGGCACGAGTGGCACTCTACGGACAGGAATCGGGAGGGTAAGGCCGGAGACGTTTCGCTCTTGCCTACGCGGATCCGAGCCCGCAATCGTAACACACCTTCATTTCAAGAAAACGGGAGCGTAACCCCCACTGCTGTCATTTCCTCTGGGACGCTCGAGGGATCTCGTTTCTCAGCAAGGGTTTCTGATTTGCAGGCACATTTCACAGAGCGTGGCCTCTAGCTCCTCGGTGCCCCTACAACGTGCTGCAACGGCTTCGGGACGGCTTCTCACCCCGGCTAGCCGAGGGCGAGGGGAGGGCTGAGGCATTCTAGGCCTCTTTGGAGGAGAAAGAAAAAAAAGAAGAAAAAAAAAAACAAACCAAAAAAAAAAAAAGTACCTAAGGCTTAAAAAAACGTTAGCAAGAACGGAGTTAGAGCCACCGCAGGTAACGCCAGCTCGTAGCCTCACTGTTCCCTGACACCTCGGCGTTGACGTCGCAGCGTGCTAGAAGGCGTTAACCTGCGCTGCTGCTTGGCATAAGCAAGATTTTTGTTTTTTTTTTTTTGTTTTGTTTTGTTTTTTTGCTGGCTTGACCTGCAATGTGGAATACAATATATTACACAGAATATTTAAAATAAACTACCTTCGTGACAAATACTAAAAAGGTTAAAAAACCATAATGCACGTCAGGTTATGTCTCTATCGAACGTCGAGAGGCATCAGAAAAAGGGAGCTTTTCTCTTCAAAGGAGAAGAATTTGTTAAACGTTTTGTTTTCCCTTCTGTGCGAGGCGGTCGCTTTCTGTTAAGGCTGTGGACGTGTCTATGCTAACCTTTTCCATCTCCTGCTGGGCACACAGACAGCATTTGACAAGAAAACCAGTGCAACTTAAACTAACCGACAATTTCATAGAAACTCTCAATTTAGAATTTGAAAGACTACACAAAAAAAAGTCTGTATTAGTCTGCCAAAAATCAGTGTTTTGGGGCAAACCTTGTCCGATCTGCCCATCGGAATTATTTTGCACAATCTCAGTACATGCAATTAAAAAAAAAAAAAAAAAAAAAAAGACTGAATACATACCTTCAGATTTAAAAACACTTTTTATAGCTTGTTATTTTATTAAGTGGTTTACACCAGAAGGTGTGGTTATAGATACAGTTGGTGAGTAAATATTCATGGAAACCTGTCTACGAACCCAACTCAAGACCTACCTAAGTGCTCAAAGGTAAAAACACCTAAGCCTAGATACAGGCCAGAGGAGGAATGTTTACAGGCGTTAAGCACAATATATGTTTTGAAAGGCCCAAATATTACAGCAGAGAAAGAGCGCGAGAGATAGAAATTACATTTTTATGACAATTTTTTCTTCTTGGGTGTTAAATTTTTGGTCTATAAACTGGAAAGGAAGGCTCAGACTGAAATAAATACATTTGTGTTGAGTATTGGCCTTACCGAGCACTGTCCATCGATTCTGCCTCTAGAGGGTGTCTCCCAGAAAACTGCGACCGACGCTCCCTACCCCCACCGAAGGCAGAACTACACCGTGAACTCAAACCCCAGGCCAGATCCTCTCCTTTATCTAAAGGGAAGTAAGTGCATCAATGTTCTTCACTGGTAGGACAACAAGGCCTTCTCATTTACAGATAAACAACTGAGCTTAACTATGCAAGATGACGAGACTGTCCTCAGGTAAGTCATCTTTAGTTAATTTTGTCCTGGAATATATACAAATTATTGGTGGCAGCTACAGCAATGATGTTCTCCATGGGATGCCACGCTGTATGAAGAATCTTCTTGTTGAAGTCCAGACTGTCAACGCTTATTTCATCCTTCTTTCTTTTACCACCTGTACACACTTTACGCGGCTTCAAGATGGCACGAGGTTTGCTGCTCTCCCTGGATGCTTCTAGGGTGATATCCCGTCGTGTGTTTCGGTCAAACATTCTAAAGAAATTGTTGTAAGATCCAGTCATGATAGCGCTGTTGAGAAGCAGAAGAAAGGCAACGCTTAATTGGTTTCCAGAAAGAGTATTCAACCGCCATCTTCTCTCTCTGACACACAAAGCCACAAAGTTCACGGCCAGAACGTGGCGTTACCCTCCTTTCCTCTCCGATGAATACCTTTGCTCAATTCCATGTCTGGACTTCAGCACTGCTTCCACTCCACCACCTTCTCCTCCAGGTCTTTCCCTGGTCCCCCCCTCCCAGCCACTGGCACTCAGCAGTAGCCTTGCATTTTATTCACCCTAACGTGAGCAAGCGGGTTTTCCCCTCGCTACTCTATCCCCTCATCCCGTGGCAACAGAAGTCACGGTGGAAGCAAAGCCTCTGCAAACCGCTTCATTTCAGCAGACAAACAAAAGCGCCTGCCTTGGCACCGTGGACATGCTGACAATGAGCACGCCAATGGATTAATTATGAAAAATTGTCTTGAATCAGTAAAAGAAAGCCCTTGTGTGAATGCCTGACCCAGCCCTGCAGAAACAATTCAGAGTTTCTGTACAGTATCAGATTTGCTTTCCACAGGATCCCAGAATGGCAGGGGTTGGAGGGGACCTTGGGAGAGCATCTAGTCCCGCCCTCCGGGTAAAGCAGGCAGAAGAACGAGGCAGAAGAAAATTCACCTCTGAAAATGCTTTTGTATCCCTAACTTCCAATGACCAGCTTGTTTGCAGATCTCACAAAAAACATGCTTGACGTTGAGGCCGAGTTGTTCGTTATTTTCTGTATTGAACACTTATCTCTACCGCTTGAAACTGGAAAAGCCATTTCCCACGTGGCAGAAGTCCCACAGATTGTCAAAATCACAACCACCTCAGCCTTGTCACCTCATTTGCTGATACACATGGTCTTTGTGGCATTAAAAAGTTAACGACCAGGAAGAGAGCGAGATGCTATTACCACGACATAACCCACTCAGACTGCACTAGGGAATGCACTGAGCAAAATATTTTTTCCTTTTTCAAAGGGAGGTGAGCACCACAACTTCTATGACAACTTATGTTTATATATTACAATGAGATGACCTTGCTTTGACTTTTTTTTTTTTCCCCCCTCCACAAAAAGATTGACTGGAGTTGCTTGAAAAAAACCCCCACAGAAATAAGGCTCGGTTCCCTTGCGTTTTAGCTTAGTGAAAAACGCACACCACTTATTTTATGCATTTTGTGTTAGATATTGGAAATACTGCTGGGAATTTGTTTTTTTTTTTTTTTGTAAAGTGACTGATAGGGTACGATTTCTCCCCTCAGTAACTCAAAGCCACTTGCAACCTGGTATTTAGAGTAACCAGTTTTCTTTAATACAGTTTACTTAAATTAGTAGGTAACTGGTGTGTAGCAGTACGCGCAACCTCAGCCATCACGGCAGCAGCAAGGCAGGCAGGTTTCACTTTCTTTGCTGACTCCTCTGCACAGGTTACGAGATTTGACTTCCCCGATCACTGTCCCCATCTAAGCTATGCGGCGGATCTTTTGTTCCTCGGTATTTCATAAGGTTTAGGCCAAAGCTTGTTTCACAGGCTGCTCCTGTGAACGGCAAAACCAGATCCCTTTTTGCTGGACAGCTTGTAAGCATTTGGCAGCAGACAAGTCACTGCTTTGGGTATTTCAGGTATACTCATAAAACTGGTACCAAAAAAAAAAAAAAAAAAAAAAAAATAATCCCCGAGGCAAGCCAACACAAAGCATCCAGATAAAAGATCCTGATCTGCCACGATCTTATCCATGGGTTCAGAAGGCATTTTCACAGGTAGCCAACATTGCCCCAGCTAGCAACAGGAAACACACGCCATGTGCACCAGCACAGTGGCTCTGCCATCCCAGTAGAACGCCTCTGCAACTTGCAGACAGGCATTGCCACTGTTTGCAGCAAGCATGAGTAATTATCTAACACAGTTTTATCTGCCTGAGCCTACAGAAAACACGGAAAGAAGATTCAGATTGCAAGACACCGAATGCACATTCCTGTACACACTTAAAGAATGAACCCCAGTCACGTTTTTGTGGCTTGAAATGGCCAGTCTTGAGGCTACAGACCTTCAGCGATAACTCATATCAGAAGCAGACTGACACACAGAAGTTTATTCCACTTCTGCAACTGGAGGGTAAAGGACTGAAGAACGAAGTCCTTTTGCAAAAACCCCAGTTGGTTTGAATGTAACTAATCACATCCTTAAAGTGCTGCTATGGGCTTCAGGACTGAAACCCCACATCCCTAATGCTGAGGGAAAAACAAAAGACCAGAACAAAACCCCCAACTTACCTATCAGAACCGTTCCAGCAGCATTCAAATTTGTCGAAGATGCAGTCATTTTCGTAAAGGGAACAAAGCTTGCTTCGAAGGTACTCATGAACCTTTGTGGAACATTTAAATGGGTATTAGGTATAAAGAAAGAGAAGAAAAGGGAAAGGAAGGGATTCTTAAGAGAACTTGAACACCATACTTGATATGTCTCTACAGGCCTGTTTTCCATATTGAGATCCCACACTTTAACAGAAAGGTAGTCTCTCGTCATCATGTATCGACCGCTGTGACTGAATTTTACATCAGATATCGATGATATTATTTCTGAAAAAAATGATCTGCTGCTAGGATCCTCAGGTTCTTCAAAAACTGTAGGCAGAAGACACAATTACAAATGAAACCAACACCAAGTTTTACAGCTTTGAACGTTTTTCGATACTTGGAAAATTTTAAATCAATATTCTAGTTTCTTTTTAAAGAAAGTTGCTGTTAAATACTTTTTAGAACTAATCTCTTTAGAAATAATTCTTTTAAGCAATGTCACGCTCCTAGCCATCAGATTGCTAGATGCCCATCTCCAACATTCTCAACTGGAGCACAGCATCAAACTACAATCTGGGGATGAATTGGAGTAAAAAAGTTAAAAAAACAGCACATGGGTACAGTGAACTCTACAACTGTCTACAAATGGTGTCAAACAAGAGCAAGTGGAAACACCAGCATCAGTACCTTAATGCATGACCCACACTGCGCAACGTACTTTTCTTTAGATCTGAACAAGTTGCACAACACAACCTAGTGAAATGAAATCTTAGTACCTACACTTGAGATGCAATTTGTATGGTTTTAGGAAGCAGATAAAGAAATACATTATTTAAATTGAAGAGTCAATCTTAAAAGTCAACGTTTCACAACACAAACTCCCCAGAACTATTTATTTCATTTTTGAATAGACCCCTTTTAACAGGATGTTATTCAGTGACAAGCAGTTAAGAAATAAAGTGCTTCTAAGCGATATAAAGCAGCACTAAGTCAAACAGATGAAGTGGCCTAGCATTCTACAGTTCCCATTGCACACATATTTCCTTCTGACAAGAAAACCTTATCTGCACTACAGAAAGCTTACCTGCAAATATCAGTATGGTAGGTCACCCCACGGGACTAGCAGTGCTAATGAACCACAACTATTACAGCAGCGAACAAGAAACAAGGGGCTGCGTGCAAGGCGTGGGCAGTTATCCTCACGACTTCAACGGAAAAGCCTGCCTCACCCACAGGAGTTTACGTGCCTCAGCAGACTAAAGCGCATTCACCTTTCACTCTTGGAAACTCACTTCAAACACAGCGCGTATTCTTACGAATTAATTCTAACCTAGGAGCTGCGAATGGTCACAAAGTAAATGGATGCTGGCAGCATCAGCCCAGTTTCTAATGCACAAAGGTGAATAAACTGCCCTGAACTGGCATTTGATAAGCAGATACCTTTGAGAAGCACCAAGACTGAGTCTGGACAGAAGACAGGTCTCACTGGTGCCAAAAGCACTTGTTCCCATCAGTTTATGATGCATAAATGGGTAAACAGGAGCAGAGTCAGATCGTCAATTGTCTCATGCTACACTTCTGCTTGTTGATGGCCTAGAACAAGACAATTAAAATGTTCCATTCTACAAAACTACCACCCCTTACCTTGTATGCTCTTTACCAATAAGCAGAACTCGGTATGTTTATTTATAAGCAGAACACCTATACACTCTATCTCGCATGAAAACAAAGCAAGAAACCCATGAGCCAAAGACGCATCCTGACTTACATTTTGAATGCCTATCACAGAGGGCTGAGGAACGCATGTCACAGAGTCGAATAGTTCCCTTGCTACTACTGTAGACGAACACGTTACAGTGATGAGGGTGGAACTCTGCAGCAGTAATCACTTCTGTCAGCTCCTCCATGTTAGCAGGCTTAATATCTACAATATCTGGGCAGGTTTTTGTAAAGACATGTAACATTTCACAGTCAAATCACTTCTAGCAGACAATTGTTAAAAAAAAAAAATAAAAAAAATGTTAGAAGTACAATGTAGAAAACCAGGCCAAGATCTTAATTTCCACCGTGTGCAATCTACACAATAGTAAAGTGACCTGAGTAGATGTAAAAATAAATACATACAACCTAGATTTTACAAATAAACTTTAACAGATGCTGGAGATAATTTCAGACTCTTCTCAAGCCTCCTTCTCAATGCTTCCTATTGAACACTGAATATACCTCAGCTATTTACCTAAAGCTTAAAAACCCCCCTTGCATATGACCTATTTAGTATTCAGTGTTTCTAAATCTTTTGTTTTACTGCAGGTTTGTCAGTGTAGGCCATGCTATTAGTTTTGGATACACAGACGTGCAAAGAGATTTGAAAATTATTTCTGCAGTTAATGATATCATTTGACATGGAAAAAAAAATTAAATTTCTTTAAGAAAAGTGTCACCTTGCTAAGAGACCTTAAACTCTGGAAAGAAGCATCTGCAGTAACAAAGGATCTACTTTTCAAATCTTTCAACTCTTATTTAAGTTGACCGAACTCCACAAATAAAGGATGCTCCCCAAATTCCTCAGTTTCTCTTTAGAAATCAAACGATCTGTATTTCTACTGGCAGTTTTCCACTGAAAGAACGCTTGCGCTGAAGAACAAATGAGAGCACCCTAAGGCCTGCTTTCACTGTATTAAACGTCCAGATTTTAGAATCGTGTATTTTAATCCCTAGATTCAGACACCTACTCCAATTAGTAAAATTGAACTGATTCTCTTAAACATACACAACTTAGATGTGCCCCAGTGCTCACAGAGAACAAAAAAAGGATACTAAAACTTCTATCTGTGATTTCTAAGTGCCATAGGTTAATTCTTAGGTCAT
Organism: Egretta garzetta; assembly: GCF_000687185.1. Taxonomy (NCBI): domain Eukaryota; kingdom Metazoa; phylum Chordata; class Aves; order Pelecaniformes; family Ardeidae; genus Egretta; species Egretta garzetta. The sequence continues at coordinate 658,918 of NW_009259492.1, read as the reverse complement.
CTGCAGAAAGGTATGTTTCATGATCACTATTTACTGAAATAGAGTTTATGTGATAAGTATGTGCATTCGCAAATATCCTTCTGGGACTTGCTTCTACCATTAGGTCCATGGGTTTCAATATTGGCACCTGAAACATGAAAAAGAACAGTCAATTATCAGCATAAAACTGATTTCTGATTCAGAAGATATTAATTTGTTGCACGCCACAGATTTGTGTTTTGATTTAGCGATTAAAACACTTTTCAAATCCAAGGAGCAAGAAAAGTAATAAAATAGCCTATGAATGCTGGCTTTGCATACTACCAACACAAACCCTAACTGACCTCTGCAGAAGTTACTTGTCAAATACAGCAGCTTTGGACCTCATCCAACAGGAAAAGGGTACATGTTTCTAATGGTATTAGAAGATGATGTTAATTTGAAACAAGCACTTAAAAACGCCCCCCACATCTTAGAGGGGTGCTTGTGAAATTGGAAAGAACAGTTTGCAAAGAAAACCCCCGATGTGTTCACTGAATGGTCAGTACAATTTTAGGAACACACGGATGCCCTATTTCCACACCCAGCTGATCTAAAGGCTGACATGGTTTGTCAGGGTCAGGAGGATTAAGCTTCCCTCCAGCTCCTCACTGACCAGCAGGTGAGTAGTTTAAGGTTGCTCAAGGACGTCCTACGCTGTTCCAGTACATACAATTCAACGGAATACTAACTTACATCATCCAACCAAGAAAAAAGTTATGACAGTGTCTAAGATAAGCTGTCTTCCTGGAAAAAGAAACAAATTAATTCAAGAGCTCTGTAATTGCTTTCACCATGTTTGTGTCTCACAGTCTGTTTACATCAAACTGTAATGATTAAAATTAATCCATTATGTTTATTAGGCAATTTTCCTATCTCACCGTATGAGTGTTCCTAGCCTGGCTGTAAAATCAAAAATGCATTAATTGGAATGATCAGGAATGGTACTGAGAAATGCCACAGTCTTTATGCAAAGGATGCAGCTCTGAAGTGCTGCTTCTCCTCTGTGTCTACTTCTTAACAAACAAATGGGGATCATAGGTCTGTAACAAAATCTGCAAACAAAGCCCGTAAGAGCCCAAGGCACATACACTCTAGATCTCTAAAACCTGATCATTTTAACATATGGCAGTAACTCTAGGCAAAGGTTTTTCCTCTTCTGCCACTTGTTGCTCAGACTTGGTTCATCCCATCATCTCTTCCTGCAAGGTGCAGTGCCTGGCAAGGTCCTGCAGCTCAGCCCAACCTCCCTTTCCCAGAAAAGCAGCAAATTTAGAAGATGAAGTTTTAAGACAGAGGTTCTTGCTTTTTGTTGCTTCCCCCCGTTCAGCTGGACAATTCCTAAATATATTACGGTGTAATATTTTTACAGGTAGATGCTACCGTACTCCTTCAGGGATGCAGCCAGTACCTTGTAAAACCATTAGGCCGTGTTCTGGAGTCTCCGTGTTCCCAGAAGGGGAGTCTGCTCCTACATAAGGGCAAGGCTGTAGAACCCCAAATTTCACCTGTACCTACTTCCAGGCACTGGGCTAAGGCATTGTATCACAATTTATTTTCTTGGGTTTAGATATTTTAATTAGAATACTCAATCAGATCTTGGCTCCCACATGCTAAGCAGAAAGACACTTTCCAGAGGAAGCGGCTATCCTTTCCCAACGCCATTATGCATTATGCTTACATATATGTCAGTTCAATATTCAATTTGAGCAGAAGCAAGGCAAAACCCCCCAACAAAACCACATAACTCTATAGTCCCTACAAGTGTCAGGAGTGGCACTGGCTTTGAAAGTAGCAAAAGCCTCAGTTCAACTCCTATTTACAGTACAAGAAAAACCCCAACCCCACATGCTTTCGTTTCCTGAGCTCCTGCTCTAAACGACCCCGAGTCTGGAGCACCAACCCTACCACTGCACCACTATGCAAGTGGAAAAATGGCAAGTCTATTCAAGTATACACCAGGTTTTCCCAGTGCTCAGCGTTTCCCTCTAACAGAAACGCCTGGTACCTAACCACAGAATACCCAGCACCCTGTTTAAATTTTTGGGTCTTGTTCTTAGAAAAAAGACCAAACAAGTTCAGTCTGAGCAATATTGAGGAAAAAAAATTCATCAGTATGATCAGAGCCCAATTCTTCTCAATTTCCCAATGGCAGGTGCTTTAAGCCAAACAGAAGGACCCTACCTGCCCGTTCCGCGGAGCAGCACCCCGGGAGGATGTAAATGTTCACTGGGGCACCTCCTCCTCCTCCTCACCAGCCAGGGGCACAGACACCACAGCACCACCCTCTACTGACGAGGTGCGGCCAGGAGGGGAAGTTATGGGTCTCTTAAATAAGTGTGTCCCCTGCACTGTTCTACAGGGTGCACCACAGCATCAGACTATTTTAAGAACAGAGCAGGAGTCGTCCATGGTTTCTGTGAACTGAGTACAGAGCAGTGTGGCCCCAGACAGATACTCCAAAATGCTGGGTTTTCAGGCTTGTATAACAAAATGTTGCTATCTTTTATTGCTGTCAATAAACAAGTCTACCTTCTTCTACAATTTGAATAGACTGAGGTGGATGAAGGCTATCTAACAAAATACTTTAATTTTAAAAAAAGTTAAATATGCTAAGATGTTCCAAGACAGAAACCCAACTAACTATCGGGAAGCTAATAATGTAACATTATAATAATGGAATTTTGCCTGAAGTTTTCCAGAGGAACCTAATTTAATAGTTATATATGCATAATGAAGTGTCTCCATTTCTAGTAGAAGTTTTCAGTGACCCTGACCAAAGCAGCATTTTTACTCTACACATGTCAGTTGACAACTTTGGTGATAGAAAGGCAGAGAAGTACATGCAAAAACATATTTGAAGTCAAAGAGCAGAAACATACCCGTAGTGCTGTGATTCTGAAAGGATCCCTAAGTCTTCCATCTTCATCTTTTAAATTATAACCTTCGGCTCTTTTATCCCTTTCACTTATTTTCCATAATTTAATAGTTTTATCTAAAATCAACAAAAATTCACAGGCTTGAGAATGAATTAAATTCAAAATAAAATCACTAAGTAATGGAGTCAGCAGAGTGGATATTATTTATCTCTCTGGGTTTCCTCTGCTTGCAACAGAAAGGCCCCTGCTGGAGTCCTTTAGACAACAGTGTCACATGGAGCGTACTTGACGTGCTTTGCCTTCAGCTGTACTGCTTAGGAAGAACCGATACATGGAAAAACCCACGCACCTGGAGGATGCGGATGGGAAATGCACAAAAATAGCAGTCAACAGAGAGGAAAAAAAGATGGATTCCATTTTAACTCCAATGTAACGTTCAGTTTGAATAAAATACAAGTTTCTGCCTGAACAATAAAGCCCTAGGCCTACCATTCACCAGAATCACTCTTCCCAAGGTAAATTCACACACAAAATACCAAAGTTCACCAGTAAGCCCTGTATGACTATCTAAATAATTTGTAACGGATAAATGCAAGGGGGCAAAAAAAACCCCCCACAACCCATGAATTACTTACACTAACTACCTTAAGGACAACCAAGTTTGTCCCAGGTGTCTGCTAAGAGAGAGAAGCAAAGGCAGTAAGTGAGAATGGGACTTGCCCCATTATTTTAGGGTTCCATGTCCAAAGGCACGTACTTCCCAGGTCCTACCAGGGGAGTCCTTCCAAGCACATAGTAAGCACAGACCAAGAGTGAGCTCCTTAGCTAACTGGAAACAAACCTCTCCTCCCCAAACTACTGCAGATCTTCAAAGCATTTAAGATGACAGTTTAAAGACTGCTTTAAGTTTACTAAGACTTCTATCACAGTACTATTATTTGAATTTCAAAGTCCAGCAGACAGGAGTCATTCCCGCTTTTAGAATTTCATATAGCAGGTAGGACATCAGCCCTTACACAAAGTCATTTAAATACAAGGCAAAAAGTCACCCAATCTGTTAGGAACAAGCGTATTCCTCTGACAACACGAGCAAGTTCTTCCATGCGCAGTTCTGCACTTACATTTATGGCTTGCTCCACGATGCGTCAAAATAAACAGAGCTAGTGCTCATACAGAGCTAATACCTAATAACCACTACTAAAATACTGGAAGAAAGAAATAAAAAAAAAAAAGTGCGTGAAAACTTGTAATTCCCAGCTTGTAATTTTTGCACTGCTTTTATGTACTCTAAGATACACAGTGACAATGGTATAAATACACTCTTCCTAGAGTGACTGTTGTCTTTTAAACAGTTGCTTTTCAAAGCACACATGATGCTTGGCATTGGAAAAGCAAACTAGCATTGTAACCACTCTGTTTTCAAATGCTTTTATTAAAAATTCACCTAGGATCACACACAAAAAAATAATTTCAAAATCAGGATGATCAAGTCACATTCAGACTTCTGCTACAGTTCAGCATCCTGGGCACCCGTTTATACAAGAACCATAAAGCGGAGTAACAGGGTATGTAAAGGGATAGCATGGTCAGTATATCCGCAGAACGCAGCTCTAACTATGCCTATTCTGTTGCTGCTTCATTATTTTTATATTCGCAATCAGTAATTTACAGAGTATTACAATAAAAACATATTTTGCATATAATTACAGAAGACATTAAATAACCCAAAACACTCCAGAGAACCCCCCAAGTGGATCACAGGTGAGATAATGTTCAAACGACATAAGTTGTTTGTGCAAAAATAAAAGCGTCCTTACCATTTGTAGACAGCAGGAAATGAGCAGCATTCTGTTGTGGTAACCACCTAATTTTATTAATTTTTTCCTCAATTTCTAGACTTTTCAAGTAGTCAAACTCAGGTTCATGACTCTGAAAGGTACTGTAAACATTATATTCTCCCCTAGAATGAGGACGGCTTTTATTCTGCAAGGAAACATAATATTTCTTGAAGTTGACATTACTCGGATCATTAGGAATTGTACACAGAAACGAATGACTAGACATTGGCAATTACAAAGTAAACTTTTTACAACAGCTCTGGATGAAATTTACATTTACACTCTGATACTGTATCTAGTTTAGCATCAATATTAGCATCAACACAGACTTCTGTTTTAAAAATGTATCATTGTATAGAAATATGCGTGTCTTCCTAGAACATAACATATCAAAGCACTTCAAGGAGGCAGGCTGTCCGCAAAGGAGCGCCTGCTTTGCTTGGAAGAGTCCTGGGCTACGCTACCTCTCCCAGGCGCCATCAACAGAACTGGAGCAGGGAAGTTGCTACGCCCTAAACCCTAAACCACCACCTCCATGGGATCAGTCTCTGCACTTCGCCTCATCTCCATTCCCTTCCTCCTCCAAAACTCATTCCTCTAATCACCACCATGTGGTCATAATGCAGGGTTTCCAGGCGAGGAAATCAATGCTAAAGGACATAGGACATGGAGTAATTAATATGTTTTTTTATAAAAATAGGATTGCATCAAGTCATTCTGCTGAAGGGACAGCAAGATCGAGTATGAGCATTAGACCTATCTCCTCTCCTACTCATTTTAAAACACACCATGTCCAGACGTGGTATCAAGGCTTGTAATTAAGCTTTGACAACTTTTTTTTTTATTATAAAAGCTTAAAGGCTGGAATTACCACATTTTCATCCAAGCCGTTCTGCAGTGCTTATCGTGGTGTACCAAAGCCCATTACCAATACACTAACAGCTTTTCCCCTCACAGGACTGGAAGAGCCCTTTGTAGCAGATCCTCATTTGGTAGGTGCAGTAGCAAGGAACAGAGATCAAAGTCACAGTATCCACAGATTTGCAGTATCAGATTTGAGGCAACTAGTTATCAGGCTTTTCACGTGAGTTAACATTAGACAGCAATTCATGTTTGGAGGACAGCCCCGCTTGTAGAGCTGCAGTGCCCAGAACCTCTGAAAAAACCAAACTCCCCACCGCACCGCTGGAAATCACTCACTTGAGAAGCAGCACATCGCTTCCTCAGGGGAAGAACCAGCGCCGAAGAGCCTGTCCTGCACGGTGCGTGGGACGTGGGTCGTGGGTGACGTGGGACGAGCCGTAGTGACTGACACCGGAGACTGCTAGGCCAGCGTAAGGCCGCAAAGGCAACCTTTGCTCTGACACTTCCCTACGTTTCCACGCTTGACTTGGCAACTCTGATAAGGTTATTTCAGCTGGGTTTTCTCTCCTGCGATCTCTCACAAGTACGGCGTTTCGGTTAACGCCGAGTCTTCACGTTACTTTACTCCCTACTTGTCATTTAACTTCTAAGCATTTTGGACAGGATCCTCTCAGCTACCACTATCCGATATAGTTATCTACGTTACTTACTAGCCACCCGCCTTTTGAGCGAGCTGCTTTGTCTGGCACTAGGCAGCGGCCTCGCTCTTTGCGCTCACATTTGCGTGGCATAACCAGCTGCCTGGAGCTGCAGTAACGTCGTATGAGCTCAGGGCACGACGCACAACATTTCACCCTGCCTTCCCACCCAAACTAAAGGGTACGGGAAATTTCATAACTGTCCTAAGCTGTTATTAACCTAGTTATCCTAGTCTAAAATTCACACCGTTTAAAAATATTGCTTGTAAGATTTTACTAAGGTTCCAATATTATATACTTATTTCAGGTTTTTTCCTGCAGTCCAGAAAGCCTGTAGGTTTGCACATGACAAGAGAAAGGACTCTTAGGCCCGACTCTTCCTACAGTTTGCACATGCTCCCAAGGTGACAGTTGGATATTCCCGTGTGAATAGTGTGACTTGTTTATTTTATTTTATTTTTTTTTTTTTACACTCTGAGGAAATGACGTGACAGCTGGGTTTTGACTTACAGAACAACTGAGCACTAACAGCTGAAAGCTAACCGATAAATAGTTCCCCTCTAAACAAGCATCAAGGAAGTCAGAGATCTGAGCAGGTGGACACTTTTGACCTTGATCTCTGTGCCTTAGTTCAGTCTATACAGCAGACTAAATGATAAATGAGGGGTGAGCTGTCTAGGTGTACCAGTGTAACGTTTCAGCAGCTTTTCCAGCAATAGTGTTTTCGTTTCACTACCTCTCAAAATAGTCACAGTAAACCGGATAGGTCACCTCTAGTAAAATGTTTTATAAATAGTATCACAGTGAGGATGAAATGCAAAATACTGGATAGCTCTTTGTTAACTGAGCATCCTTTGAACCACACAATGAAAGAAGTGGGATTCTGCTGAAAAAAACCCCACAGCACAGAAAGATTAGTACGCTTCATGCACAAACGAGCCGAATTAAAATTCCACGATCAATTTTGGTGCTTCTGATCCAGGGGAAGGCTCAAAACCAAAGGCCCAAGCTCTCATCGGCTCTTCAAAGGAAAGGATAAACATGCTCTTTGGTGGTAGGGGAGAGGGTGAGAACTGCCGTGTGGAACATTGCCTTTTTAAAGAACACAATTCCAGGTTTCTCCCAGGCATGGCAATTATTTTTCAGCATTCGGTGTGCTTTTCCAATGCACGCTATTTCTCTGCGTATAAAAAGCTCAGTGGTGTATGAGCATTGATGAATGGACAGAATACGTCACAGCACTACCGCCCAGCCGACCCGCACTGCGAAGAGCCCCCTGAGCTCTGTAGGAGGGAAAGCCTCCCTACCCTCTGAACTGAAAACGCTCGAGTGTTTCCAGAGGAGTAGCTGTTCCCTCTGGTTTTGATTCATAGGATCCTAAAACACACCAGATGCTTAATTCTGCCATTTTTGAACCATCTTATCCTGTTGTCCTTGCAGCTTAACACGTACCCTTTTTTAATAAGCTTTTCCTACATTATCTTCAAAAGCATTACAATTTGTCTTGGGCCAACCTGACATACTGTAAAGTTTAAGAGAAAGTCCAAAGGCAATTCTGCAAAATGGTATTAAGCATACTAGTACGTATATAAAGAACTTGTTGTATTTTGGGGACTTTTTTAAGGGGGGGGGGGGGGAGGGGAACCACCACCAAACTGACCTACCAAGTTCAGCACAAGGCAGATCCTGAGGAATTTGGCTAACTTAGGGTTTCTGAGAAAACTATCCAAGCATTTAAACCTCATGGCATGAAAAGATGAAGCGAGACTGTGCAACACAAGAACAGCGTAATAAAAGCACTTTTGTTTTTCAAGTCACTGACCTCTTGTTCCCTTTGAAATATAACCACTCTGCCACCTTTGTCTCCTGTTGCAAGAAGATCACCAGAGTAATTAAATTCAACTGTTGAAATAATATCAGCTGTAAACAGAACAGAAATAAAATAGCACTGTAATGTGTAAAGCAAATCAAGATGTTTCAACACTTGAACACAAAAAATTGCAAACTGTATTAATGCAACAGCACAACTTATTGATTTACATCGCCAGCATCCAGAAATTAAGTCATGTTTCAAAGTGTAACAAAATTTTATTTACAATCTAAAACACTTGCTAATTTCTCAGTTTTTTCAGCTTTCGAGGGCCTTCAAGCCTAGAAGAGACGGCATCGTTTTAGGAATCCCAACTGCGTGTTCTACCTGTTGACAGTAACTGCTGAAGCAGGTAAAGGAGCACAGAGCCTGCACAGAGCTTCCCGAAGCAAGAATCCTGGTGGAAGGGGTTCTCTGGCACTATTACTCTGGTGGAGCACCGCAGCTTGCACTGATGAAGGCGAGGTTGAGGCGTACCTGCCTTTCCCTCGAAGGTAGGGAGTTCAGGAACCTGAACTGTGTGTGTGTCCCCTGCCAAAGGGGGGGGTGGGGAAAAAAAACCCAAGAAAAAAAAAAAAAAAAAAAAGCAGACAGACAGACCTCCAGTTTGAACCGACTTAATTGCCCTTGGGACTGAACCAGGAAAAGAACCAGTATTTATTCACCACTGCATGCCACAATTAATCTTTGGAGGTGGCAATAAAGAAATAATTGCCGTTAACCAGTCTCTAACCAAGGGGAGGGGCCATAGATGTCTGTCACAGGTTTTTAGGCATACGGTAACAAAACCCAACAAACCACTTGGCATAACATGGTAAGTAAACATTTATCCCCACTGTTGCTTGCTAGCCATGTGCCTTTTGTTATATTAGTATGCAGGTATAAAAATGGTAAGATTTGAAGCATATGGTATCAATTAGAGTTTGCAACTGCAGACTAGATGAAGACTTCTTTCCTGTATTGATTTTGATATGCTATCTTTTAAATTCCTTTCAATAAACCCCCACTCTCATGAGGAAGGTGATTAGGCATTCTAATCAGTTTTCCCAATATAAAATTAGTATTTCACCTTTCATTAACAGATGCCACTGAAACAGTTTTTTCCTGATGTATAATGATCATGATTTACGTTTGTTTAAAAAAATTATTAAAAAAAGAAACCCAAAAATCTTTCTACAGATTTATCCCAGCCTTCAAAATTACATTACTAACCCGCTTCTGGACAGGCCTATTTTTATATTCACCTTTCTTTGAAAGGGTATGAAGAGATTCCATTTTGGTAAAGAACAGGACGATGGCTAATCCCAAATCCCCAACAGACCCAAAATGTTCGGACAACCCCCCCCTCCCTCGCTGCACGCCCTCCATACTGCAAACACCAACCTTTCCTCAGGTGATCTACTTTTAAAAAGTTAACCAGACTGCTCATTTCCGACCAGTCTCTGCAGCTCATCTCCCTCGCCTTTAGTGATCCCCCCCTGCCGCCGTGCCACCCAACCGCAGCGACCACCACCGCCCACGGTCTCGAGTCACCGACCACAGAGCTCTTGGCAAGCCTGACCCCTCACTCTTGATCCCCTTCCAGGTAATTAAGAAGCAAACTTTTGCCTTTTCACTCTGAGCAGTGTCAGAATAAAAACTAATCCCCCTATTCGCTTCCCGTCAGTTCCATGTTTTGTAGCCAATTCCCAGTACGTCCCCATTTGCCTCTGTAAGAGGCTATGCAGAAAGGATTGAAAACACAACCCCCCCCAAACAATCCTTCCCCTCTCCCAATGGCTAAAATTAATTTACAGCAATAAGTAGTTACCTGCAGAAAATAGCACGTGGTAAAAAGGTTTCACTAGTACTAAATGATCTCTTACTTTAGAAATTGCCTTAGAATTATGAGCTTCTAGGAGCACAATACCGATAAAATCTTAAGAGATATATACATACACATACACACATGTATGTATTGTAACATGTTATTTTTATACACATATGTGTAAAATAAAAAACCTTACACTATACAGTGGTGCAGTGTGTGTTCAATCCAAAATTATAAATAGAAAAGCCACGTATTTCCACTTCCCATAAAGAGCCACTTTGCCAAAACCAGCCCTACACCCCAAGCACAGCAACACTTCACCAAACCTCGGTGGTAAGACAAGAAGCAAGATGCCCAAGTTCAAACAACGGCACAAGATCTGCCAACTTGCATGTGAACGGCACTGCTGCTCCTCTCTTTGCAAGGTTAAGGAAAACTCAGATTATTGATGCACTAAAACCAGATTATCAATATTAATACCTGTCCTTCCTCTATTATAAATAAAGAGGACTCAAGAGATGATGGACAAACGGTTTACATGGCCATAAAGAGACCAGTTTCTAGCTCACTGATTTCCCAGTCAATCCTGTTCAGGCTTTTTACCCCAAGCAAATCAAAAGAATATACAGGGTACCTTGTACATAATTTTAACCATTTCTGAAATACACTTTCTCTGACAGGTAAGAAATTTGTCACCTGTAATGCTGATACACCCCTTCACTTTTCCAAAGCTCATCACATTTCTCTGATATAACATCTCATACCCTGCTTAGGTCCTCGGGCAGGCAGAGAATTATTACATACACAGCAAGTATATGAGCTGGTCCATGCCAAGCTTTCTGTTCATTTGGAACTTTCTTCTTTCTTAAGAAAGAAAACAAACTTAAACAAGGCCCTTTCATAACGATCTGTACAACATATGTATATGGTAACCGTGACAAGGTTTTAAAGCCAACTCATTCTTCCTGCCTGATGATCACGGGGAAGACAAGATGTACGAGAACTGAGATTCAATGTCAAAAAAAAGAATCTCTGTATGCAGCTGATGTTGCTGCTGGGCTTTTACACTGATCCATGCTAATTACTGTCACAATGAGATGTTTGCTTTGTGCCCAATAAAGGCCTAAATTGTGCGAATGTATAAATTATAATCCATTACAAATGGCTGGCTAAGAGGTTTTATAGTTACAAAAGCCAAGTATCATGACAAAAGCAAGGAATTTTGTACTAAAATGTGAAAGCTCATGAACTAGTTGGAGATGCAATCTGAATTAAATTCCACTCAAAGACTGACAATAGTGCTAAAACAAAAAAATTCCTACACCCTATTATCACTCAATTACACCCAGGAAAAACCCCCAGGCATTTCAAGAAATACCCGGGGAAGTCAACGAAGGAAAAAGAAACAAGCCAGTGGGGTAAGCGATCAGTAATTCTATGACATTTTCAGTACCCTACTCAGACACTGAGTAGCCCTTGAGTCACAAAGGTTTATCAGCAGCAAACCGAGTATTCCACTACCACAGACACCTGAAAGCCGTTCTAGCACAGATCATTTTCACCCTTTGAGACACCAGTGAACATCCTAGCAGAAATAAATGCCTCCTTAACATATGCAATTATTCCAAAGTCACAAACCCCACTTCTCCATTTAGTTTCGGAAAGGGAAAACGATATTATTAATTTCTCCCAGGTACACTATCAAAGTATTTACTGAATTATTTGCTCAAAATACACTGTGCACCGTTTTTGCTTTAGCATGCATGTGAAGTCAACATCATTTGCCTGATGCAGCTATTACTTACTAGCAGTGCCATCTAGCCAAACATCATCTTGGGCTCCTTTATGTTAAGACCTGTGGAAACATGCTAAAACACAGACCCTACCCCGATTCCGGGGTTTTAAACAAAAAGTACAGGGAGAAGAGGGTGAACAGCATGCACAGGCACAATGACCATGCCGGTGGAGAATGCCTCTCTGTCCTAATCACCTACCAACTGGAAAAAGCAGCCTGATGTTTTAAATGAGCACTGAAACAGTATGTCACCGACATGCCAGCATCTACCGGCAGCATGCTACACGGAGAGAGGGCAGTGGAGGGGGTGCATCAGCACATACATATAGAAACTTTCTTCAAATATTTTCTAATTTAAAAAATTTGGAATTGGACAAATCAACTTTTTTCTTTTTTTTTCTTTTTGTTTTTAAAGAGCACAATACTTTTATTTTTATATATATATATATGTATATAAAAGTATGAATTAAAAACTTTTCCCGACAGGCATGTTTAATTGAAACACATCGATCCCCAAAATAATTTCATCCAGTATCCTCAGCACTATACTGTCTCAAAGCAGGTGAAATAAAAAAAATAAATTATGAGACTAGAGGTAAACCACAGAGTTCATTCCAAACCAATTACTCTGGGTTCTGCTCAACATACTTTACCCACCCACATTCGCTCTTTACTTCCAAGTCAGCTTAAAACTTTTAGAAACCAACTAAGCAAGCCTTTGCAGGTTCTTAATCACCACATTACCTTTGGCGTTTTTAAAGCTTTATTATATGTCATATCTTCTCATGTGTACAAGCACCAGCCTTATTTCCCAGCAGAATATTGCAGCCTTTTCACCACAGTAGCAGAATAACTCACAATGAAACGCACAAAAGGGTGAGGAAAGACAAACTATCGTTGTATTTGCTCGTGTACAGCATCCTAACGTGCTCTTCTCATCTACAAGACACCTTTGTGATTATCATGTTCCAGAAACAGAGAGGTTTGTCCAACTTCCCCTGCTTTTTTGTTCCAGTGTGGCTAGGACTCTGGGAACTAGCTGTGTAAACTTTCCTCCTGTAAACTATGGCTTTACAATAAGGTATTAGGCTGGCAATACTTCTTTCCAGACATGAAAAATGAACGTTTAGCCTCACTTTTGGACAGGACTTCTTACCTAGTTACAGCATACATACAGGGTAGGAAGCTCCTAGCTGTTTGCAAAGCTAGTATGTTAAAAGGATTGCTGGCAACTAAGTTATGATTCTGTAGAATCCCCAAGTTTAAAAGCACTAAGCGCTTCCATGGGTAGTAAACACCATCCCAAAACATGAGGCGGCTACAAATATCCATCTTTATAATAACGCAGTGGAAGCCATTCTCAGTGACTCAGGAGACTGTCCTGTAAGCCTCGATAGAGGTTTCAAAATTCAGTGTAAGTCCTCAAAGCCTTTTAACATCACTGCTGAATATTAACCTCCCTCTATCACAAAACTCCTGTCAAAATTCTGTTTAAGTTCCATAACCTCCAAAGCCTCCCGAGCCAGTTATACTGGGGGACGAGGAGGGAGGGGATGACAGAGACCACCATTTGTTAGGGTTCTGAGATGACAGCAAGCTTATACCTGCAAACTAATTTAATCCCACAAAGGATTCATAGTAGGTATTTCTAACTGACACCGACACCAACATCCGGACTCTCTGTTTAGGTAATGGAGAATGCAAAGGGATCCAGAACATCTAAATTAGATGCCTAAAATTAGCTACCGTGAACTTTTCCTCTCTGGGCTGGCTGCACATTGCTACTTCAGTTAAAATCTAAGAACTGAAAAAACATCATTACTGCATAGCACGCCCAGCAGATTACCACATTTGCAGCTGTAGTCCATGTTTAGGACGAGCACTAGACACAAGCAGCATCAACTTCGCTCTCATTCTTACAAACTATTCAAAGCCTTTTGCCAAAAGGCCCCTCCTCAGACATTTAATGAACAAGTCAAACAGTCACTGGTTTTGAACATTACCTAAAACGGGGGCTGCTCCGAATTCTAGGAGATTTTAGCTTAAAATTTTCCAAATATGCAATGAGCAACACCGCTTCACGATCAGTACACAGACTGACAAAAATGCGTGTTGGCAGATCTGCCTCCTGTCCCTCCCCTTGAAAAATGTTTTTAACACCAGCATCTTTTTCCACTAACTGTCCCAGAGATCCAAAGAATGAACTGCTTTAAGGGCTATGAAACTCTCTGAAGAGGCTCAGGTTTGAGAGGAAATGACTGGATCTGGACCAAAGCCAGGCGGCTGGCATAAACTGCAAGGGATGGCCAGTGGAAACTAAATGTACAAGGATTTCTGTGCCTGTCATCAAGATCAAAGGTGACACACCTTTCCCTCCGACGCGCACTTACTCCACACAGCGTTTTATTCCACAGCTGGAGAAAGCTGCGGGAGACTTTGTATGGTCTCCTACCCTGGATGGGAACAATGCGGGGTGGGGAAGAGGGTTAAGTGCAGGTGATGTGCTCCTACACAAGCCTGGAAATCAGAAGTCGGGATCTCCCTGTGACACCGCTGCACTGCAAGATGTGACCTCGGAAGGAACAGACCTCTTGTTTGCAAGAGTGACAACGTACCACTCTGAGGTACCACTGGTGAGCAACGGGGGCGGCTGGGGGGCCAACAGAGGATGGGAAGGAACTAAGTGAAGACTCAAGAAGAGTCGGATAAAATAAAGGAGGAAGTAAGATTAGTGAAGGAAGAAGGTACACAGAGACCTGTTAGAAGGAGCAGAGTAATCAACGAGAACAAAGAAATTTAGAGGCTAATGCCTGTTAAACAGTAAATAATGAGAAAAATGTTTCAAAAAACAAAATCACATTTGAGCTTAACAAATTACAGACACATGGGGTCTTAGAACTGCTTGTTACTTGATTTACAATAATTGCAAGAGAAGACCCTCCCAAACATCACGATGGTATCTATCTGCACTAAGAGGCCTCTGGGGTGGGGCGGGGGGGCAGCGGTTGGTGTAAAGTTTGATAGTTACTGACATTTGGATGGCAACAGCGCGCAGGCGACAGCAGAGGCACTCTGCTTCTAACCAGGCTTCATCCCGCACGGGTCAGGGCAGGCAAGCACCATGACAATTCCTGTCACCGCGGGTCCAACTTCAGCACTGATTTCCAGTCCTCAACCTCCCCCTTCTCTCTCCTCATTTCTGGACCTTTCGCTGGTTTGCTTCAGGGTGAATGTGGATTCTCCATACTACGGCTGCCAGAATAATCAACGAAAAAGATTGGTATTTCCGTACCATCAGGATGGACCAAGACTGGCACTGCTGTTGTCATGCCTAAGCTCTCCTAAATATTGCCTAAAATATTGTTTCTTAATTTAACAGTTGATAGAAATATGATTTCTACCTCTAAATTGTACTGAAAGCTGAGCTGAACTTTAAAGCTACCAAAAATCACTTGACAGTGTACATAGAAGTTACTCAAAGTCAGCTGTTTTTCGGGATATGTCACTTTATACACTCAATTTTTAGATTTCCACTGTTACGATTTATTTGAAGAATTAACACAGAAGTGAGATGTGTCAGTAGTCTGGTAGATGAACCAATGGTGGAATACCTTTGCTCAGACCAGATTTCTTCCTGCCTACAGTGCTAAGCACTCTGCCCACTTACAAGTATCCATCAGGTCTAAGAATTTTTCATGCCCTAAAACAACTTCCAAAATGGCTTGAATTGCCTTTATGCACCTGGTAGAGTTTGATTTAGTCCAAAATAACTGCTTTTTGAACTAATTTAAATCCTTGAGCAGATGTAAGGTCAACCAAGGGCACGCACAGGGCACCTGAGCCGCTTCCACAGAAGCGCGGTGCCTCGGCCAGCTCGGCACAGCTCGAGAAGCCACAGAAGCTGGTCTGAGTCAGCGCTGCTGCTGACAGGCCATGGCAAACTGCAAACAAGAGCGTTTCTCTGGCAAAGCCTGCCAGCCCTTGTGTGTCCTGGACCCTGCCTGGAGCTAAGCCACTTGGCTTCTTCAAGGAGCGAGCGCGCAGGCCATTCTGTTCGAGTGCTGTAATGAACTGGTAGAAAAGAAGCAACATAAGGTGTCAAACTGTTCCCAAGACCTGTTCCAAAGACCAGGCTGCCCAGCAACTCCCCCAAACCAAACACTGGTCCAGCTGATGTAACAGTCACCTAAGAGTCTGCACCTCATAAAGGACAATTACTGCAATTCCCTCATTTATTTAAAGTTGCATTTTCTTTTCAATGGAATCAGATCATATTTTGATGCTGCAACTCCTTTGAATCATATTAAAAAATCCTCACTGTCTTCACCACGTTTAAAGTGCACGTAGCTGCCTGGATGTGTCTGTAAAAAGAAAGGATAAAGCAGCAGCACAAAGAGAGAGTAGTAAAGCCGAAGTTCAGCAAGACAGAAATAAACTTCACCTTCATGCTTGCCAAGGCTTGCCATGCCTTCTCTTACCAGCAATGAGAACTTATGGAGCCTATTTATAATATTCAGGATACAATCCAGTACTCTGTATGCAAATCTATTGCCTCAGTATTATTTTTTTTAACCTCTGGAATAGTAATTCCAATAACCTCTCTCAATTGGAAGTATATTTAATTAATTCATGTTAGTCTGTTAATTTTTTCTAAGTAGTTAATTGTCATGCTTTTCATTGTACTTTTAATAAAAGTCTTAACTTGACGGGTAAATAAAATTTTTTGTCCAGTTACAGCTTTCACACCTTTTTTTTTTTTTTTTAAAAATTTAACTAAAGTGGGTTTTGTCATTTTTTGTTAAGCTTTCCCCTCAGATGTTAAAATACTGAAGAAATGGCACAGCAATGAGAGTACGCACGGGAACCGTATGGAAGATCTCCTGGGTCCCTAGGTGCTACAGCCTGCTGTCACCACAGCCTGCCACGCTGCGGAGAGACAAACGGCAGTGGCTGTTGCTGTTCACAGATGAACAGCATAGATGGAGAGCCTTGTGCTAATTTCTGTATTCCCACTACTCAGAACGGTTTATTTTGCATTCCCGCCTTACACCTCTGCAACTGCTACTCCATGCTTACCCAGCCTGTTTACCTTTCATTCATGAGTTATGCATTC
>NW_009259492.1:635992-642019 GCF_000687185.1 Egretta garzetta | reverse complement strand
AGTATCACCCAGCTACACCTAGTCATTTGGCTCCTCTTGTGGCCTAGTGGTTGCTTAGTCTTTCAAAGGATTTTCTTATCTATTCTTGAATATTCCACTTGCCATCTTTCACTGGTATCGAGAATTTTTTTCCCCCTTAATGCCCATAAACCTGCACCTCTATACTTTGCTGACAAGATTGCCCTAACTTTCTTTTATGTATCTGTGTCAGGAAAAAGATGCTAGATACAAAAGCTATGTGTGAACTTCAACAGCAAAATAAGGCATTTATGAACCACTTCTGACTGCCTTTAAGGTCTCTACCTAAGCAATAAATTTACTAGTTTCCTTTCCAAAAAAGAGAAGATATTGTTTTCACAGTTCTCTGAACGCTAAACATTTCTGTACTTACACTCCTCCTGCTGCCCCTGCAGATCCATTAACCCATCACGTGCAGTTTCCCAGAGTGGGGGGAAGTAAAAATTTGATACTATGCTAGCGATTACAGATTTAAATTCACTGTAAGTATGCAAGTTGGCAGGACAGATCCTCTTCTCCACAGAAAACTGAGAAGACATCACTTAGACCACTTTCATGAAACCTGAAGATGACCTCGAACTTTTGTTTTTTAAGAAGCACAGCTATTCACTTGTAAATCTGGGCTTCCTTGCTGGGAGGAGTCATACTCTAAAGCTTATGAGAGAGAAACTTCAAAAAATTCACTAATACAGCATTTCTCAGACACACCACCTTGTCTTAACAGTCTCCAGAGTTACTTACACATTAACGTACAGTAAGATTTACTTTCCAGTGGCATAACACCCTCGGTTTGTTTGTGGTCTGACAGAACTGGAATTCAGAAGAACACTTGTTATTAAATACTGCTGGCTTAGACCAACATTTTTATGGAATAGAGTGTTGTGAACTAAAGGGGGACAACAAATCCTTGGTCCATGGGTTATATGAAGACTCAAGATTAAAGTGGCCTACCTGAAACATTAAGACTACTTTCTTCACCACTACGCCCACTATGTAACACCTGCTCAGGTCAAAACTATTTGCAAAACGGTGCTTCTGCCCACATTTAAAAACCACCAAAACATTTCCCGAAGTTGATATTATGTCCTCATACGCATCATGCAGAGCACCACATACAATACACACAAAGCAGGGAAGATCAAGGAAACTTGCAAAATCTTTGGTCCCTGCAAGAAATGGTGGCTCTTCAGAACATTTGCAGCAGTCCCCTGGGGAGTATGGACGTGGCTGACTGTCGAAGGCCAAAGCACACCTCTACCTAGCACCATACACCACGGGTAAGAGCATAATGTTTTAGGGAGGGCAAAAGAGCAGTCACCTGAAATCCTGTTTATGGCAAAATGCTGTTTTTCAAGGGAAAAAAAAAAAAAACCAAAACATAGCTTAGAAGTCCACCTTCTGGCCCATTCCAGTGGTTAGTGACATCTTCAGGGATAACCCATTATTTACGATGAAAAGAAGCAATACATATGGCTTAATAATGGAGTCATTATTACCATATTTCCCAGTTCTTATTGGGGGAAAAAAGAAGTCTTAACGGGTATTAAACAATTCTGTCATTTCTTCCATGCAACTTTAACCATATGCCAAATAGCTCTACCTGGAATTTTTTTTTTTTTTTTTTTTTTTTTAACAAGTCTGAAATCATGCCAGAATTTGCTTTAAAAACAGTGAGGTCAGAATAGGCTATTTAAATTCCTGAACACATGTTTTTAAACCACTGATTTGTAAAGACAATTTAACACTAAGAGTGTGTTTAAATCTCTTGAGTCCAGACTTGAGAACAATTACAGGATTATAGTCCAATATAATTTTATTAGATCATGGTTTTCTTCTCCACCTGTGCTCTGCATTCTGACAAACTTCTGAGGTGCACTTGCTTAGCGCTGTAAGAAGCTTTAAAAGGAGAATTTGTTGAACTGATGATAACAAGGTATCTTTTAGTTTATCAGTGCTGTCAATGCCAATTAATAGTTGGAGAATTTAAAAAAAACAAAACAAAACAGTATTTCTCTTTGATCTTTAAGCGGAGATACAAAATTTCTCAACAAGTAGAAAATCCAGGACAAGCATTCTGAAAGTCAATGACAACTTTTTTTGAAGAACAAAAGTTTTGCTCATGTGAAATACCTTACAAAGGTTCATCCTCAGGTTAACAAACAGGAGCTTCCAAGGCACTCTTGTCTGTTACAGAAGGACACCGTGTCCAGCGTTTATGGGCAAGACTGGGCTTCACACTCAGCCGCTTCAAAAAAGGTTTCAAATGTAACACTCGGAACAGTTTAAGACTTAAGCTGATGAAGGTCCAAGAGGAAAGCAGTACCCGTTTCATTTAGTGGAGTAACCATACCCTTAAAGCTGATTATATCTGAAACAGGAAGATAGATCTAACCAGTGCCAAATTAAAATGGCATTTACAGGAGGGAACAGTTCCTCACAATCCAAAAAGCCATACGGATTGCTTTGAAAAACCCAAAGAAATCCCAACGTCAATAGCGGGAAACCCACGATCTCCACAGCATACAGGTTCACATTCTGACAAGGATGAGATTCTTCCCAGTATTTCCAACTCGTCACTAGCAAGTCAGTTAGGAAGATTTATAGTGTCCGCTACGTACATATAAAAATACATTCTGTTAATTACATCCAAAAGCGGTCATGGATTATACATGGAACATCTGGCCCAAGGGAATTTGGGCATATCTGTACATTATTTAATAAACAGTTTCATATTTTGCTTGCCAAAAACTCCCAAAACAGAACTTTTTGAACATGCAGAACAAATTAAACACTGAAATCACAAAACTGATTAGGTCTCAGGCAACATGATTAAAAAAAAAAAAAAAAAGCCTGTATTTAGAAAGCTACTTTCTCCCAAAAAAAGGTAATCCAAGAATAACAAGTTTCATGGGCAAGCAGTATGATTTAGTAATCACATGGTTTACACTAACAACAAAATTACAACACAACTTCAATTATTTTTTTTTTAAATTAACCTTGTTGCCACCCTCGATGACACTTCTTTCATTCCGTATCTGTTTTATCCTCCAATCCTCCTCCTTGAATCCAAGCAGACTTTTCTGCTTCAGAAAACTACAGATTTCAATAACTGGTATATTTTCCTGATCTTTTTGAAATGGCCAGATGGGTCATATAAACACCGTTCTCCTATTTATTTTAAGAGAGCATTGTCCAGATTTCAAAGATGACTCACTGAAGAAAGTGAATACACAGGGAAGACAAAGTGATTTTCTATATTAATGACCTGGTTAGAAAAAATCCTGGGAACGGAGATAGCAGTTGCAAATTGAACTACAGCGATTTGCAATAGCCATGTTAATGTCTTCATTGAAGCAATACAGTTGAGAAACAACTACTGAATATAAAATGAATTCTAGAATTGCAATTCAAAAAGAAGTGACTTTTTGGTTAAGTTGCCTGACTATCAGGCTTTGTATTTTCAACTACTGAATGAACCACCTCTTAGCAAAAACGCCTGCATTTAATATATTTGACAGCTACTTTATGTTGCCATTTTCAGATTTCCTCCATAGAGCTGATTTTTCACAAAACAGAAAAGAGGAAAAAAAAAAATTTACAGAAATAGCAAGTTTTCACTATCACAAAAATGTACAAAGTTACAAAATTTACATGCAGTTTCAAGGCTATTTCAAGGCAACAGTGGCCCATAAATTGGTTTAGTTGTACAGTTTGGTAGAAGATGTTTTAAAGAAATGTTGGTAGATTTTTCCATAACTGGGGCCAAAAATCTAGCAATGGAATCGCACTCTTATTGCATACTGCTGAATCAAATTCAGGCAATCATTAGCATATAAATTGCACATTTTCTTTATATAATTCCAATTTCAAGGCAAAAACTATTGGGGGGAAAGCCCACAAACCAAAATAAAGACCATGAGTCACCAAACCTATAAGTAGTTCTTGTATTCCAGTAGGAAAATGGAACTCTAGTACCAATTCTGAAAAAACAGGTGCTGAATGGAATGCTGAATTCTGAAAAACCAGGTGCTCAGCCTGGAGAAGAGAAGGCTGCAGGGAGACCTGATTGCGGCCTTTCAGTGTTTAAAGGGGGCCCAGAGGAAAGGTGGGGACAAGCTTTTTAGTAGGGCCAGCTGGGACAGGACAAGGGGGGATGGTTTTAAACTGAAGCAGGGCAGGTTTAGACTGGATCTAAGGAAGAAATTCTTTACCATGAGGGTGGTGAAACCCTGGCAGGGGCTGCCCAGAGAGGGGGTGGAGGCCCCATCCCTGGGAACATTCCAGGCCAGGTTGGCCGGGGCTGTGAGCAACCTGATGTGGTTCAAGGTGTCCCTGCTCCTGCAGGGGGGTTGGGCTGGGTGACCTCTAGGGGTCCCTTCCCACCCAAACCATTCCATGATTCTATGAATGATTACTTATATTAATTGCCCCTACATTGCCCCTACAAAGAAAACGTCGATTCCTCCTACGTAGTGGCATCACACTCAATCTGAAGTCCTCACTCCAGGAAAAGTCACATTAATAAGGTACATCTGGGAAAGGCCAGGGTAAAAGTATTGCACATTATCATCACTATTTCCCCTCACCACTCCTAGCTACTCAAACCAGAGAGCTTTCCCCTCTCTACCTCGGCAAAGTGTCTCACCAGTAATGCAAGTTCCTCTTTGAGCAGTCCTGTTATGCACTTAAATAATTAACTGGGCTTAAGACATATTGGTGTTTCAAAACAGAGAAGCTTTCCAGCTCTACACAAACTCATGTTGCTCAACAATTGACTGGGAAGTAAGGTGCTCATAGAAGTATATTTTTTGCAACATGGAGAACTGACTTCTTGTCACACAGACGATAATTACTAAGCAAAAGAGGACCATCTGGGAAACTCACAAAAACTACTTCAACACCTTTTCACAAGAATTCTGGGAACTTCAGAAAAATAGTACAAGTTACAAAATATATTTAGGGGAAAAAAAAGGAAGAAAACAACTGAATCTGATTACTAGTTTCTTGAGCAGTTTTCAAGTCTATTCCTCCCGTAACTATTATTTTAAATGGAATGCCAAACAAGTGGCATGAATACGAAAACATTATTAGCAGAATTTCCCTGTAGCAGACAGCAAGAAAAAATATTTACTGCATCCAGCAAAGAAAAAAAGAAAAATCCAAACCCCAAGGCAACCACGTACTGGCACTGTAAGTTACTTCACTTAAGACAGCAAATACAGCTATTTCAGTTAGTGCAGTAAAAATCAAATAAACAGCACGGAATTACGTTTCACACACATACTTCACACCCTCTTTTCTAAACAGTCTTGCCAGCCTGAAGAGCTTGAACACAGAAGAGTTAGGAAAAAAAAGAACTTCCTCATCAAAAGCAAGCAAAACTTCACATTATTTCTACCTACTACAGAGAAATGCTTTTTCCAACTGTAACATTTCTTAGTTTCTACTCATTCCAAAACATGCCGTGCTTAGAAAGCTTCAGAGAAATGTAAAGGTGCGCCCATTTCCCCCACTTAAATATCCCTATTTATAGCTTCCAAACGTTAACAAGTAGGAAAAAAAATCTCTTCACAGCTGCAGAAAGCCTTTAAACCCTACTTTTCAAATTAAGCACAAGTGACAGACCTGCACACTCTCTCTGTTGCTCTCTTTGCGTCAGAGTGAAACTTGACAAGCCTGACAGACTCCAGTTGGGGGGTTTTTTCCCCCCAGCGTTTTATCACTAGCATTACCTCTTCTCCCTAGCGATTAAAGAACAGGAGGAAGCCGCCGTGTCTTCCCTATCGTGCTCTCCCCCCAAACCCAAAAGCACATCGCGGTGGAAGCCGAGGCGCTAGCTTAGTCATTGCAACACACGCCCCATCCTCCGAGCCTCGGGCACGGGCTGGGGAGATGCTGCGGCTCAGCCGTCCCCAGCCGGGGCTGCCTCGGCGCGGGCGTGACACAGATGTTGCGGGAGGAAAAAGGGTGGCGGTGCCGGTGGCTCCGGCGGAGCGGGGGACGGAGCCC
>NW_009259492.1:633241-634259 GCF_000687185.1 Egretta garzetta | reverse complement strand
TGGGATTTCGAAGCCCAGGTGGTGACGGAGCAGCGATGGTGTCAGGAGCTACAGCTGGCGCCTGGGGAAGAGGGGATCGCTGTGTGCGACGGGCGCCTTCGCGCGTTCCAGCTGTGGTGACCGGGTGGCACGCTCCCGTCTGGGAAAGCCGTGAGTATTACCGATGCGCTGGTTAGCTTCGGCCTCTCATGCTGATTGGGTTTTTTTCTGAGTCAGTGTAGATGCTCAAAGCTGTGAAGATGCCGGTTTTGCCCCTAAATCCCAAAGAGCAGAAAGAAATCAAAATGAATTTTGCATTTTTCCAGAACTCTTGCGTTGATATGTTCTGAACCTATGAGTCCTTCGGAAGGTGGTGTACAGTAAACTTTAAACCTCATACCGCTTCTAGGGAAGTGCTAAGCGCTTGGAAAGGTAATGGGTCTACGTTGTCGCGTCTTAAATGTTAGGTACTTCCAAATCACGGTGCTGGTGGGAAACGCAGGCGAAGTGGTTGATGAAGAGAGACTTGGTTAGCTGTGATCTTGAATGCAAATGAGAAGAGAAAAACCTCCCTTATGGAGTACGAGTCTTGTGAGTGATACATAACACTGGATAAAGTGCTCTGCAGCGAGTCGTCCCCCCTTACGGAACCGGTGTTCACCTGTAGATGCCTCGGGATCTTCCTGGAAGGCCTTAGTCTGGCGCTTGCCTGAGGTCCGTCGGGTTCCTCTCAGAGGTGATTTCTGCTACTCTGCAGCCTCCTCCTGACGCCTGAAATGTAGAAATGCATTTGACTTAAGTTTCCTTCATTTAAGTTCTTGGTATGATGCCTGTGCCCGTTTATAAATTGATTACTTGGTTTGTAGTGTTTATTCCTTAACGCCGGGTGTTAGGTATTTAAAAATTTGGATGAAATGATTTTCAGCTCACTCTTCAGAGCGTCTCCTTTGTAGGTGTAGGAAAGTCATCTTCTAAGGGGAGTGGGCATTAGTTGCATTTTATTATTATTTTATTTTATATTTTTATTCATTTATTTATT
>NW_009259492.1:612815-633213 GCF_000687185.1 Egretta garzetta | reverse complement strand
TATATTTTTATTATATATATTTTATTATTATATGGATCTAGCCCGCTAGATCCATATATAAAATCGATGTGTTATGTGTGTCATAATCCTTGGATACCTGAAACTTCTGTATTGAAAAATGAAGAGTATTTCACTAACGGAAATCCAAACGACATTGATTTCATGTTGAAAGGAACTCAGTCTTGAAGTTTTTATTTTTGAAGTGTTTTTTATTGCTTTGTATTAGCAACAGAAACATATTTAAATAAAACATTTAAGTTTGTGCATGCTGTGGGCAGAATAGGGATAGCTCAACCGCAGACCAGGCCTTGTGCCTTGAAATCTTTTTTTGGCTTGAAGTAAACACCGGCTTTGTTCTGCTACTGACCTGGGAGGGGAGGTTTTACGTCACACTGTTGGCCCGAGTCTGCTTAAATCGTGATGACAGCTACTGGTCATGAATCAGGTCTATGACATGAGCTTCTAGGAATTTTTTAACAAGAAACATCAATTTACAAGTGAAATAAAAAAAAAACCCAGCAGAAACTCAGTATTCTTACCAGCTTTTTTGCGTGCGTTGTGTTGCCGCGATGGTGAGCTGTACGTGTAATGATAAAATTCTAAAAATAAATCCAACTGCTGGATCGCTCTCGTGCCTGTGTTTTGGATGTCTGCAGCCACCTAGGGGGTGACTGTGGGGAAGGTGGAGGGCAGCCACTGCTCGATGGTCTCCAGCTGAAGTCGATCGATACAAGTTGCAGCAAGGGAAATTCAGATGAGACGTAAAGCAAGGGCTCTTCGCAGGAGGTGGCCTAGCGCTGGAACCAGTGGCCCAGAGGTGGGGGAAGCCCCCTCCCTGGGGAAGGCCAAGGCTGTGAGCAGCCTGATTCGGCTTTTAAAAGTGATCCTGCTTTAAGCAGGGGTTTGGGCCAGATGGCCCACGGGGGTCCCTCCCAGCCAAAATGGTTGGGGTCTATGATACACATTCAGACTTCATTTTTACCTCAATATTTTTGTACATGTGTGAGGTGCCCCCTCCCCCCCCATTTTTTTGTGCACTGATGTGTGCTTTTGGAGTGAACTAGATGCCTTTATAAACTTGTGTGAATGAATGAGTATGTATGATCTGAGCGAGAATTCAAATGTTGACAGAGGCAAATTGTTCTGAGGATATTCTGCTAATTTGAAAACAGAAGTTAAAATAGCTGTTAATTAAGTTAATCTCTTGAAATAGGTGCCTGCATTTGCTTGTTTTCAGTTTGATGTGTTATGTTGTATGCGATTCATTTGTATGTGATTTTATGAGCAGGATCTTTTTTAAAGTGTTGTTATGAAGGGCTTTTTTTAAAAAAGTTAAATTCATATGAGCAGGGCACCTGTTCTCATGGATTAAATTCAAAGAATAGGGTAGGTGAAATGAAGGAACTGGTTAGTTTTTGCAAGCTTCCTAAAGCTTGGACCTCAAATTCAAAAGAATGTGTTGATAGAAAAAGATTCAGCCCACCGTGATCTGTTGGGTGGTTTGCAGTTATAAACCTGTTTACTGTTGTCTGACGCTTGTGTGGGACTTTCTCAAAATGTTCCTCTGCTCACTTGTTTCTACCTGGAAGTTTGCGTTGGTCACTTGGATCAGATTGCTGGGAAAGTTTTCCCGTGCTCAGCTATCCGTGTGTTGGGGAGCCTGGGGGGAGAGGCTGGCGCACAAGCAGTGGGATGAGGGCAGGTGTGTATAGTCATGTATTTAGGAGTTGCGCCTGGAAAAAAGTGACGCTTTGCTCTTGCCACACTTAGCAAGGAAAGCTACTGACAGCGATGTTTCCAAATCTTCTCTCGAAATAGTATCTTGGCCGGCCAGCTGCTCCGTGCCCCCTGACATATGCTGTGTGAAATGTTGTTGCCAGCTCATCGGCAGTTGCTTCTCATCGTGTTTCCCTTTTTTTGTTTATGATTAAACAAAGCCCTGAACTCTGCTGGTGGTTTGGTAGCGGCCTTTCACCGCTATTGCTTTGAAAACAAAGCATGTGGAAAGCGTATTTATATTTTCAGAAAACACCGTGCAAGCCATAGAAATAGCATTTATCACAGAGTGAAATACAACTGGTTGGCGTACAGAATCAGATTTTGCTAATAGATACATATCACATGCTAATTGACATAAAAACATCTGATTATTCTTAGGTGAGAAGAGCAACAGATTTTTTCCCACGGGATTTTTGTCAGTCTTCCAAACTTCAGAGAAAATCTGTGGTTTAGAGGTTGGTATGGTAAGTTATGAGCCCTGTATTTAGTCTTAGTACCTCTATTTTTTTATGCTGTGTTTATCAGTATGGTACACAAGCATATTCTGGACTTCAGTCCTCAGCCTTAGAATGGTCTTCGCTTAACTACAGCCGCTCGCTGCCCTTGTTGTCTTCACCGCCTGCCCCCTCGTATGTGGATGCCTGCTCTCAGACCTGTCCCAAAGCTGTGAGCTACACACCCCGCTCTCTCTGGAATATTGCCATTTGGACTCTCTCTTCTTCTGCACCAGAGAGTCCTGGTATCCAAGCTCCTTGGTGAAGTCAGTCTCTATCTTCATGTCCAGCCTAATGTCCTAAAACTTGTGGTTCAGCTTTTCTCTCGGCTTCCTGCTCTCCCGAAACGCCAGTCCTCCGGGCAGCACCGTCGCCTTCCTCGCTGCCAGCAGGCTGTGTGTCCCGTGCAGCAATCCCTGTGACGCATTGCAGCCGCCTCTGCCAGCCTGGCCCCAGCTGATGCACGGCACTGGCTCTTCCAGGAAGCAGCAGCACAACCTTTTTTCCTAGCCTTAGCTTGGCTGCTGCCGCGCATTTCATTTGTGTGTTATGGATAGCTTCTGCATGAGGGAGCAGAAGGGATGATGGCATACGCTGCTTTGCTCTCTGTTTACAGCTGCAAAGGCAAAATGTGCCCTAGTTAGTCACAATTTCTTGTCCTGCTCAGGTTCCGGTAGCAGTCAGGCGTTCCACATGGTTGTTTAGAGAGGAAAGAATGTGAGGAGAAAGGAAGAACTGCAGAGACCTTTGCTGCAGCTGACAGTCATGATGAATATACCTTGGGAACGTCAGCTTTAGACATCTGATTTTTTTTTCCCCCCAAAATAGAAACAAAAGAAACTCTTTGATAGCTGAATCACCTCCTGACTGAAGAAAATGTCTGTTCTATTGTGTTTTTCATGCTGTGATCCAGTAATTGCTCTCTGGTTTGGTAAGGAAAGATCTTGAGCGAAACAAAAACTTCAGGCAGCTTCTCAGCACTCTGTGAACACTTCTGCATAAAACACTTTTTTAGTAATGTCAAAAACACTGCTACTTGGAGAGGATCTTGGGAGCGGTTGCTTCGTGTGCCTGGTTGAGGAGCCACAAGAGTTTTCTACTAAATTGCACTGGTGTGGATTTGAAAACGGTTTTGCATTTTACTCAGGACCAAACCAGGGGTTGCATCTCATTTTGTGCAGTAACCCACTGTTCCATAAAACGGTAGTTGGTAGTAGCTAAAATTTAATTTAGAGATTGCCTCCTAGTTTGGCCTTGTGGCCCAGTCTGCGTAGCTTGAGAAAATGATGAGTGACTTCAGCTTTGTCTTTCCTGCCCTTTTCTCCTCTCGGGTACCCTTTAGCATATTGCAGTCAGCTCTGCCATCCTGGCAGGCAGGCAGTAATTTTGATCAGTGCTATATCCTTCGTATTTTGGCTTGTAATTTCAGTCCATGTGTACTCACGGTTGGTAGTTGGCTTCTTGATTTAATTTTGTTCTGTGTTTGCTGTAGCACTATACCACCACCAGCATGCCCTAGTCTCTCTTTCCGGCGTATTTCTCCTCCTGCATTGAAGCTTTCTGCTGTCTGTCTTCATTCCGCAGTCTCCGATTATGCCTAGGCAGCTGAAATGGTTGAAAGCTGAACGACCCCGTTTCTCCAGGTACCACCGTCAGCAGGTATCAAAACTCTGCCTGTTGCCCTGCTGCCTCCAGTACAGGTTCCTCAGAGCACGCTATCCTAGAAGCCATATTTTTCAGCTTTTTTCTTCGAAAATGAAGTCCTTCCTCTAGATCCTCTGTTCTGTCTCCTGCCTGTAGTACCTGTACAGGAGTAACGTGGTTGCTTTCAATTCTCCTTGAAGGTGGGTTACTTCCTCAGTGGTGGATCGCTGGACATTTAGCAAAATATTCTTACGACGATTCCGTGCAGTTTTGCGTCTGTTTGCACTCTTTCTTCTGGTTGATTTGGCTCATATAAATAATTTTGAAGCACAGAGGACTTCAAGTATGGCTGTGGACACGCGCTGTTTGAACGCGATGAGGTCGTAATCGCTTCGATCAGAGCCGCCCTTGATTTTTAGTTCCAAGATGAGTTCGGATAGTATGTTCTGTGAAGATGTAAATCTGTTTCTGCCTTTCAGCTTTCTTCTGCCAAAGCAGGAAAGTGCCAGCAAACCCTAGATGTTGTTTCCGATGCGTGCTTTCCCCGCTGCCAGGTAAAGTCCTTAAAAGGCCTCCCTTCCCCTGCACAGTCTGCCTTGTTGCTCAGCACTACTGAGGGTTGTGTGATTTATTTGCATGAAAGCTAGGAATTCCATCTTGCTTCAAATTAGATTCATCTCGGTTATTCGGTATATCTTTCAGGTTATTATTTCCTTTGACATAAGTGGTTCTTTGCTTTGTCCTGCCCAGAGCCAGTCCCCACCATTTTGCTTCAGGGCTCGTTCGTCGCGGTTCCAGACGCTCGGCATTGCTGAGGTGCTCTCCATTTGTTTCTCAACTGGAGTAGCTAGCAAAGGGAACTGGGTGTGTCATTATAGTCTTTCAGTTTAAAATGGGAGCCAAAGAATTGCAATCTTGTTAGTGTAATGAGAAACAAATAAATCTCTGTTTTGTCACTTGCTGATTTCTACTAGTGGTGGTGAAGCCAGCTTCCCTAACACATGGTGGTCTCTTACCTAAATAGACTTGGTTTGGGGGACAGTCGGTGTCGCTTCTCTGTGACGCGACGTCCGTCCAGATGGGCCTTTATGCTATTTTAAGGCCTGTGCAGCTGATGAACTGCAAACATCTTGCAAAAATATTAATTTCCCAGTTACCTTTGAATGGAACTTGTATTATGTGGTTTGAATGGAATTGCTCATCCCTCTGCTTCTCTCGGATTAAAGTAGAAATTGTCTTGATTTCGCAAGCCGGAGAAGACGGATGTCAGACACAGAAGTGAATTAGTCATATCTGTGATAGCAAGAGTTCTGTTCTGTGACACTTCGCTAAATGTCAGAGTCTCATTCCCACCCAGCCGCAGCTGCGCCATTCTGTGCAACTTCAACTGAAACTTCAGATTAATTCCAAACATTTTTGGGTTTGTCCAGCCTCACCCAGATTTTAATTGCAACTTGTGCATTTTCCACTGGAGAAGAAAAGTTATAAACCTGTCACAACCAAGTTATGAGTCACTTCTTTAGCTAGGTGTGGCTGCAGATACTCTGCTCCTTTGACTTCAAGAAGTCAGTCATTACCCACATTTTAACAGCATGGCAAGTGAAGCACGGTGTAGGACTTACTCGACTAAAGACTGTCTTTCTCCATAAAACTCATGTGGATGCTTGGGGGGGAAGAAAAAGAAATGCTTCTCTTTGAAATGAAAATATTTGAATTCTACTGTCAACACTCAAGTTAGGAAAACACCGATTTATTTGAACGCTGGAGCAGGCTGCGAAGAGAAGCGCTTAAGACCTGTGTGTGGTGATAGACATAACTGTAGGAAATGGCATTTTTTTTCTTGATGTAGCTTTTCAATTCTGAGATGAAGAAGGCTTGAGTGAAGACTGGTTTTTCCCCCTCTTACCATGCTGATTGAAGTGTATGATTTCAGGAGGGACAGACGACCAAAGGGCCATACCGACCAAATTCATGACT
This sequence comes from Egretta garzetta, assembly GCF_000687185.1. Lineage (NCBI taxonomy): Eukaryota > Metazoa > Chordata > Aves > Pelecaniformes > Ardeidae > Egretta > Egretta garzetta. The sequence goes on along the minus strand of NW_009259492.1, from coordinate 627,319 downwards.
TAAAAATAGACAAGATTACCAAGCCCTCCTACGTTCGTTGTTACCTACTGCAGGAAACGGGTGTTGCAGCAGCAGAGCTATGATTAACCCTTGGGGTGGTCTGCTCGGGCGGCTTTGGCTTGGGAAAAGTGTTAGGCGAAACTCTCCAACAATGTGGTTTGGTTTATTTTTTTTTAAGAGCGATGGGACTAAGTGAAATGTTGCAACCTTTTCACGAGCCAGACGAGCACACTGCTTGCTACTTCTCCAACAGGGCGATGCTAAGTTTGATTGGCTTCCAGACCTATCGTCCTCTTAAATTGTTGGACTTTTCAGTACGAATTAAAAGTATATCAAAAGTAACATAAGAGTCTTTAAGCTACAGCGAAATAATGGAGAAAATTCAGTCTTGAAATAAGTAGCACTAACATATGCTAGAGCTGCGTGTGGTTGGAGGACTCAAAAAGAGTATTGGAGATGTTAGTGGATACTGGTAACAGAATACATGTTTTACTACAGGCTCGATATGATGCAATTTTAAAAGACTGTAAAATTATTCTATTTTACATTTTTCTGTCCTGTGCACCCTTTAGCATTAACGGTGCGTGAAGAGGAGTAAATTCCAAAGCAGTGAATATTGCCGTGTGTATTTTGGATATTTTTTTTGCACCGCTGTGCCACTTCAGGAATGTAAGTAGAGTCAAGGGTGGTGCTGCTGGAAGGGCCGGCTGTGTGCGACGATGCACAGCTCGGTGTCGTGCCAAGAGCTGTTGCATTAAGAGTGCTTTTGTGCTCCAGCCTGTGGAAAACAGTGGGCCAGCCTAGTGCCCCACAGAGGGCTGCTGTCCCCGGGCACGAGCTGCTTCAGCGCCAGCTGACGCTATCAGTGCTCTCCACTGGTGCCAGGGAGGCTCGGGTCACGTCGATGTACGCGCGTGTAATCCTCAGAAATCCCTGTTATTCAAAATCCATGTGCCAGTGATGCACCGATTCGCAATGAACTTCACACACATGTTGCAGGTCTTCCAGAATGTTAAATGTAAGTTTCTATCAAAACAAGAGAAAAGGAATGTTATTGCTGGCGACTGCTTTGGCTTGTAAAACATGGTGGGAAAGAGACTTGCACGCCTTTAAACGCCCCTCCTGGGCTCTAACCACTGCGGGAGTGTATTCCCGGGGTGTCGTGGCGATGTCGCCGTGCTGCAGGCACGTGCAAGGCCAGGCAGCAGAAAAGGAACAGCGGTCAGAAGACTTGGTCTGGCTGGAGAGACGAGCAGCTCTTCGCAAGGTCTTAGCCGCACAACAGAAGCCCTTAAATTGTCATCTGCCAGAACACGGAATGTCGTGGATAATCTGAGCAAAATTGGAGAGCTGTCACCACAGCAGGTATTGCTATGTGTCGGCTACTGGTATGAATGGCGGAATGTTTCTGCTCAAACTGGTCAGCTAAAGAAAGGGTCGTTAGCAGAATTCTGTGCTTCAGCGCCGAGTGAAGCTGTAGCTGTGTCCTCAGCAGAGCTGGTAGATACGGGCTTGCACCGGGAAGGGAGCCAGGGCAAACAACAGGAACACGCGTATTTGCTAAATATTTGTTTCAATTATTTGAACTACCCTGTATTCTCACCACAAGCTTATAAAGTGTTTACAGCCACTTCCCGACTGAGGATTACTGACTGACGTGGAATATCCTAGCTGTAGAAGAGTACAAGTGTTATTAGCAGTGCAACTTGTTTCTGATTTTAAGCTTTTTTTTTTTTAAGTCAGAATTCCAAACTGAAGCCTTTTGCATTGATTCCTTTACTTGTCCATGTCACAAAAGCTGCCAATGAAGGCATACCCATAAAAAAATAAAAGGATTAAGGTTCCCGTGTTGCTGTGTTACAAGCACTGGTTGGTTGCCTGGGAAGGTGCCTTCAGGGAGGTTTGCTGCGATGGGGGTTGCTAGGTACAAGTTCCGCTGTCTTTGCTGGTCTGCTTTTGCTGTCACCCCGACAGACAATTTTAGCTGTATATTCAGCTTATTCCAGTGTCGCAGTACACGTATGGTTAATGCTTTTAGACGTCACTGCTTTTTGTACAGTGTTTCCGAAGTTTAACCTTTCTTCTTTACTCACATGCCAATATTTTTCTCAAAGCTCTCCTCTCCTCGTGTCTGGGCGGTCGGAGCCTTCCCCTTGCTGGTGACCCGTCCAGCTGCACGTTTGTTCAGAGCAGTTCACAGTCCCGCTGCTGGCGCTGACTCTTGCCTTACCGCTGTGATAAAAGTGCACAAGCCCATCCACAGGTTCTCCTGCATTCAGCACACCGAAAACGGGCATCGTACTTCTCATTTTACAAATCTTCTCTATTAAAACCTTGTGTTATCTTAGGCGTGTTATAAATATTAATTCTCGAAGCATCCCAAGAAAATAGAAAATCCCTCTGGAGGGCTGCAGCCCAGCGAACAGCCACGGGGGAGCAAGGGGGCCCAGGCCCCGTGTGCCTTCAGCCTGCCCAGACTGGCAGGACAGGGGAAGCAGTGATAAACAGGCAGTGAAATTATCTCAATTATAAGGTCGTGGAAAAATACCTTTCCACCGAGGGCTCGCAAGCACTGCCCTGAGCGGCGTTGTTGAGCGATGTCAGCCAATCCAGTTTGGTTTGGAGGTGGTCTGTGCTTTTTCCCCATCCTATATGAACGTCATGGTTGTCTTACCCAAGTACCAGGTCCCCATCCCAAATTCAGCTTCAAGTTTCAGGCACTGGCAGAAATGGAGAGAGATCTTTTTCCTCTAATCAAAGCAAAGTTCTCTCCAGTGATTTTAGGGATGTGGGAAGCAGTAGGGGGAGTTGGTCTTGCTAATAAGCCACTACACCAAAGTCTCTTTTTTGCAGAGGTTTTTTACAGGTAGTTGAGCTGCTTAAAATTCAGAGAAGGGAAAACTTATTTTGAAGTACGAAGCCACCTAATGCATTTCAGAATAGGTGCTGACCTAGGGAAGAAGGTGCTTGTATATGGGTGGCTTGCAGAAGCAGTCAGGGCAACAGGTTTCTACAGTGCTATTCCTCCTGCCCGCGAAATCCGGAGCAAATTACCTTTCCTGCCAGAGAGGCAAACTGATGGGGTTGAAAAGGCCGCCGTCTCCCACCGGAGATGTCAGTTCATCGGCCCTTCCAGGTAGCCCGAGAGGTTGCTGGGGGGACAACAGATATGGAGGAGACAGTGGAGAAAATCCAGGCACACCAGAATGTTTGGAATTAGGCAAATACATGAAACAATGAGATCTAAGAGGGCCAGGCTGTCGAGATCTAAGAGGGCCAGGCTGTCGGACAGGGAGGGGGTGGTTGTGTGATTGCAGATTTGCTATGGAGGGCTGAGGTGATCAGGAGGTCCTGCTTGTCTGCCCGGCGTTCCGACCTTGCCCGTGTGCCTTGCCCATTCCCCTGCTGGCACTGAGCTTTCACCCTGGCTCTTCCAGTTACGGGGTTATGGAGATTTATGTTTGTCCTTGTCTGGAGAATTTAGGCTGTGGTAACTCTATTCAAACCGCCGTGTAAACTGACAGTAACATGGATAGATGCCGTGTCCCGACACTTTTGTGCAATCAGACAGAAAATGAAGCTGGCTGCTGGGAATTAGGATGTAATGCTAATGGATGCCTCCTTTCTCGGAGTGTTGTTCGGTTAGTTCGTATCAATTTAATACTGTTTAGGCTAAATAAATTATGGGCGGTGCGTTCTTGGTTCTTACCTTTCACTACACAGTGGCAAGAGCACTGCCAGAGGGCATGAGGTGTCATTCGCCGCTGGGTGTTGCCACCGACGAGGGGACCTGGCTGACCACTGCGGTGTGGAAAGCAGCACAAGGTGCTATCTACAGCTCCGGCCATGCCGTTTTAAATACTGCTCGAAGGATTCTATTTTGATTTCTTTTGATCTAGTTAGTAGTCTGCAATTAAAAACGCATACAAATACGCTGTTATCCATACAGCAAATTTAAAACTCATGCAGTGTTTAAAAAAACTGTTTTTTTTTTTTTTCTTTTCTTTGAAGTGGTATACTTTAATATACAGGTTACTGACTTTGACCGTTTGGCTGTGATCTGTTGGATTCCCTTAGCAGTGTTAGGACGTTTGGTAAAGCAAAGCAAAGACCTCCTGTCTTCCCCAGAACTGAGCACTAGGGTGATTCTAAACACTAAATAAAGTTCCCGTGAGAAGTTTAGCCCTTAGGCTATCAAATATTCAAATATACATTGTTTTCCTAAAGTAGCACTTTTTAATGTGTTGGAAATACTTTTTTTTTTTTTTATGTGGCATAATCGATACTGTTGGTGCTAAACTCTTGCATGCTATTAGCTCTTTTTGTATGAGAAGAAAACGGTTTGTCATGTTTGCTATTCCGCTTACCTATGTTCTAGCTGTAAGCAGACAACACTCATCATACCTTAGTCCTGTTTTCTGTGTGCGGTGGTGCTCTCTGCTGTCCCAGAGTTACAACTGCAGCAGGGGAATTCCATCTGCTGGAGCTGACCCTTTGCTGCTCATCCCCCAGGCTCAAGTTTTTTGGGTGCTCTGTCGGTGATTTCACGCCCCTCCTCTGGGATACTGGCCATTAGCAGTAGGTTTAGCTTAATTCAGTTCATAAATGCTTTGCGTTCAGCCTAGTTCCTGGCCTGTAACACGTCTCTCCGCAGGTGGTGGGATGGTGTTTCCTCTGCCTTAGAGCTGGGTGCGAGGCCAAGCTGGGCTCTGGGGGACCCGCGGCCGCTGGGGCCACCCAGCACCCGGATGGGAGCCCCAGGGCAAGGGCACCAACCGAGACCGTCTGGGTTGTGACCAAGATCTGGATGATGCCCGCTTTAATTTCCTTACAAACAGAAGATCGGGAGGAAGCAAGCACACTCCTTAGTCTTTGCAGTAGTTTGTGGGTGATACAGAAACACATCATATGAGTTGCTAAAGCAGCGGCATTTTATGTGCTTAAATCATTCAGTGTTCGGAGCAGCCTCCGCTTGTAGGTGAAGACAGTTGCGTTGTCCTTGGGAAGTGGAAGGTTTTCAAGGACTAAAGTTTACTTCTGAAGTTGTTCCTGTGGTTCGGGGGCAGGGACCATGGACTAAGATGGGGTATAATGGGATATAATGGGGTTTTTCTCTGGCAAGCCCCCACCTGGGAGCAGCAGCAGTTGTGCCTGGGGACTACGTCTGTGGAAATTGCTCCTTTTCTCCATCCCTTCCCTGAAGCCTGGGGAGGTACATGGGCATTCACAACAGGGTGGTCTCTATTCTGGGACAAATTCCTCTTGGGGGACAATAAGCTTTGCTTTCTGGACACTAATACCTGATCCTGTCTCGTCACAGGATTAAGCAGGGACAAAGGAACTTCAACAACTCTAAACCAGCACTTGACATCCAGAGTAAGGACCAGTCTCTAGTTTTCACAAAAGCAGAGAACTGAGGATCAACAAAACAAATCCTAAAAGAGTCAGAGCAGAGGACAAGAGAATTAAACAAGAAAGCTGCAGGAATTTGGGTTTTCTTGGGGAACTTTGTTTCCTTGGCAGGGCTGCCTGCGCGGCTGGCAGTGAGGCACAGAAGGTCTTTGCAAAGCGATATCCTGAGAACTCGCAGTTAAATTTTCTTTTTGCTTTCATTACACCTCCAGCTAATTGCTAGCAAGGACGTTGTCCTTGGCGTGAGATGCTGTGCCCTTCCCAGGTCCGCTATCGCGCGACAGTAATGAGTCTGCTCGTTTCAGTTGTTTACATAGAATTAGTTATTTTCAGTGCATTTGTTGTTTTGTTTGGTTTTTTTTTCTCTCCTGAAATTAAGGAGTGGTACTAGAATGCACGTATTCTCCAGTTTGTAAATTCTTGGCGTGCAGTGCCTTTCTGTTTGTAGAAAGAGAAAAATGTCTGAAATGGGAAAGACTTTTCAAGCAGTTTTTAATTTTTACAATTTTTCTCAACCTTACGGTGCTTAAAAATGTAAGTAACACAGCCACAGCCCTTCTGCAAACTAGGCTTGCATTGAAATGGCTCTGTTGGCTTTTCTGTGGCCTTCCATCAAACTGGGCAATGAATCCTGGTTCTCCCTTCTGCAATCTGTAGCCGCTTGGTGGCACTATTGGTCCTTATTATTCCAGACTTTATCTGCATTTTCTAATAACAACTATTTAAACTTTTGGGGTCTCTCAGAAAGTTTCTCCACATGAATGAAAATAGGAACAAGTCGATTTTTTTTTTTTTTTTAATGACTGCGATATTATGGAGATTTATCATGCTGGCTTCTCTAGGTCATGGGTTTTCATCTTTCTTTAAAGAGAAAAACGTGTAAAACACAGGGAAATGTCTCTGAACCCACTTTCAAGTATTCACACACTGCGAGTCAACGGGCAGAATACTAATAAAGGCAAAGTGTTTTGTATGGAAATGCTCCATCACAAGTTAAAGGTTAAGGATTCATTTTTATACTCCTTAAGAAAGAATGCATAATTGCTATCTGCTAATTCAGAAAAACAAGTGATGGATTAATAACTACGAGACCAAAGGCACGACAGAGAAGACAGATGGCATGGTTGGTTTGAAAAAAAATAATAATTCCCTAGGACATCTACCGTTCATATTCCTTTTTTCCTTCTCGAGACTTCTCGTGCTTCCTTCTTCCATGGTGTGTACTGAACGAGGGCGGCTCCTCACCACGGAACAGTCGGGCATTCTGCAGCACAGATCAGTTGTCGCTGGCAGCTCCAGGCAGCGGCTGCCAGGTGATGGTGCCTGGATTGCCCCAGTTCGTGCTGGAAGCTGTGCTGTACGATAGGATTTAGGCAAACCAGACAGCGGACCCCCTTGTCATGGCATTCGCTGTTGGCACGACATGAGTTCGGACAGCAAATCAGAAAGTTTCTGGTCTTCAAATTGTAATTTGCAATCTTTCTGAGTAATGATATTCAGCAGCGATGAAGACATTCTCTCTTATGGAGACATCAAAATGAAGATTACCATAACATACTGAAATGCTGCCTCGAGAACTTGCATGTCAAAGCATGAGTCTTCCCAATGTAGATGTGAAATTAAAGCAATAATAAAAGTACCGGGAGTCATTACTTTGTTAATGTCGTCTCTCGCTGACATCTCTACCTCAAATCCTCTGTGTTTTTGTCTTCCAGCTCGTAACATGGAAGAAATGTGCCTGGCTCGTGCTGTAGAGGGGAGCAAAGTCCCGACCAAGGTCCAGGTCTGACCCTTTGGTGGAGCGGGGGATTGCATCGGGGTGGTTGCACTCCTGGTGTCCATGCCCTGCTCTTCGGGCTTGGCCCCTCTGCATCCTTCCTCCTCCTCCTCCTCCTCCTCCTCCTTGCCTGGTAGTGTGCCCACAAGGGTGTTTGTGGCCCGTGACCTACTGCAGAAGTGCTTTTCTTTCCTTACCCCAGTCACCGGTTGTGCCCGCATGTATCTTCCACCTCAGCTGCCCAGGGGAGGGGAGAAGGGCTCATCTTTTATTTTTTCCCCTCTGGTCTGCACCCCGCCACGCAGGCAGCAGCATGGAGCCTTCGCCCAGTTATCACGGGGCTGAGAACAGGACTGTTGGGGAAGTCCCTGGGTTTGGCTTTAAATATTCTTTAAATTCTATGAAAAATAAAGTTAAGTTTTTAATCAAACCTGGAAAATTAAAATACCACCCCCCCACCCTCCCCATCCCCTGTCCCTGGTTGTATTTATAGAAATGTGGCTTTCCCTGGAAAAAAAACCTTTTAAAAAAATTCTTATTTTTGTGAGAAATCTTTATTTCAACATTTGCCAGAAATAATTTCAGGGAGTCTACAAATCTGGAACACTGTCCTTCCTCTAACCCTACAGTGCATGAGATGGTGCAGCTGATGCAGAGTTTGGGGGAAAAAGAAATCTCGGCGGTTGCTGTTGATTTCTGGAGTATTTCCAGAGTAACGCAGATGCGCTTCTTGTAGCTGGGGCGTCTGCCACGCCTTCATGTCTGGTGTGGGTTGGCTGGGTGACCTTAGGAATGCCCACCGTAGTTTCCTCTTGCAGGGCAATCTCTTCTTCGATTAAATATGTTGATTAGTTAAAGCATTGGTTAAAGGTGCTTTAAAATGTTACCTCTAGTAACTGGTTCATGGCTAATGCGCCGTGATTGAAATGGGTTTGTCACAAAGACTGCCTCCTGCTGCCACGGTTTCTTTTCTCTCTCTTGTTTCACGCCTAGGAAAGATGCAGGCGTTCCCACCTTCCGGGTGGAATTTGCGTTGGGTTTGCACTTGAGTTAGCAATCAGCGCGTCAGGGGAAAGCACGGCAGTTGGTAGCACAGCCGGGCGTGTTAATGAACATCGGCCGATGGGGAGCAGCGAGGGGTTCTCCTTTTGGGCTGGAGAGATCCTGGTAGCTCTGGTGGCGTACTGCCCTTGCCCCCCCCGTGCTGCAGTGGCCGCTTCAGTAATGTCCTTTATTCGGGATAGGTGGCCAGCAGCACGGATTCGTGGTGTCCCTTGCGCCCTGCCGCAGCCGACTGTGCGGGCGGTGGCAGCCCGCGCGGTGGCACGGGGGACAGTCCGTGGGCTGGCCTTGCAGGTACAGGGTTTTGCGGAGTTTTGTGCTCTCCTTCCTCCTCTGCAGCTTTTCCATGTGTGACTTGGTAGCGGGGGACACAAACCCAAAGGTTTCATAGCCAGACGCTGGTCTGGGTTACTAAGCCACTGAGAATTTAAATCCTTCACAGACAATGCTTTTGTTAAATATATCTGAGTATGAATGCAATTAAAATAGGTAATACTTCATGACTAATTATGGCAGCATGCATCCTCCAATATTTGATATAGGGAGCAGAACAGGACATGCACCAATGAACACTTACAGATATTTTTTTGGACCTCCAGCATTAATTTTTTTGCTGCTCCTCAGTGAAGCCAAGCCTGTCCTCACAGTTCAGTATGGTCTCCTTTATACAAGAGGAGGGTTTGCAAGGGAAGTGCCTTTGCATGGAAGTTTGCACAGAATTTGCAAGGAAGATGCCTTTGCATGGAAGTTTGCATGGAGTTTGCAAGGAAGATGCCTGCGGTTTGCAAGGAAGAGTCCTTTGTCTGCAAGGAAGATGCAAACAGTGGAAGGCAAGAAGCCAAGCCCCGCGTGCCGTGGCACGGTCCGCGTCCAGGGGCAGCTCTCGGAGCGGCGAAGTGGTTTCTCTCGGTCTCTTTGGGTAAGGCAGGGGTCTGGAGAGAGCAGGTAGTGCCCAGGTCGGTAAGGGTTGGAGCCTGGCTTTGGTCGGGCGCTCGGCTCAGAGCCAGCGGAGGCTCCTGCAGCCCCCAGGGCTCCGTGGCGTGTGCGGAGGCTTCAGCCGGGCGCTGGGGTCTCTCTGCTGCTAACGCTGCCTCCCATCGCCCACACCAGCTCTCCGTACCGCTGGTTTGACACCTTGTGAGCTTTGTATGAACAATTCACGTATCTCCCCAGGAAGGCGTCTCTTGCCTTAGCCCCTAGGTTACTTCCCCTCCCCTTTGCTTTTCTCTGTCTTAAATGATTTTTAACAACAAAGAATTGGGCAACTACAATTGGAAAAAGGGTTAATCCATTGCTTTTCATGTCTCTTCTGTTTGATGCATCTTTCTTGCCCAAAACCTGATTATAATACAGTAACTGAGTGAATCCTGCAGTGTTTTGTGTCCTGTATGAATTATTTTGTCTCATTTTGATCTTGCTAGCACAGTGTCCCACAGCAGAGGCTTATGAAAGCAGAGATACTTTATTATCTGCATGCTGGGAAGAACCAAATTGTGCTCCCAGTGGTAGTGGTTTAAGTGATGATGACTGCGTTTAATCTTAGGTTTAAAGTGTCACAGCCAAGATCAGAGCGTGTTCCCGTGCTTGGCCGCGGAGGTTAATACACAGGACATGGCCTTGCTGCAGAATGGCCATCAGGCCAGTGAACCCCCACTGTTTCCCTGCTTTAGTAGCCAATTTTTCAATGATATCTTTGGTTCAGAATTGACTGAAGCGAAAACAACTTCTGAGCTATTCCGAGATACAGAGGTTTGCTGCCATTGCAGCTGGTTAGGTGATACGTAGGGATATTGATGAACAGGGCTCTTAGCGAACTGAACTTTGTCAGGCAATTAATTCAAAATAGCAATAGCATTAACTGAGAGACGTCCATTTGCTTTTACTGTTGGGAAGATCCGGTCCAAGCTTAATTATATCTAAAATGTGGAGGATTCAGTAAATTGCAAACTTTTAGTAAATGTACGTACGAAGCAATCTGTAAAGTTTGCCAACGAATTTATAAATGTGCCTGTTGGACCGTGCAGTACTGGAATGGCTCGTGAAGGGCAGCCGAGGCAAAATGCAAGCTGTGTGGTCTGGCGGGGTGAACTGAGATGAGATGATAATCAAGGTAACGCAAAACGCCCCAGAATAACAACCCCAAATAGCACAATGAAGTTAAAGAACTGGAAAATCAATCAAGACCAAGAAAACCAGTAATATTGGGGGGGGGGGGGGGGGGGAAGGAAAAAGGGTGGATGCTGGTACAAAAGGTGAGCAAAAGTCTTGTGGGATTGTATGGAGTGTTTGGTGAGCTGGACTGTGTCATCCTGAAACCTTTTGCAAAGATAAAAACTGCTCTGTGAATTCCTGCACCTGGAAGGACAACAGCTGAGCATCTGTTGGAATGAACTCGCCTGGTCCGGAGGGTTGGGACTGCCACCTCCGCCTGCGGGCTGTCGAGCCACCTTCGGGCTGCACGGCCGCTTCTGGAAAAGGTGCCGGGAAGTGACTTTTCCATAACGTTATGCACAAGCCTGATCAGAGCCAAGTTCACGTGACTCTTCCCTTTGATTTTAAGAAGTAAAAGACAGAACCCAAATTTCCAGCAGCCCTGCTGACTGTCTCCATTCAGAAAAGCAAGGACTGAGATTAGGTGAGGCGATGGGGGCTAAGTGGGAATTACTGCAGGGCTAAGCGTTTGCCTCGGGGGGATTGCATAGCTGAGCAAATTGGGATTTCTGTTCTCGGAAGATGTTAAAATGGGGATGGGGGGGAGAGCAAAGGCAGAGCTGTGATGGTCTGGAACGGGGCCACCAGCTGCTGGAGCAGGTGGGGACCCGGCGGGCGCCTGGGCTTGGTGCTGTGCCGAAGCTGCGCGGTGTGGAGGGACAGACAGATGGATGGGCAGACCCCACTGGCTCTTGTGCTCCTCGCTTTGGAGGGGTTGAGTCTGAGCGGATGAAGTCTCAGGTGGAAGGAGAAGAAAGAGGGGAGGGGGTGGCTCTGCTCCCAGCGGCAGCGCTGGAGTTCATCCCCTCTTCCCAGGAGGGGACACGCCGGGCGGCTGCCTGGGGCCATCTGATGCTTGGGTGGTCACCGGGTGTGCTGGGCAGGGCTCTGTGCCACCTACCCCTAAGGGAAAATCAGCCTGGACCTCTGCTAAAAGAAAAATGCCAAATTCAGATGGCCCCGTTCAGAAATCGTATTTTTGAATTCGATTCCTCTGTTCTCTTAACCAAGGAAAAAACCCAAGCCAATCCACACCAAGCCCTTGAGTGTTTTCTCTGAGAGGTGACGGAGAAAATCCCAGATCCAACGGCAGCGTTACTTGTTTTTAAATGACAGAAGTATTTTCCAATGCGCAAGCAATTGCAAAACAATGTTTGTGGAAGAATTTCAGTGGAGTGTTGAGGATATCAGAGGTCTTGAGGGGACTAAGGCCGCAAAGCTTATTTTGTGGTGCACTGGAGAGTGTTAGCATAGGCTGGGTAGCGACTGATAATTATCGGTGCGAGGAATATTCCCAGCACGTGGGAGGTTTCCATGCGTGGTTTGGTTCCCACGCCTTTCCAGGGGAGCTGGAGGCAGGCTGAAGCACACGGACTCTGGGATTGCCCAGGCTTATCTTGTTAACGTACCGTAAATACAGTTTTTTTTATAAACTCATGCTTCATCTTTACAATTTATAATTGAATTTTACAATCAATACATGTCTGCAGGCAGTAGGCTGGTACGCCTGGCGATGCACTTTATGTCAGGAGCTTTGTTTTCCTTGGGCAGGCTCCTGCGGTGCTGAGCCATCGGAGGTCTTTGGCTGTCATCAAGACCCAGAACACTTATTTTTACTGCTCACAACGAAGCGGGTGCTTGCGGCTCTCCAGGTGCTGCCGTCGTGTCGGCAGCGGCGTGCGGAGCGTGGCAGCCGGCTCCGGTGCTCTCCGCCAGCGCCGGGACTGGCAGCATTGCTTGGACCGCAAGGAATAATGACAACAGAACCCCCGCGAGCTGGGGTTCTCCTTCAGCATTACGTCTTCCAAGTGGTGTACGAGCTTTTCCTAATTGCCCTTCCTGCTGGCGAGGCGTGTTGGTGTGCGTGGCCCCGCTTTCCCGGGGAGGGCAGGCGGTGGAGGACCTTTAGGAGAGTTGCCCAAGGATGGGGTAGCTGGCAGAGCAGGGGGCAGTCAGGGATTTCTTTTCCTGGAGCCCGTTACTGGGGAACACCTTGGTTCTCTATGTCTGCATAGGCAGCGGTAGGTAGCCCCATGTTAATCTTACTTAAACTGCATCAGTTCTGCGTTTTTCTTCCAAGCTGGCTGGGCTAAATTGGGTACTCGCTGCCGTAATTAACTATTGAATGGGAAGCGTCTGATCTGCAGAGATACAGAGGACTTGTTGCTCCTGGAGAAACTGAGTGATGAGTTTAGCATTGGGCTTATTCTTAATAGAGACAGGCCGTGCGCCGGTGATTGACCCTTCAACACTAAATATTGACCGAATGAATCAATTTGCTGTGAGCATCTCACACAAATGTGTTTGTCTGGCCAGCTCCGAGGTGCTGGAGAGCCTTCCTGGCACAGCGCGTGGAGAGCTGTTCCTGGGAAAATCCATTGGCGTTACAAATGTAAGTAATAGATCTAATAGCAGAAATAGCTCGGCAGCCGCACGCCGATATTCCCTCGCCCGGTTCGCCATCTCTCTCTTTAAATGGCTGCTTCATTTCTTCAAGGCCCTCGGGGTACGGCCCGATGAAGCAGAGTGCCGGCGGGAGCCGGAGCGTTGGGTGAGCGGGGCTGGCGGGGCGTCTGCTTCTTGCCGGGGGAAGAGCCAGCAGTCGGTGGAAGCTCAGCTGCGAGGAGCAATGGGCCGATTTGCAGATGCGACCGCCGTGCAGGGCCCCCGGCTGAGGGGTCATTCCCCCCCGTGCCCCCCGCGGGGCGGTTCTGCAGCCCCTCTCGCGGCGCGGTGGTTCCCTGCCCCTCCAAGCCTTCCTAGGGGAAAGCCCCCGACGAAGAAGTTCCCCTGTGTGTCCCGCAGCCCTGTGACAGCGCGAGGCCAGGCACGGCATCTCCGGGTTTCAGAAAATACCCTGTCAACCTGGAAATGGGGTTTATTGCATTCGGGGAGCACCAGTTGCTAATAGATGGGAGGTAGCAAGGCGATAAAGCGGGCGTTCCCATGAAGCGTGGAGCCCTGGTTTGCCTCTCGCCCGGTTGCGTCCCTGGCTCCGGGTGTTGGTACCCATGGCCGCCAGGCAACAGAGGGCAGTGCTCCAGCGCGGATGGAAGTCAGCATCCCGCTTTCCCCCTCCCGCTTCCTTACCAAAAATGTATTTGTCAGATTTTTAATAAAAGAACAAAGACTGTTTTCAATTTGTTAACTGCTTGATGAGCTCGGGTAGATTGCCATTTAAAAAGCTCTGCTCCAGTTAGAGCAGCTGCCAGGAAGCTGGTGTGTTTTTAATATTTGTTCATCGTGCTGCAAAAAGCAATAAGAAGAACAATCCAATCGAGGAAAAAAAAAACATTTCCTGAAATTATTTTTTTAATTAGTAACTTACAAAGATTTCTTATTAAAGAGGTCAGAATGTAAAACTCAAACTGGTTTTAGCGGGAGTGACTAGTCTCTCCCATGTGTCTGTAATGAAATATTAATTGGATAAAAGCTTTAATATAGATTTTTAAAACAGCTTTTTCCCTTCCAGTTTAATATATTGAACTGGAAACCGTTCTCATCTGCCTCCGTAAGAGCAGAGGAGAACCTGACTTTGTGCCACCGTGGCCGTTTTCTGCTGGTTCTTCAGTCTTTATTTACGGGGGGAATTAGGAAAGAATTAGGAAGCGAACCGGAGAGGAAATGCAAAAGGCAAATCGGAGGAGAGGGCGAGAGGTGGGGGGGGTGATAAAGCAGAGGTATCAGATGAAGAGAATGAACTTAGGAAGACTTTGTCCCCTATGTTCTAGAGAGAAAAAATGCATAAATTCACTCCTGACTTTTTTTAGCACAGGAACACATGAGAATCAGCCTTTGGTTCGTGTACAGGTACAGTTTTAACACGGGCTTTACCGCTTAAGCTCTTCTTTATCACTTAAGGTCATAAAGCATTAAGCGGTCCCGGCGATGAGTTAGCAAGTCCCAGAGAGGCATATGATACTGGTATTTCCTTAAAGGTGTAGAAGCTCATTGGAAAGAAGCATTGATTCTAACATGAGAGTCTTCTGGAAGGGATCTGTGCTGGCAGATACCGGCGGGAGAGCTTGCAGGGAGAGCTGCT
>NW_009259492.1:609547-612781 GCF_000687185.1 Egretta garzetta | reverse complement strand
GCGGCACCCCAACGCAGAGCCCGCGTCTGTGCTGCATCATAACTAAGCCCTAATTAGGCTGACAGGGATATGAAAATAAAGCAGAGCAATTAGACTTCCCCAGCAATCAAAAACAAACACAAAAAAGGTGGGGATCTCCAGCTGTGGGCTTTGTTACCAGTCTGAAACCGCGGGTCGGGTACCGATGCCCTGACGACAGAACTGGAGGGGCCAGGGGTGCCTTTTAGTGTAGTCAGGCGTCAGAGAGAAGGAATCTGGGCTGGGTTTTTTTCCCCTGGCTTGTTTACCTTCTCGCTGATGCTCTTCTCTGCGTTTGCCTTTAAAATACCGTCAGTGCGGCGCACGGCTGGGGATCTGCGGGCAAGGCGTTACAGCCCCGGAGCCATCATTCCGCCGGCGAGACCTTCGCCTGCTCGGGAGCGGCACGCCGCAGCCCGGCTGCCGGGGCGCTGCTGCTGGCACGGCTGGTCCCGCGCTTACGGGCCCTGACGAGGGAAGGTCCCTGCGCGGCAGCCAGAAGCAATGCCAAATGACAGGCGTGCAGCACCTGAGCAGGGGAAATGGGATGGATAGCACCTCCCATAATAGGCTGCGTATTTAAAGTTCTGCTTTTACATCTACTCCACTTATTGTATTGGCTCCAGTAAATGTCAGGCGCGCGGTTAATTACTGCGGTCGGTGATGAATGCGGTTGTGTTCACTGCGTAACGCGGGTACAGCCTTAGAGAGTCGTCGTTATTGATGTTCTCCAAGGTGTTTGACCAAGGCGAATTTTAACCTGGACAATAGCTCTTACGTACATTACCTACAAGTGTCTTTTAAAAATGTGTCATTAGATACCTCAAGGGCATAAAGACTCTTAAAAGTGATGAATCCCTCAAATAATACAGGTAGAAACGCAGGGAATCTCTTCTGGATTTGACCCGTAGTTTTAGTCAAAATCTGGGCTTCTACTGCTCTCATTCCCGATTCTTCTGAAATACCCCGTTCTCCATGCGACAGCGGTCAGGATAAGGGATTGAGTATGTGAGTATGAGTGTGAATTGTGTTATGGAGAAGGCAGTGGTGGCCAAGACGTTTAGCCAAAATGTTTAAATGAACGTGAACTCTGGATCACTGGCTAAACAAGGTGGAGTCCAGTCCTCCTCCTCTTTCAGGAACGCATTTTCCTGTGAAACCTGATGGAAGATTTGCTGGTAGCTGCATCTAGGGCTCAGCTTAGCTGGGCAAAGACGGGCACGATTCCATCAGTTGTGCTTGGAAACGCTGTGGAGATGCACCTGAGGCCAGGCTGCCTGCCATCCTCGCTGCGTCACTGGTCCCTGGGCACGTTGCTTGGCCCAGGCCCTGTTACGGGGCGGCCGGCTGTAGGGGCTTGCCCCCCCGGCCACCCCGCGTACCCCGATACAGACTCATGTTTTCCTCCCCGCTGCTCCCGCACAGCCGTGCGCGGTGGGTTCGAACCTGCAGGCAGGGGGGAACAGGTCCCTTTGTGATTTGTGAGGCTGGAATGGTCCCTCTGGTTTCAGATCCGTTATTATATATAAAATAACGAGTTATTGTACTGACCTGGGAGCAGTGAACTGCTGCGTTACCTCTCTGTGAGAAACGGAGTCATGCAGAGTGCGGGAGAGCAAAGCGTGGCTGGTACCGGGGTGTGGGCAAGAGGAAGGAGGGTGCTGGGGCTGCCGGGGGGGTCCTGCCGCCCGGGCGGCCAAGGGCCGGATCACCCACCGCTGCTGTCACCGCTGCCGGGGGACCAGCCCTGCCGCAGGCTGCTCCATCCCGCTCTTTGGGGCACCCCGGCGTAGTTCTCCCTCCAGCCAGAGTGGCGGCGTGGGCGAGGACGCTGGTGCCTGCCCCACCGGCGCTGAGCGTGGCTCCCCCGTGGCTCGTGCAATGAAACAAATCATTGCTTGTCCTCATTTTTGTTATTTCCTTGTCCTTTCCCCCTTCTTCCCTTTCCTCTCTCTCGTTTGATGTTTGTCGCGCGTTGGCAGTAGCACTTACTTCTCATTTCCATGCTGTGAAAAGCTGTTTGAATGGATCTCAGTGACACGCATTGTATTTGCAGAAGTGCTTTGCATATATTTGCTTGTTTGAATGCATCAATATTTCTCATGGAAATGATGTATTAAGGTTTTAAACTGTCTTGGATATTGAAATCAGTGAAATGAGATAACAATTCGTTAATTTGAGCATAATTGGCAGTGTCGGGGAGAGCTGGATTTTAAAACCAGGTTGATTATTTTCAAATGTGTGGCAAAGGCTTTTTAGAAAACTTGTGCTAGAAACGTGTTGAGTGGGCTGCTTTTCGCAGTGCCGGCAGCGATGGGTCAGCAGCGTCCCGGTTCAGGTTGTCTATTGAACGCAGGGTTTAAACGCTTGCTGTCAAACTAAATTCTGTCTTTTCCCAGTGTTTTTCTGGGCTATTCGGAGGCCCAAATTTTCAGAAATGATGTCTCTAAAAAGATTCTGGAAATTCAAGGTACTACTTTCTCTGTAGCTTCTGCGCCAGGGAAAGATGCTCCCAGCATCCCCGGTCCAGGTCTGCATCTGCCCTTGCCCTGGAGCCCAGCCCTTGTTTGCCGATGGGTGAAGCCCAATCTCGGAGTCACACAGCACAGCAGGACTCTCCTCCGTGTTAAATAATGAAGTGCTGAGTTATTTCAGTGATCTGCCCTGTCCCTTTGCATATTTTCAAGTAACCACCAAGCTGTAAACCTGCCGAACTCATGGCTATGCTGCCTCATCACAGCAACAAAATCTCTCCTAAACGGTGAGGGCGTGTGTGTGGGGGGGGTTGCTTGGGGGTGGAAATCAGAACTAATGCGGGTAAAACTAATGCAGGTAAAAAAAAATCCCCTAATGCATCACAAAAAAAGTGATGAAATAGGGTATGTCTCTGAACATATGGCGTTAAGAAAGTTAATCGTATTCTTTGGTGCTAAAAAATGATAAATATTTTTTAATGAAAACCCGTTAGCAAGATTGCCTCGGGTGATCGTCTGTGACGCAGCCTTGGCAAACCCCGGTATCTCTGTGTTTATTGCGGCTGCGGTCCCCCCGAAGAGAAACATAAGATCTGTCTTTAATTCTGCCTGGGTCGTCTTTCTCTCCTCCCGCCCCCAAGGCCAAAGGCAGAGCTGCTAAGGGCAGGTTGGCCACCGGGGTGGCAAAGGGCCCCCGGGCACCCGGGGCAGGGGGGAGCACCCGCGGGTGCCGGCGGTTGGA
>NW_009259492.1:606985-609468 GCF_000687185.1 Egretta garzetta | reverse complement strand
TTGGTTCCCTGGAGGCATTTTTGGCACAAATAACTATTTTCTGCTATTGCTTTTTGACGGCAGGAGCATAAGCGCCTCTTACATGTTCCGATTTACAAAGAGGATTTATGACTGCCTAATTTCTGCAATCACTTTCGTGTTGGAACCTACAAACTTAAACCCACATACCAACAAATGTAAAATGTTGAGCCAGAAGAATTGGATGCAGCTTTTTTTCTTTATCACAACCCTTTCCCGGAGTCTTTTTTGCTTTGTTTCACACTGTTACAATAATTAGCTCTGGGTGGGTATAATAACTGAAGGACAGGATGGCGTGCACGGCTGATGGATCTCCTTTCGCTCCGCGGATCCCCCGCCCTCCCCGGCTGCCTTCCCACGGGCGTGGGGTTGTTCTCGGGCAGGTTTCCATGAGGAGCAGTGTGCAGGGATGCGGCCCCTACGCCGGGCTTGTCCCATCACAGCCCCCCTGGGGCTGGTCGCAGCAATTTGGGCTTCCCACCCTCCTCTCTCCCCCCCTGCCCCTGCTGACTGTCTCCAGGCTATGGGGATGGAAGGGACGGTGGGAGTATCGTGGCTTGGTTTTCCTCATCGGGTGTAACGCGCAGGATGGGGAGCTGCTGGTGACACATCCAGGCCATTAACTCTGCCTTGGCTGCGAGAGGAGAATGGTTGGGTTTAGGTTCCCCCCCAGCTCCAATCTTGCAGGGCGAAAACCCCAAGTGCTTTAAAGAATTGAGGAAAAAAAGGCTCCTGTACACTGAGCTGAAGAATTATATATATATATATATTATAATTGCTTCCTATCTTTTGTTCCTAATGAAGATATATCAAGGTGGCCTCAGTGTTCCTGGGAATTATCTTTTTTAAATTTTACATTGACCTTTAGCAAGGTCCAGAATATCGGTTCTTTTACCGGAGGCCACGGCGCGGTAGCGTCCCCGTGATTTAACAGCACGATGCGTAACTGCCCGGTAGCGATGGGTGATGCCGATCGTGAAGAGCGTGCTGGGAAGAGCAATTCCACTACGTAGTGTCGTTACAAGAAATGGAAAAGTGTTAAGAAGTGTCGTGGCCGTGTGCCGTGGGGCAGGCGCTGACGAACGCTCCCGCCTTGCTCTCCTTGCGCGGTGGCGCCTCCCGGCCCCCTGCCGCCCGCCGTGCTGGGCGTAAGCGGCCCCGGAAGGCCGGCGTCCCCGTTCTGCAGCCGTTCCCCACCCGGCTGTCCCTGAGCCGGGAGCATCCCGCGCCAGCCCAGCGTGCGAGGAGCTCTCCGCGCGCCCCGGTGAAGAGGTTTGGCTTTAGCACTACCTCTCTCCTCCAGCTGCTTGGGTTCTGGCGTACACACGGGGATGCGCTTCGGCTGACTTGTGCCTTCCCGGAGGCTTTCCAAGGGAAAGATGAGAGCTAAGGACTGGCAGAGCTAAGCACCTTCCTTGGCAAGAATGACCCAGGGTGATGCCCTGCTCCACGGGGAGGCTCGGCTCTGGCCGGGACAGCCCTCCCCGTTGGAACACCGTGACTTTCTCCATCCCGCCGCTCCCCGGGGTACAGCGGCGCCGGCAGGACCGGTACGGCAGGGAGGCCCTTGGTTTCCGTAAGGCTTGCCGTGAGCCATCTGCAGCAATGGTGCTAATTGCTACGGGATTTGGATAAACACTACTAATTACTAATTCACTACTGATTAACGTTTTTCTTTTCTCTTTTGGTGTAAGATTTTTGTCCGTATTAAAACCCCAACAAAACCCACAAACAAGCCAACCCCCAATTCTCCCCAAACCCAGGCATTTCTTAAGACCTCCTCAGAGTTCTGGAAGAGAAAGGCGTCACCAGCTTTTCCTTCTTCACCATTTTTTTCATGCGTTTGCATTTTCAAGGAGTCACCAAAACTGAAGTTGACGATTATTTTCCATTCTGGCGTTCTGTTATTTCTTCCCATGTGTCAGATCAGAGGGATTGGTAACCTGAGTTTATTTTATCGGTTCAATGTGTACAGACACTTGATACCTTGCACTTGGGTTACTTTCCCAGGTTAAGATGCTGAGGTTAATTTGCCAAGGGAAACACACAGAGCAATGACTGCTATTCTCCCTGTAGAATTTGCCATTTTTCAAATAATTATGTTTTCTTTCCTTATTTACAGATTTTTTTTTTTTTTCTTTCTTTCTTTCTGGGTGTTGAACTTGGGTGTTTTGCTGGAAACCTTCCATTTTGGGTCTTGCGCGTGACGAGCTTTCTGGGTTTCCTCTACTAAAAAGCTTTTGGAGGCTTGATGGTTGCCCGGCAGTATTTCCTCCCCTGCCTGTAACGCCGTAGCTTTCGAGAGCTGGGGCTGATCTGGTTCCGCCGTTGCAGAGCGTTTCTGGAAACCCCTCTGGTTTGGAGCCAGTTTTGTTGGCAGGGTGGCCAAGGGGTGCCGTGGGGGTTTTCCGCAGCCGGGGCCGCCCCGCTCTCTGCTCAGCGGCCGCCTCCTGCACTGGGCAGGG
>NW_009259492.1:605205-606549 GCF_000687185.1 Egretta garzetta | reverse complement strand
CAGGGCTGAGCAGCAAATGCAGCCCAGCAAGGCGTTTAATCAGCCTTTTCTGAGGCTAAAATTCAGTTATTTCCTTCCATTCAGGCAGGACTGAGAAATTTTTTGGAGCCATTTACATTTGAGACCGCATGGGTTGAAGCTGCCACTTGCGTTGATGGCGTTTTCTTGGCACAGAGCTCGGTTGCCCAATTCAGCGCTGTTCTGCTACGGTTTTAAGCCAGTGTAAATTGGTGCTGCTTTTTCGCAGCCATATGCTCCGTCACGAGGTGCAGGCTCCGTCCTCCTCAGTCTCTTCAAATACGCTTTCCACCAGTGTTCCTGCCTGCTGCAAAAGCACTTTAATATTTCTGTTTACTCTTTTAGAGACAAAATCAATATTTGTTAGATGCAATTATGAAGAATGATGGATGTGCTGTCAGTGGTATGAGAGTATGGAAAATAATACTATGGCACAGGCCTGCTCTTAATAAAAGCAGAGAGGAGATACAAACAAGCTGGCCTGGAAAATCCCATCCCAAATCATGCGGTCTGTAATAAACAGGAAGCTTTCCCACGTCTTGGTTTAAATGGGAGTTGATTGCCTGCTTCGGGGCACTGATTGAAAATTTGCTTAAGTAGGAGCTGCATTTGCTGGGGCTGTGTTTGTGTCCCTCTGGGTTTGCTTTGGTGGCTCTGCAGAGCTCCTGCCACATACGTCGGTGCCCGCTGGAGAGCTGCTGCCGCCAGCGCAGCCAGTCCGTTCAAATTCATGCATTTTCCCTCGATTTTAGCCTTGGCTTCGTTCTGGCCGAGTTGCAGCCTTACCACATTGTCTCACCGAGGCAGGCAACGCTTCCCAGGCTCCTTCCCCAGCCCGCTGGGGGTTTCACCTTGCAGATCTCCACGCTGTCTGATGCCAAGGCTCTGCTTCCAGCCTCTCTGGCCGTGTCCGGGGAATGAGAGCTCATCTTTTCCCCGTCCCTCACTCACAGGAGGATGTCAGAAGCTGCCATTATTTCCACATGTACACAGATACAAGCAGCGCCTCTTTTCAGCTGTGGTATGTGTCAGTAACATTTTCCGCTGATTTTAAGGACGTGTGCCTGCAGACAGGCTCGCTTCCCGCTTGCTCCTCCCAGGGTATGAAGCCACCGGTGGCCTTGCTTGCGAAGAGAGGGGACCTGTCGCAGGTGATGGAGAGGGAACTGCGAGCCGGGAGCTTTTAAGGGTCAGTTCTGTGGTTACTGCACGCCCTGGCAGCGGCGGCCGGTGCCGGTCCCTGGGTGGGATGGACGGGGCAGGCAGGCGGGATGGCAGCGCCGGGGCAGGGGGTCGGCAAATGCGGCGGGGCAGCCTCCTGGTGCC
>NW_009259492.1:595480-605086 GCF_000687185.1 Egretta garzetta | reverse complement strand
ACTGACAGGAGGCTGGAGCCCACGGATTCAGATTTATGAAGCTGCTGGTTTTACCTAATAGGTAATTTTTTCTCCTTATTCCTATACTGCCTCAGAGATCTTACCAAGAAGCAAATCTCAAAACACCATTTCTCAAAGTAAATGAAAGTAGTGAAGAAACAGCGTCCCAGGAATGGGGAGTACCTCAACAGCGAATGCGAGTGATGAGGAAAGGACAGAAACAGTTGAATGTTCGTATTGCTTAGGCACTGCCTCAGGTGGCAGCCAACGCACGAGGACAAAAAAAGCATCTGATGTGCGATTTGCACCACCAGCATGGTCCTGAGATCTCTGGTCTGGTAATACTGGGAGGGCTCATGCGATCCCAGGCTTCCTGCAACCAGGTGCAAAAGCTGCGATCGCCTGCCTGCAACCCGGCAGAAAGCCACCGCCCGCCCGCAGGAGGGGACCCCGTGGGTCCCACGTGCCGGGGCACCTGCGCTGCGGGGCCGGGGGTCCCTCCGCCAGCGGGGAGAGCGTGTTCTCACCCCAGCTGTGTCTTTGTGGGACCTGGATGCTTCATGGTGCCGGTTTGTTGATGTGCATGTATGGGTGTTCTTCTTGTTGTTTTTTTTTTTTTCCTTCTCTGTGTTCAAGGTTAAACTTTCCACTCCTGAGAATTAGTTGGTAAAAGACAAAGGACACTGATCAGTCGGGGTAGGAGAAGATACATTTTGCAAAAGATTTTCAGCTGCAGTACCTGAAGATAGATCAATATTTTCTATTTGCCTTAGCACTAAGCTTATTTTCCTTCATCACTGAAGAGACACTCACTTGTGCTGTCTACCAAAGCATTAAACTGTTCTCTCCTGATAAATGATAAGACAAACAGTAGCACTTTCCAGAAGCTGCTTTATCGTGCAGAAATACATCAGTCCTTTGGATAAACAGAAAAACCCCACCTCTCTCTCTGAACTTCGGGAATCCATGCTGGATCCAAGCCTTGCTGGCATCCTGCTGGCTGAAGAACCCAAATGTACCCAACTTCTTGGAGACTCCCAGCCCTGCGTCCCTGTGTCAGCGCGTGCTGGTGCCAAACCCGCCCTGGGAACACGGCTTTCACTTACCAGGACGCTCCCCCTCTGTGCACGTGGCCAGAGGAATACGGGGGGAGTCCTGCCTACAGGTACGTGCCTGTCCCCGCTGACCTGTTGAGCGACGGTGCGGTGCGCGGTGGCATTGCCAGAGCTTGGGTTAAGCCTGATGTCTGTTGACAAGCGTAGAAGCTCAAGGCTAGCTAACGGACAAGGAGAGCACATAACTACCGAGTCTCCTCTGCTCGCCCATACATTTTGTTGTCTGAAATTTATTATAGATGAGTTATTAGTACGTAAACAGTAAGAAGCAGTAAGAAAACCGAGCAAAGCAGAAGCATCCCTTTTGGCGGCATGTCGGCTGAGATGCCAGTCTGTTTTCCCAGCAGGGGCCTGGGAAGCGCTGCGTTTCTAAACCGATGCTCATCCCTCTGACTGGAGAGGAGAGGGTGGGTCTGGTTGTAAGCACTGGAGGAGTGGGCAGCGTGGAGGAGAAACACCGTAAAATGTTGGTTCCTAAGCTGTTCCTGGTCAGGTAGTCAAAGTTGAAGTGGTAATGCCCTGGCAAGGTAATAAAGCGATGGCAATAAGTTGTGAAGGGTACATACATTCTGGTTTCCACTAAATTTCTGGATTTTACTAATCAGTTTAGTTAGTTTGGGTATTATACATATACATTGATATTTTTTGTTACTTTTCAGCAAGAAAATGTGGTATTTGTGCTTGCTTTCTGTAAAAAACTATGCATAAATAGTCCATTAAATCCTCTTTTAGGAATAAGATAGGAAGTAAAAAAAAGATTATAGCAGTGTGAACGCTAATATTGCTCTAAAGATGTAGGAGCCTGAGGCACGTCAGTGCCGCAGGTATGGCCAATGTGCATCTGGAAGGTCTGGTCCCATCACATGTAGGCTGCAGCCGTGTTTCATGGAAACCCCTGTGCAGCCATGGCCATCCCTAATATTGGCACTTTAATGGGAAAACCAGGGAGCCTTGCATTCACAGAGCGGTCTGGCCCTAGGTGTAAACCTGATGAATCTCCCGCAGGCCAACATATACTGTCGGTGAATTTAGTTTTGATATTTACGCAGAAATAGTATAAATGCAAAACTCCTTGAGATATTTATGTCAAATGCACATGGGCCACGGTGATGGTTTGGAGGCACAAGTGTCACCTGTCCATTCCTTCAGGCATTCAGGCCAATGGTGCCTTTATTCTTATGAATAATTATAATGGTGATTGAAATTTATGCTGGTTTATGATGCTGCTGTGCTGGATTCATGAAACACTGCACAGACTTGATTGAAGTCAGCTCCAGCGGTGCCTTGATGTCGGAGCAGGTGTCTGCATGTTCGGATCTGTTTTGGCAGGTGTCCACATGGTGTTTTGCTCGTTGTCATTTGCAAACCCAGAGATGCCCGCAGCTGGGGGACAGAGCCATCCTGGCTGCACCCTGGCAGCTCTGTAGCCCCTCTGGGTCAACAGAGCACAACAGGGAGGGAAGCGGAGCCATGGAGCAAAACAAATTAATCATCTGCATTAGAAGTGGTTGAAAACACTTGACCAAGCGCCACTTCACTTTGCAAAAAACATTACGGAGCTTTTGCTTACTCACTCATTTCTAGGGTCCCTTTTTACATCTGCTAAAGCCACCCGCCTCCACAGTAGCTCTCCGTCAGGATTATAGTGCGGCACCAGTGGAGCCTTCCTGTTCAGTTACTTGGGTTGACCATGACTGCCTTCCTACTCAATTAGTGGGGTTGACCGTCATTGCCTTCCTACTCAATTAGTGGGGTTGACCATGATTGCCTTCCTACTCAATTAGTGGGGTTGACCATCATTGCCTTCCTACTCAATTAGTGGGGTTGATCGTCATTGCCTTCCTACTCAATTAGTGGGGTTGACCGTTGTTGCCTTCCTACTCAATTAGTTGGGTTGACCGTCGTTGCTTTCCTACTCAATTAGTTGGGTTGACCGTCGTTGCCTTCCTACTCAATTAGTTGGGTTGACCGTTGTTGCCTTCCTACTCAATTAGTTGGGTTGACCGTCGTTGCCTTCCTACTCAATTAGTTGGGTTGACTGTCATTGCCTTCCTACTCAATTAGTTGGGTTCACTGTCACTGCCTTCCTACTCAATTGCTCCTGCTGAGCCTCTCGGGTCCCTGCACGTCCCCAGGGAAGTTGGGTGCGTGTCAGAGCTTCTGTCTGGGTACGCCTGCCCTGTTGGGGGGTGTAACTCTGTCCTGCATTACGCAGCCTAAGGACCTGCTCAAGGGCTTCTGCCGGGCCTGAAATTTTCAGAGATTCAGTGGAATTTGGGGTGTGGGAGGAATATTGGATCGCCACCAGTCCATGTGGTGCTCACGTTTATATGCTTTCCTAATTCTAGGGCTGATTAAACACCTGCGTTAGTGTTGTCTGATACTATCCAGAATGTAAACTGTGTTGCCAGCTCCCACATCGGCAAACATTGCAATTTCTTATCCCATTGTGTATGTTTCGTAAGCCAAAAGCAAATCCGTTCACGTTTGTATTTTTGTTCAGCTTCACAGCCTCAGCATGCGTAGCTCTTGCAGAATGCTATTCAAAAGTTTTGCAAAATAAAAACGTTTTGTTTTTTTTTTTTTTTCTTGGCCAACGGCTTCTACCAAACAAGGAAAAAGATTTAAATACTTTTCAAGAATGTTTGGCTCTTTAAGCCTAATTTCAGTATGGAATTGTAGATGGTCTTCAGGTGCAAAAGCATTCACATTGGGCAAAGCATTATCAAAAGGCAGAGCTGCATTAATGACTCATTTCTGAAGGTGCAGACAATTTGAAGTAATATGGTAGTGCTTTTTCAGCTGTGTATAAATAGTGACACATTTGTTGTCTCCTCATAAAACTTCATATATTCATGATTACAGCATCAATTCATCATAGTTATCATTGTCATCAATCTTTGCCAGCGCCAACTGATGCAGACAAGTGCTTGCAAGGGTTTTTTTGTGGTTTTAGTCTAGAGCTTTCACACACGTAGGTGCAGTTCCACCAATATTATTTCTTTTTCGCTGTTCTTCAGACTTCAGAGGTTTTCCATGCCTGTCTGCTCTGGGCTAATTCATGGCTGTTGTGTCTGGTCACTGTACAAGGTAGCAGAGGAAACCCAACCTTGTTTTCCCTGGGCATGGATGCGGAGGAGATCTGGTGATGAATGAGATGCTGCTGTGGTGGCCCTGGTCAGTAATTCTAATGAGCATCGAGAGCAGGCGCTTGCATGTGACCACCAGGTGACAGCATGTCTCAAAAATGTTGGTCTCTGCTCCCAGGGAAGGGGTGATGGGACGAGGGGCACCGGCCTCAAGTTGTGCCAGGGCAGGGTGAGGTTGGGCATGGGGAACAATTCCTTCCCCTTGGGGCTGTCAGGGGCTGGAAGGGGCTGCCCAGGGAAGGGGTCGAGTCCCCAGCCCTGGGGGGATTTAACAGCCGGGCAGAGGCGGTGCTGAGGGCCAGGGTTTGGGGGTGGGATGGCAGGGGTAGGGGGGCGGTTGGGCTGGGGGTGCTTAAAGGGCTTTGCCAACCCAAACCATTCTATTCTATTCTATTCTATTCTATTCTATTCTAATTCTAATTCTAATTCTGATTCAGTTCTATTCCAAAAAGGAAGGAGTGTGCTGACGCCTTATTTACTAAATTATTTTGCACTTGTGCATTATTCCATGCGCTTGAAAATTTTGTTCTTTCATTTGATGATAAAACTTTCAGTATTTTTAGAAGGAAAAGTCTTTCTATTTTGTTGTATTTGTTAGAGCCAAAACATACTAACGTGTCTTTACAACTAGCATTATACTATAAAACCACTATTTCAGCCTACTTTAGTAATCTAAAATGGATAAAGAGCTAAAATATGCTGGTTTGAGCGGTTTGCCACCCCCCTCCACGTGATAGCGTAGGTTTGTTTAGGGAATCCCTAGGTGCTATTGCCATTCATAGCAGTGACTGACCTTAATATTACGTGCTCTTACATGGCAGTGTATGAACAGAAATAGTGTTGGAGGGGATGACATAGATGTGGTGTAAACACAGATGTAAAGGAGCCTGCTTCTGGTGGACTCCCTCACGTTTGGGATAACAAACAATGCTGGCAGGTCTGTGATGCTCTATCTCATTTCTTCAGTGTTTTGGTTGGCCTCCGCCTCTCCCCTTGTCCCTTAGAAAACTCACGGGTACAAATGATGACAGAAAGTATTAACCACTGTGAGCTCTGAAGTCAGCAATGCTGAAGCTGTTGTCTGAAAGTCTCTTTGCTGACATCTGTGGGATGATTGCAGCGGCCATAGGGGACCTACAGCTTCAGCTTAGATCATCTGTAAGTGTCCCTAAGGACTTTGGCCTTGCCAGCCACCTTCAGAAGACAAAAAACCACTTTTCAGCTAGCTTTGATCAGCTTCATAACCTTCCATCATAGTCAATGTAATTAGGCTTGAGGTGATTAAACAACAAGCCTACCTTGGCACTGCTGTCTTAAGATGAGGAAAAATTAGTGGGGAAATCTACGCTTGGCTCTGTCAAAGTTGGCCAATGTGGGCAAAGTATCTGGTAGGTAGTTGGAAGTGCCCCATTGCAACACCTCTCCGCTGCCCTTTCAGACAGCCCAGGACCTCCATCAGTGTGGGTTAGGGGTGAGGAGGGCAAGGGCACGGGCATGGGCATGGATATGGGCACCAAAGGTCCTGCATGGAACAGCATGGGACATCTCCCTGAGCTCAGCCTGTGGTCAGGATGGAAGAGATGAGCATCTTGGGCACGTTTCATCTCCTGTGTAAATCAGAGAGGTAGCACACACGTGAAATAAAACTTTTGGGAGCTCTATATTGTGCTGTGTCCCATGACCAGGATCCTATGCTTCAGAGTAAAGAGAGAAGAGGTGGTTATGATAGAATAACATTTTCTTTTTAATTAAAAAAGTGCTTGATGTTGGTCATGCCACAGGAACCGAGGCCTCTGTGAGATGGCTGAGCGCTGCACCATAAAACACTGTCTTTTGTAGAACTGGTAGAATTGAGTACAAACTACAAGAGAGAGAGCAAACTGAATAATGAAAACAGAAAGCTCGCATTTCCTCACACGGGCTGGGAAACAGATGGAGTTTACACGGCTCATGAAAACAGAAATATGCACACTTTGAGCTTGATCCAGCTTCACTGAAGTCAGTGAGAGTTTTCTTTGACTTCAAAGAGCGGCAGATCAGGTCCTTTCAAGGCTTCTTTTGGTTGTTTTGATTTGGAAGAAAATATCGCCTCTCTATATTATTCTTAGAGATACCGAACGCTCACAAGTATCTCGCTATATGATGTGCAGACTATGTCCAGGTAGATTTTTCTCTTATACGTGGTTATTTATTTTTTTAAAGTAGCGATCACAATTTAAGGACTTAAAATACCTTTGGATTCTGAGACGATCTTCATTTTAGTGATGCAGAGGGTTGTGTGGAGACCTTCACTCTGAACTCTTCCAAAAAGAGAAAAAAGCCTAATTTGTCTTGTAGTGTAAAATTGAGCTGTAGCATCCTGGTGCATTGGGTCTGGCTGGTAGGTAGACAAGGCTGCCAAAATTGAAATAGCTCAGGTGGACCTGGACCGGGAGCATAAGGGTGAGCTATTTGTAGCTCGATGGGCCTACGAAACATCAGAACATCTAGGGAGAGATGCAACATAGAGATGGGCTCATGCTTGGGGGGCGGACCTGACCATGGAGGCCATCGCACAGGACACCATGAAAGTGAAACACGTGCTGCAGTCAAGCGAGCCACACGAGTAAAATCTCCCTGGAAGAGAGGGCAGTGGCTGGGGTTTCCGTACGGCGAGGCTCGGCAAATTGATTGTGTTGGACCACTGCCACGAACACGCCAAGGCAGGCGCTACGTGGTGGAAGCAACTACCGCCTCGAGGCTGGCTCTCCAGCATTCCCCCCTCCACCAGCAGGCTGGGGATGGGCAAGATCTTGGGAGGGGGCACAGCCAGGACAGCTGACCCAAGCCGGCCAAAGGGATAGTCCACACCATATGACATCGGCTCAGCACAAAAAGCTGAGAGAAAGGAGGAAGAAGCAGGGGCATTCGTTATTTACGGCATTTGTCTTCCAGAGAAACCGCTATGCGTACTGAAGCCCTGCTTCCCGGGAAGTGGCTGGACATCGTCGGCTGACGGGAAGTAAAGAATAAGGTCTTTGTTTTCCTTTTGCTTCCACATGTGGCCTTTGCTTTTGCTTTTATTAAATGGCCTTTATCTCGACCCACGAGGGGTTTTTTTCCATCTCATTTTCTCCCCACCCCATCCTGCTGAGGAGGGGAGTGGTAGAGCAGCTTGGTGGCACCTGGTGTCCAGCCAGGGTCAGCCTGCCACACATGGAAAATTAAGGAGAGTACAAATGTAGTGTTTTGGGATAAAAATGTGTGCTCTTATGATCTGCTGAGATTAGGGAGCCATGCTAATACCCTGCCAGGTGACCAAGACCAGTGCTGAGCAGGACATCAATGACCCGAATGTGCATGTTTTGGGGTATGGACCAAATCAGCGGACAAAGCATCGTGAGGATGGGCCAGTTCACCGATTGACCTCTTCTGGCATGGTCGTTGAGGACATGGGTTTGTGGGCTGGGACTGGCGGGAGTGGTGGGAGCGTTACTGCTTCGGCTCCTCTCCCTTCTGCCCGGGGGTGTTGCAGCATCCCCGTGGATGCTGCCCTCTGCGCCAACGGTTCGAGAAACAGGAGGAACGTCTCAAAGAGGCTGATGCTGACCTGAGTTTGCTCATTCTCAGGGCTGCCATCATTCATCAAGAAGTCCTCAAGCGTGGACACCAGCCTGCCACATGGCAGGGTGTAGCAGGAGGAGCTGGATCTGAGCTCTTGAGGTGCTGTAAGCAGCATGGCCACGAGTAGCAAGTATGACTCAGGATCCTTTCAGTAAAACTCTGTTACTGGTCTGGTTTTGCTGCTCCTGAGTGTGCAGGACCGTACTGGGGAGCTGCAGCGAACATGAGCTTTTCTCTTTTGTCTCTATGTTAAGGGTGCTGAGCAGTACCGTAGCTTTATACCTTGGCAGAAGGAGGTGGCAGTAGGTCACGTCTTCACTTCCGAAGATGTCCACCTGCCTGTTATTAGGCTGGAGCACGGTATCCATGGAGGTACAGCCGTTATAATTCTGTATACATGAGCAGCGGGCCAGGGGTACGGGGCGACGGAGGCTGCGGCTGGGGGTTTGAGGCTGCACGGAAGGGAAGGGGTGGGTTGCCCCTCGAGTTGAACCCCCAGCGAGAGAGGGTCGGAGCCGGCGGTGGGGTGTGCGGTGAGCCCGGCGCAGGGCAGGGGCGGCAACAGCAAGGGTGCTCTGCCAAATGAGGGGCATTCGTCCTCTTGGTTTTGAAGGAAAAACATTGTCCATAAGATGGTAAGATGCAAAATTAAAGGGGACTAGGTAAAACCAAGGAAGTAAAGGAAAAAAAGTTTATATATTGCAAAACTTTTTTCTGGCGTGCGTAATAGATACAAGGAAGAAGTGAGCAGAGAACTGAGGAGCAGCTGAAATTAAAAGCTGTGCCCGAGGTTGGCGGGTGGAGGATGAGGCTCCGGACTGTTGGAAGATGGCAGGCATGAGCCTGAAAGCTGAGCTTCTTTTCTGAGACCCTTTCTGTCGTCTTCTTTCTTTTTAATTTTAATTTCCTTTTCTTGCTGGCTTCCTTGCTTTCTCTCTCTCTTTCTCTTTTTGATGTCTTTTCCTCTCTTTCTTTCTAGACCCCACGTTTGGCTGCGGGTATCGTTCTACTCCTCTTCCCCCCACCTTCCCAGTGCTCTTCCCCATCATGCAGCCAGCGTTTGGGAAAGTAGTTTCAAAGCAAGTAGAGTTTATAATTTCTTCTTTCTAAGATCATCCCTCAAAAGACGCTGGTGCGCTCAGACTCCCGACCCTGCTCAGCGTAATCAAATAAATATTGATTGCGCTTAACCTTACAGATCCCTAAGACTGATCGCTTTAATGGTTAATTAACAATTGCTAATTGTTTTAGTTGTGGAGAGATGGTTTTATTCCTTTACGGCAGTTCCCCCGAGCCACGGCCGCCTTTCCTTGCAGCCCACGGCCCCGCGGCTGCTGCTCACCCACCCGGGCACCGGCTGCGTTCTGCAACCTGTGCTCTGGGAAAACCAGGGGACAGATGGCTTCCGAGCTATTTCCATGGCGAAGAGCAGGAATTCCCAGCTCTCTGGGGTACTTTGACGTCTGTTGGCCTTTTCTCCCAGCCCCGTTAACGATAACATACTTTCTTTCCACATGGGCTCGGCGTCATCTGCTTTTTTACTTTCCAAATTACTGGTTTTAGCCTTTGCTGCGACCCTCTGCAAAGTGGTATCCAAAATCTGGGGCGTGTGTTCCCATCAGGAGCCAGAGGCTTCACTAACTTGGTAATAGCTTTCTATCGACTAAGGTAGGGCTGCGCCTTCAAGAGCCAAAGCCCAGCGGTGGGGCAGGGGCGAGTCTTGCAGGTGGGCAAAATGC
>NW_009259492.1:593068-595441 GCF_000687185.1 Egretta garzetta | reverse complement strand
TGGGCAAAAATGCAGTCCCGCCGGGTTCGGCGCTGCCGTATCTTCGTGTGGTACAGAGCAAGTCACAGAACCCCGCCCTGCCTGGATTTTATGAGATCCAAAGTGAAATCCGACCTTTTTCCATGCTAGGAAGTGATACGAATAAAGAAATAAATACATAAATGCTAAGTTCATGTTCTTGCGTTCAGACTACTTGCTTCAAAGGAATTACTCTGTATAGGAAAGTCATTTTTAAACACTATTTAGTTCAGTTGTTGTTGCAAATGTTCTCTTGCACATCCAATTAAAAACCACGCTTTGTGTCATTTAGAACTTAAAAATCCATTTCAGCGGTGAGCCTTTCGTGTTTAGTGTTTTCGGATGAGGTATGAGGCTCTGGAAGCGAGTCATAGGTACATCATCGAACTGGGAACTGTAGTTTGTGAGGGATTGGGGAGCTTTTCTGTGGCCCATGGAGAAGCTCCAGCGAACTTGAAGAGGGATGGCTCTGCAAGTGCATCTCCTACGAGGCAGAATATATTAAAGGTAAACAGCGATGATCGTGCTGTATCTGCAGGGAATACCTTTGAGTTCCTATTTCAGTTATTAACTTAAGTTGTGGTAGAGTTTGGACTTGGAGAAAACAGATAAACAAATGAAGCTTGAAAGAGTCTTCCTCCGAACCGAACAAGCAACATTCCACGGCGATGCTGGTGGCACCCCTGGTCCGGCCCAGCCCCAGTTGAGTTCGTCCCCGATTGTCGCCCGGTTGATCAGAGCAGGGTTAGGACACCCGTAGGCGACGGGCGCAGGCTGGGGGTCGGTCACCATTCAGGGCCAGTGGAGGGACCCAGAAGTAGATGTATTCTCAGCTGAAATAAGGGGCTTTGCCTCGCTGCAAGGGTGGTGCAGGGTCATGATCAGGATGAAGTCCATGGTCGATAATACTGTTCAAGTCTGCCTTCCGTGCAGCACTGCTGTGCCTTGCACCGTGCCAGGGAAAATTCACCCACGTCCTGCTGACGGCTCCCCAAAGCTCGCAGTCCCTCGCCAGTTAGAAGGCTGCTTCCCTCGAATGCACTCTTCTCCGTTGCTTCCCATGCACCGTCGTCAGGCTAATTAAAAGCAGGTGGACGCCAGCGCATCAGCTGCGAGGTGCCACCCTTCCTCCTCCTCCCTCCTCTATCCTGGGGCACTTTTGAAAACTGGGACGGGCAGCGCAGGCGGAGGGTGCCTCAGGTGCATGCCGAGTTAACGCTGCCAAGCCTGACCGATGGATGAAAACGTCCAGAGGAGCGTCCAGATGTTTGATCCTGGACTCTGGGGTAACAGCGGGGCTCTCAGCTCCGCCAGGACACCGGGGCTGACGCCCTTCTGCAGAACCTCAGCCTTTCCTCTCTGTTCCCGTGCCTGCACTTGCACAAGCCTCCGTGTGACATAGGAGAGCCACCGGGTGATACGAGTGACAGCGTATGGCGGTGAGGTCACCTCACACCGCTGCGCAAGTGCCCGAGGGGCTGAAGCAGCATTTCGCCGTGTTGCAAGCACACCCCAACGCGCCGTTAGCCCAGGGCTCCAGAGAGGTCCCCGACTGCCCAGGGGATGGACAGACAGCTCTCTGGCACGCGTGCCGCACCGGAGCACCGCGGTGGAAAGCGAGGCTGTACCAGAGCCCCGTTGTGAAGCGGTAATGTCCTCATATTTCATCATTTCGAGGTAGCTCAAAATCCGCTGTCAGTCAAGACCAGCTTGCCAGGGTTCCTGTTTTTAACATCACACAAATATTTTTGTCACCTCTTCCATCAACTTAACAAAAAAAATATCACAGGACTTTCAGTTTATCCTTTCCTGCCTGATCTTTTTTCCAGGCTAAACAAAGCAAATGTCTCATCTCGGCGCCAGGCTGTTCTTCATTTTGACTTTATCTCTCTCCGCGCAGAGCCTTCGCCTCCCCCTGCAATCCCCAGTTCAGCAGTGCGGCTGAAACGACAGCTCCATCTTTCTCTTTCCCCACCTTCTATTTATTACAGAAGATGCAGAGACCTCTGTCGCACGGGGGGTGGGGAAGCGAGAGAGGTAACTGTGAGCGGAACACAGCTTATTTTACTCCTTGGTGCGAGCACTCGTTTTTTTTTTCCTTGCTGTTTGTATAAATTATACATCCTTGCCCATCCACTTTGCACCTCCAGTGCTGCTTGTGCATCCTGATGATAAAAATAGCCGACTAACTCTGGCTGATAAAAGATCTGAGAAAAGAGTGTCAGTGGGAGTGTGGCTGCCCTATTTTTTTGGTTAATTAAAATGTGAATGTCTTCTCCATCGCAAGCCCTCTGTGATTTTGTTTCTTCCCTTCCAGAATACTGAACTTGCAGTGTTACCTGCGGTTGCCTTCGA
>NW_009259492.1:581730-591753 GCF_000687185.1 Egretta garzetta | reverse complement strand
ACAGCAAGGGTGCTCTGCCAAATGAGGGGCATTCGTCCTCTTGGTTTTGAAGGAAAAACATTGTCCATAAGATGGTAAGATGCAAAATTAAAGGGGACTAGGTAAAACCAAGGAAGTAAAGGAAAAAAAGTTTATATATTGCAAAACTTTTTTCTGGCGTGCGTAATAGATACAAGGAATAAGTGAGCAGAGAACTGAGGAGCGGCTGAAATTAAAAGCTGTGCCCGAGGTTGGCGGGTGGAGGATGAGGCTCCGGACTGTTGGAAGATGGCGGGCATGAGCCTGAAAGCTGAGCTTCTTTTCCGAGACCCTTTCTGTCATCTTCTTTCTTTTTAATTTTAATTTCCTTTTCTTGCTGGCTTCCTTGCTTTCTCTCTCTCTTTCTCTTTTTGATGTCTTTTCCTCTCTTTCTTTCTAGACCCCACGTTTGGCTGCGGGTATCGTTCTACTCCTCTTCCCCCCACCTTCCCAGTGCTCTTCCCCATCATGCAGCCAGCGTTTGGGAAAGTAGTTTCAAAGCAAGTAGAGTTTATAATTTCTTCTTTCTAAGATCATCCCTCAAAAGACGCTGGTGCGCTCAGACTCCCGACCCTGCTCAGCGTAATCAAATAAATATTGATTGCGCTTAACCTTACAGATCCCTAAGACTGATCGCTTTAATGGTTAATTAACAATTGCTAATTGTTTTAGTTGTGGAGAGATGGTTTTATTCCTTTACGGCAGTTACCCCGAGCCACGGCCGCCTTTCCTTGCAGCCCCCGGCCCCGCTGCTGCTGCTCACCCACCCGGGCACCGGCTGCGTTCTGCAACCTGTGCTCTGGGAAAACCAGGGGACAGATGGCTTCCGAGCTATTTCCATGGCGAAGAGCAGGAATTCCCAGCTCTCTGGGGTACTTTGACGTCTGTTGGCCTTTTCTCCCAGCCCCGTTAACGATAACATACTTTCTTTCCACATGGGCTCGGCGTCATCTGCTTTTTTACTTTCCAAATTACTGGTTTTAGCCTTTGCTGCGACCCTCTGCAAAGTGGTATCCAAAATCTGGGGCGTGTGTTCTCATCAGGAGCCAGAGGCTTCACTAATTCGGTATCAGCTTTCTATCGACTAAGGTAGGGCTGCGCCTTCAAGAGCCAAAGCCCAGCGGTGGGGCAGGCAGGAGTCTTGCAGGTGGGCAAAATGCAGTCCTGCTCGGTTCTGGGCTGCCGTATCTTCGTGTGGTACAGAGCAAGTCACAGAACCCCGCCCTGCCTGGATTTTATGAGATCCAAAGTGAAATCCGACCTTTTTCCATGCTAGGAAGTGATACGAATAAAGAAATAAATACATAAATGCTAAGTTCATGTTCTTGCGTTCAGACTACTTGCTTCAAAGGAATTACTCTGTATAGGAAAGTCATTTTTAAACACTATTTAGTTCAGTTGTTGTTGCAAATGTTCTCTTGCACATCCAATTAAAAACCACGCTTTGTGTCATTTAGAACTTAAAAATCCATTTCAGCGGTGAGCCTTTCGTGTTTAGTGTTTTCGGATGAGGTATGAGGCTCTGGAAGCGAGTCATAGGTACATCATCGAACTGGGAACTGTAGTTTGTGAGGGATTGGGGAGCTTTTCTGTGGCCCATGGAGAAGCTCCAGCGAACTTGAAGAGGGATGGCTCTGCAAGTGCATCTCCTACGAGGCAGAATATATTAAAGGTAAACAGCGATGATCGTGCTGTATCTGCAGGGAATACCTTTGAGTTCCTATTTCAGTTATTAACTTAAGTTGTGGTAGAGTTTGGACTTGGAGAAAACAGATAAACAAATGAAGCTTGAAAGAGTCTTCCTCCGAACCGAACAAGCAACATTCCACGGCGATGCTGGTGGCACCCCTGGTCCGGCCCAGCCCCAGTTGAGTTCGTCCCCGATTGTCGCCCGGTTGATCAGAGCAGGGTTAGGACACCCGTAGGCGACGGGCGCAGGCTGGGGGTCGGTCACCATTCAGGGCCAGTGGAGGGACCCAGAAGTAGATGTATTCTCAGCTGAAATAAGGGGCTTTGCCTCGCTGCAAGGGTGGTGCAGGGTCATGATCAGGATGAAGTCCATGGTCGATAATACTGTTCAAGTCTGCCTTCCGTGCAGCACTGCTGTGCCTTGCACCGTGCCAGGGAAAATTCACCCACGTCCTGCTGACGGCTCCCCAAAGCTCGCAGTCCCTCGCCAGTTAGAAGGCTGCTTCCCTCGAATGCACTCTTCTCCGTTGCTTCCCATGCACCGTCGTCAGGCTAATTAAAAGCAGGTGGACGCCAGCGCATCAGCTGCGAGGTGCCACCCTTCCTCCTCCTCCCTCCTCTATCCTGGGGCACTTTTGAAAACTGGGACGGGCAGCGCAGGCGGAGGGTGCCTCAGGTGCATGCCGAGTTAACGCTGCCAAGCCTGACCGATGGATGAAAACGTCCAGAGGAGCGTCCAGATGTTTGATCCTGGACTCTGGGGTAACAGCGGGGCTCTCAGCTCCGCCAGGACACCGGGGCTGACGCCCTTCTGCAGAACCTCAGCCTTTCCTCTCTGTTCCCGTGCCTGCACTTGCACAAGCCTCAGCACACGGTGACATAGGAGAGCCACCGGGTGATACGAGTGACAGCGTATGGCGGTGAGGTCACCTCACACCGCTGCGCAAGTGCCCGAGGGGCTGAAGCAGCATTTCGCCGTGTTGCAAGCACACCCCAACGCGCCGTTAGCCCAGGGCTCCAGAGAGGTCCCCGACTGCCCAGGGGATGGACAGACAGCTCTCTGGCACGCGTGCCGCGCCGGGGCACCGCGGTGGAAAGCGAGGCTGTACCAGAGCCCCGTTGTGAAGCGGTAATGTCCTCATATTTCATCATTTCGAGGTAGCTCAAAATCCGCTGTCAGTCAAGACCAGCTTGCCAGGGTTCCTGTTTTTAACATCACACAAATATTTTTGTCACCTCTTCCATCAACTTAACAAAAAAAATATCACAGGACTTCCAGTTTATCCTTTCCTGCCTGATCTTTTTTCCAGGCTAAACAAAGCAAATGTCTCATCTCGGCGCCAGGCTGTTCTTCATTTTGACTTTATCTCTCTCTGCGCAGAGCCTTCGCCTCCCCCTGCAATCCCCAGTTCAGCAGTGCGGCTGAAACGACAGCTCCATCTTTCTCTTTCCCCACCTTCTATTTATTACAGAAGATGCAGAGACCTCTGTCGCACGGGGGGTGGGGAAGCGAGAGAGGTAACTGTGAGCGGAACACAGCTTATTTTACTCCTTGGTGCGAGCACTCGTTTTTTTTTTCCTTGCTGTTTGTATAAATTATACATCCTTGCCCATCCACTTTGCACCTCCAGTGCTGCTTGTGCATCCTGATGATAAAAATAGCCGACTAACTCTGGCTGATAAAAGATCTGAGAAAAGAGTGTCAGTGGGAGTGTGGCTGCCCTATTTTTTTGGTTAATTAAAATGTGAATGTCTTCTCCATCGCAAGCCCTCTGTGATTTTGTTTCTTCCCTTCCAGAATACCGAACTTGCAGTGTTACCTGCGGTTGCCTTCGAATGGGGACCCGTAGCCGTGTAAGACCCAATGTCGCTGCTCACAGAGCTGCAGACCCCGGGGGGATGCAGCTGGCAGGAGCTGGGGGTCCCTGTCCCGCCCGGCTCCCAGCAGGTCATAGAATCATGGAATAATTTGGTTGGAAAAGACCTTTAAGGTCATCGAGTCCGACCACAGCAGCCGCCTGGGGCCCTGTCCAGGAGGATTTGGGCATCCCCAGGGACGGAGCCCCACAGCCTCCCCGCCCCAGCGCCCGACTGGCCTCGCAGGGAAGAAGGGGGGGGTTTGTGTTCAGACTTCCCGGTGTTTGCTCCGTGCCGTGGAGCGCGGTACCTCACTCCCCGTGTAGCCCCCGTGTTTTGTGGGCAGTGGGGTGTTTCTCAGTGCGAGTACAGCCGGGCCAAAACTGTCCCGTAGTTATAATACTGGCATAAAAATGAAACCCAGGGTCTGATCCCGCATCGGCTCACCTGGGGCGCCCCACTTAAACGGATCCTAGGATAATCCGGCGCTTGATGGTCCGTTGTACAAACTGTTCCCCATTTGCTGCCGTAGCAGCCAGCTCCGCTTTGCGTTTCCAGCACCTTGCGGGGCAGACGGTCTCTCAGCTCCGGTTGCATCTAAATGGGAACCCAGGTGGCTGAAGAGCAGCTCGGTTCAGAGAGGGGCTTTGAACCCAGGAACGTGCCTGGCGCGCTGTCGGTGCCGCCGGCCGCCCGGGGACGACGTCAGCCGGTCAAAGTAAACAAACAAACAAATTAAAAAAAAAAAAGAAAAAGGAAGGTGCTGCTTAATAAAAACCGGTCCTGTGTGTAAAATGAAAAGTGAATGGTGGAGGGGAGCACTGGGGACGCAGGCAAACCTGCGTGGAGCTCAAAGTGCCCCTTCATTTAAGCCCCAGCCCCAGCCTGTCCCGGCTCAGACTTGAGCATGTTTCAGTGATGGGATGGATGTTTACAGGGACAACAAAAATGTTCAGCCACAGAGACATTAGTAATAGAGTAATAAAAAGAAATAAAGCCCAAGACTTGTGAAAGAAATGGAAAAAGCTGTGTTTCAAGTGAGAAACCCGCTTCTGGATGACAGGGTTGTAAAGATTTTTAAGGTTTTCTTCTTAAATTACTCTCCATCGGTATCGGCACTTTCCTCCCAACGCCAGGTGTTGTCTTGCTGGGGGGGTTAGGTTAGAAAGGGCTTCCAGCCTCATCAGGGGTGCAGCTTCTGGCACCTGCAGTCCCGGGCGTGCGGAGGCGCGAGCGTTGTACAGAGGGTTTGGGGCAGAGGCAACGCCTTCCCCTTGGTTTCCTCTCGGTTTGCACATTCCCCCCTTGGTACCGTCCACGTGTGTCCGGTTCCCCCCAAATTTAGCAGAAGGGGAGATGCCCTTTCTGCTCCCCTGGGGGTGCGGCTCTCGTCTTCTGCCTACGTTCCGCCAGCAGCGTTGGATCAGTCGTCTCCTTCCAGCGAGCCGCGACGCGATGAGCAAGGTTTGCAAAGTCTAACAGGAGCCATTGGTCTTCACAGCTCCCGGGGAGGAGGAAAACGATGGCGTTGGCACTTACGGGGCAACACGGGGAAGCACCCTACGAGCCTGCATTTTCCCAGGGCTGCAGAGCCTTCCTGCGAGGGCAATGTTCCAGCACAGACTTTCCCACTCGGCGGTGATGACAGCGTCAGTTCAAGCATCACTGTTAAATGATGTAATCAGGCCGCTTACGCAACTCGTTTTGAGGAAAATTGCAAGTTTCAACCAGGGACTAGGAAAAATAATTAAATAGCTCAACTGGAAATCCAGAAAATTCACGTTATGAACAGGCTCGGAGGAATGCTATCGATTTTTTGAAAATGTGTAATTTTATCCAAACGGAAAAGCTTCAGCCATCACTTGCATCTCAGAGCAGAAGTGGAATTTTTGTGCCTCGGGCTTTTGGGCGGGCACACACGGCCCCACTGACTGCTGGGTCCGCAGCCTGGTGAAACCTCTTTGTGGCAAATAGTGCGAACGTCCCAGGTTTTTCCTCTCGACCGCTGGACAGCCGGCGTAATGCCTGAACGGGGGTCAGGTGGCTGTAGCCCAGGTGACCTGCGGGAGCCATCCTGGGAGTTCAGGAGATGTCTGTTTGAAAACTCTTTTCATTTACTGTTAATTCCTTCACGCTTTTTTATTTCAGGTACATCTTCTAAAAAAAAAAAGAGAGTTAAGAAATTCCAGTCCTGAGAAGGATTTGAAAGGTAGAGGATTCTGTAGTTGCAGGTGTTGGTTACTCATGGACCTTGAGGTCCTGCTGAGCTCCGGGGCAGGCGGTTGCAGCGGGGAAGCCAAACCACCCAGGAGGTGGAAAGCGGCCGTGGTCCGCGAGTAACGGCGATCCGCGATAACACGCCGTCCATTTCCCGTTGGAAGCAGTCAGAAGAGTAATTTTATGTATTGCTATGCTCTTCGGCCTGCTGTGAAGTGCAGGTACCAGGTAGCAGGTCCCCTGCACAGCGCCTCAGGTTCCTCCAAAGGGAAGGAATGGGAGAATTTCAAAGTGTGTTTGTGTGGTGGATTAACCCTGGGCAGCAGCTGAGCCCCCCCAGTCGCTCGCTCCCACCTCGCCGGCAGGATGGGGGAGAGAATCGGAGGGGCAAAAGTGAGAACACGTGTGGGTTGAGATAAGAGCAGTTTAATAATTGAAATAATAATGATAATGATGATGATAATAATAATGACAACAATAATAACAACAATGATGATGATGATGATAATAATAAATAATGCTATTAAAAATTGTAATGAAAAGGAAAACAACAAAAAAGAGAGAGAATTAAAAGCCAAGACAGACAAGGATGCAAATGAAAAACAATTGCTCACCACTAGCCGACCGATGGCCAGCCTGGCCTCGAGCAGCGGCCCCGGGCCAGCTTTCCCCTGGTTCACACGCTGAGCGTGACACCGTAGGTGGGGAACGTCCCTCGGGCCGGTCGGGGTCAGCTGCCCCGGCCGTGCCCCCTCCCAGCTCCTTGAGCCCCCCAGCCTCCTTGCTGGCGCGGTGGGGTGAGAAACTGAGAAGGCCTGGGCTTGGTGTAAGCCCTGCTCAGCACCAACCAACCCCGCAGGGTGTTACCAACGTTCTTCTCATCCTAAACCCAAAGCACAGCGCTACGCCCGCTGCCGGGAAGACCATTAACTGTCTCCCAGCTGAAACCTGGATAGCTTGGAAAACTTGGGGAAATGCTAAATTTCAACTAATTGG
The DNA here is from genome assembly GCF_000687185.1 of Egretta garzetta. Taxonomy (NCBI): domain Eukaryota; kingdom Metazoa; phylum Chordata; class Aves; order Pelecaniformes; family Ardeidae; genus Egretta; species Egretta garzetta. Next base: position 584,976 of record NW_009259492.1, on the reverse strand, counting down.
AAAACCCAGTCTCTCTAGGGGACCAGGCTCAGTGCCTTCTCCCGTTATGATGTTTGCAGAGGTATTTTGCTCTTTTATTTAGAGAAACTCAGCTGATTGGGCATTTTACCACACAATAAATTATGCAAATAAATGCACAGTGCCTATGTTTAACTTAATGCCATTTTCTTTTGCATATGTTCAATGTTTCATTTCTTTCATATTCTAAAACTAAATATTTTGAAAGCAAGTGAAGGCTCTATGGAAAGAAGAGAACACTGAGCACCCTTCTAGCAAGATGTGCTAAATCGGAATTTAAAAAATCGTCCTTATTCTCCAATTTGTTCTGTGACAAAACCTTCTCTTTGCCGCTGTCCCAGGGGAGCAGACATTCATTCAAGCAAGGTTTTATTCCTCGTGGCTCCAGATCAATATATTATAAGAAATCTTAGAATAATGAGGAAAGACTCTTACATCCTCAGAAAAAGACAATACAGCAGAGGAAAAATAGCCATAGAAAATCTGTCAGAAGGGCAATTTCCAGCTGAGGAGAACATCTATTAGTCTCTGCTCTGAAAGTCAGGAGTTTGTGTTGCTGCTTACTTACTGCTCAGCGCTTCCCGTCCTTAGGTTGCTATCAATTTAGGTCGCGTGCATTTGAAAAACTAAAGAGGAACCAAGTAGGTTTATAAATGTCAGGGATCTGGGGTCATGAAACAGGGAAGCCCAATTATTCCTGTTCTTAAATCTCCCCCATCCGCACATGGGCATTGTTCAGAACAAGGACACGGCTTTAAAAGAGCCGCGGCTAATTTCCAGCGGCGAAGCAAAAGGAGGGCTCCGGCAGGCTCCGCGGGTGGCCGTGCTTCCTCCCAACGACCCAGGCGTGGAAGCCAGTGGCTGCTGATGCTCGTTTATACCTCGGTAGCGCTTGCTCAGGTTTTGGGACTGTCAGCTTCTAGGGGCTTTGCCAACGCAGAAGGTAAATGGTGTTTTGAACAAAATAGTTTGAAAGTTACTGTGGTTCTCTATTGGAAGCTTGGCCGTTCTAATCATCTGTGTATTTACCCCTATGGGGTTTCTACCTCATGAGACGAGTAAGCACTAACTTAAACGATGGCTGCGCAGGGAGAGAACTCCTCACTTCTCCCCTCCCTTTATTTAAATAATTTATCCAGCCCCCCCGAGTCCCTGTTTCATAAGACCCGGTCTCTCAGGTACGTAGCAGTACCACGATCTGATCTTACGCTTAAGAGGGACCAAGTCTGTTTATTCAGATTCTGAACTCAGTCGTCTCCTAAGCAAGGAACATTGGGACCAAAACTCATTCCTAGAAATCGTTTTCTATGACAAAGTATTTGTTTAAACCCAGAGACTTAACCAAGCCAAGCATGGTTATGACTGATTTGGACTAATGTTAGTTTTCAAACTTGAGAAGCATTTTAAGACTAATCCTCCCCGTATTTACTCTGCATCTCCTAAGACCTTTTACCCCGGGGAGGGCTTAACCCTGCAAGAATTTGTGGAATACTGTGAGAATAATTCTCCTTTTCACGCTTTCCTTAATAACCTGGGCAGCCATGCAGAAGAGTCGGATTATTCTCGACAGTTCCCAAGGAAATGCTTGTACATGCTAATGAGGAGGAAAAGCAAGCACCAGCGTTGTTCAGGCTGGAGAGAAGAATCCCAAGGAGAGACATGAGAAGTCTTTAATTATGTAAAGGCATATTGCAAAGAACAAAGCATTCAGCTGTTCTCCATGTCCACTCCGGGCCCAGCAAAAGCGGGTAGTCTGGAATTACAGCGAGAAAGGATTCTTTAGTTATTAATAAATGTTTTCTGCCACATTTAGGAGCACCAGGGCACTGGAACAGCTCGGCCGTGGCGGCTGTGGCTCCGCATCCTTGCTCTGAGAGGAGGTCGGAACACATCCGCGGGGAACGGTTCCGGTCTGTATGATCCCGCTGAGGGTACGGGGTGATTTACGGGATTCGGAGTCCCTTTCAGTCCCTTGTCCTGCTGACACCTGACTTTTACTTCTCCTATATGTTATTTATATGTTTGGTAATTAGACATGACCTGAGATGAGAAGATCCTTAGGTCGTGTAAGTATTAATTAATGAAGATTCAGGACAATCCTGTGAGGCCACTATTCCCATTTTACAGATGGGGGAGCTCAATAAGGCAGATGAAGTGCTCGGTGAGCACACAGAGGCTGCGGCTGCAATCGAGCCCAGGAGTGCTGACTCCTCTGCTTTTCCCTCCCCTACAGCCAGAAACATTTATTTTCCTGTTACTGCCTCTGCAAAATAGTCCCTTACTTGCTGTCAGAAAGGGCTTTCTCCTCTTTAGAGTGATAAAGCAGAGGGATCTGAAATCTGGGCAGCGCTGATCTCCGAAGCAAAGGAGTAAATGAACCTGGTGGGAGGGGTGAGGCGGAGCACATAGGGGAGCAATGGATAATTTCCCGTGAAACACAGCGAAAGGAAAAATCTAAAGAAAAGACCAGAAAAAAGGCGCTGCCGTTAGGGGGGTGTCCCTTCAGGAGTGATCGTTTTGTGTCCTAGAACACATTTCTCTGCATTTCAGACGTGATAGCAGCCTATCAGTAACAGTCATAAGGCGCTAACTTTTCCAGATACTGCTTTTGTATGTGTCCTCGTGGCTTTAACTCACGTTTTCACTGAGTTGCCTTCTTTCTTGAAAGTATTCCCAGGAGGTAAATCCGTGCTTTATGTCTCCCCGGAAACATCCACCTCGAAAGTCAACAATCTTCTTCCACTTGATGGTTGAGCCACACATGAAAATAAATAATAATAATAATAATAATAATAATAATGTCATCATCATCATCATCAACCACTATGAAGGGAATTATTTTGTAAAATGCCTTGTTTCAGTCAGATTTAGACTAATTTTTCATTGTTCGTTGGTCTTCTCTCCAGCTCCTCTCACCCAGCTTCCTCACCTTTAGGAAGCCGGCACCAGGAGTGCACATGCACGGAGTTTTCGGCTCCGGTTCACTGCTTATCAGTTCTTTCAAGACTGAAGCCAGCTTGGGTTACTCTACGTGGTTGTTCAGCCCTCTTCGTAAAGCACTTGATTATATTTGGGTTATAGGTAAAATGGTGAGATTTAAGCCCTGAATCGTAAGAATTTGGTGAGGGCATTCGGTACTGAAATCACAACAACATTCAGCCATAGCAAGTGCCTGTTGACCTCTGTAGACTTAAATTGCTCCAAAAGGTGACCGGGCAGGGCTTTCTG
>NW_009259492.1:558457-581679 GCF_000687185.1 Egretta garzetta | reverse complement strand
CCCGGTGCCCGTCCCGGCGGGCTGACGCATCCTCGGGGTCTGAGCCCGAGGGTCGCTGCCCGGCCCGCTGGCTTCCTTCCCCTATCTTCCATCTTCAGATCGTTTTATGAACGGAAGATGAGTAATGACATCTCACAAAACTGCTTTGCGAATGTAATCCCTCTGGCTCCACGGGGAAGCTCCGGCGTTACGTTTCTCCGTCCCCAAAAGGGGTCTGGACCAGATCCCGTCTCTGATGGTGTTTCCAGATTCCACAGCCGGAAAATGTTCTCCCACCACACCTGAACCAGGCAAGCAGCTCTTATACACACAGCTTATAGAAATTTGGCTGGCTAATGACAAGAAAATGGAGCATTTGAGTCTAAACCCCCAAACCCCAGACAAAGCAATTTGCAGGTCGGGGAGTGGCTGAGCTTGGAAGGCATCGGCGCTCTCACCGCTTTGCTCCATGCGTCTTTTTTCCAATTTGTCCAGCCCTGGGGTGAAAAGCCAACTAAGCAAAACTGTTCATTCTTCGTAACGTCTTTCTTCCACTTTTCATGACACGGTGATTTCTTCAGCTGATGCTAAATGGCCATCACTTCAAGCGCCCAATTTCTTACACTTTCCAGCAGAGCTGTGAGTAAGGAAGTGGAAAACCAACAGTCAAAGACCTCCGTGCACAAGGCTTATCACCAGCGGCTTCTTTGGGAAGCTCAGCAGAGCAGAATCGCAGTTAATGCAGCTGGAAAACTTCTTAGAGGGAAAGAAATAATTCCCGTGTGCTTTGGCCAGCTGTTGGAGGGAATGGGCTTGAAAAGTAGATGAGGAAAAAAAAGTGGAAAAGTAAATCCGCGGTATTTACAAATACGCTGTTTCAGAAGGAAAAAGCACAACAGACGGGCTGAGACATGAAATGGCAGCGCGTTCCCTGTTCCTTATGTTCCCATTTGGGGCAAGGCAAATTTGGAATTTCAAATAGTGACACCAACAAGTAAAGAGAGAAAAAGTTTCTTGGGGCGGGGGGGGAACTGCTGAGTTCTCGGATCCAAAGACCGGTCTGTCATATTGCGGGCAAACCACGTTCCTGATGCATTTGAACAAGGGATTGGAAATCCCAGGGCAGAGGGGGCGGGGCAGGCGGGGGCTTGGGTGGTGTGGGGCTGCAGAGCTGAGCCGGGAGGCTGCGGTGTCAAAGTGGGACGGTTACCTTCGGGTCTGGGGGAGATAGATAGGAATGATTTGGCCATTTATTATCAAAATGTCCTACGGGACAGGTGATTATTTTTTACCTCGAGCATTACGAACTATTAAAACTGAACTGTGACGATAGATGGTCTCAGATTATCTCCTATACCCATGTGTGTATTTGCCACCCGGCATTAAGGAACCCCAGAGCCGTTATCAGTACCTGGGATTGGTTTTACGGCCGCACGGGGCAGGGGGATGCTCCTCCTCAGCCCTTGACAGAGACCACGGAGCGAGGGCTCACAGGCCTTCCAGGAAAAGGCTGCCGGCACGGCTGCTCTTGGTTAGTGCTTGGGTCTCCTGAAGGGTCTCCCGGAAAGGAGGAATAGCGCGTTCGGCTGGTGTCCCGAGAGGGTGAATAAGGTGCTACCCTGCGCGGCGAGGAGCTCCCGGCACCTCCTACGGGAAGGTTGATGGGACCTGAAACCTTGTTCTCCTTGAAGGGTCTCAGAAGAGGCGTTAGTGGATGCTGGTGAGTGCCGGGAAGGATGAAGGGGCCACGTTACGCTCCGCACCAATTATTACAAATGAGAAAATAAAACGGGGAAATCGTTGAGTGGGCAAATAAAGAGAAAGTCAAGTGACTAATGAGATTGCCATGTCCCTCCAGGTAATTGCTTCTGATTTCTGTGAAATAAATGGAGTAATAAAGAGTTTCACCACCCTGTCCTCTCCAGGGAGCAGAGCCATCTGCGCCAGGCTTCTCCCCTCCAGGGCAGTTGAGAGTATTTATGCTCCCAACCCAGGATGTCGTTCACAAGGGAGGAAAAAAAAGAGGCGATGTCCTCGTCTGGCACGTGCTGACAAATGCTAAATCACAATTTGTTCTCTACGTACAAAGCTGTTGTCAAGTAATTGAGTGGCTTTTACCTCTTTATACCTAAGCTTCCACTTGTGGGAGAGGGAGAATAGCAACTTACCTGTCATGCAAGTATAATATAGCCCCTGTGCTTCAGAGGATTTGAGATTCTGGGAAGATCAGAGCTATATAAATACATAAACATGCAGATTATGCGGGTCAGAAGGCACGCCTGCTAAGACCCTCCGTCTCTTTTCACAAATTACATGCTAATTTTTTCCCCAACTGGAAAAGAGCAGGTTTTGCTTTTTTTTTTGGTCTTACCTGTGAGCTCCTTACCTGGTTCATCCGCTGGCCCAAACAGCTCAACACGTGCAACCTACAGGGCTTATCTCAGGGCCAAGGAAAATGGGATTCCGTGTTTCCTAAAGGCTCTGTTATCCCGTTCTCTGTAATAGCTCTAGGCTGTCGTCTTGCTTCTGAGTTAATCAGTAAGGAAAGGAGGTGGCGTCATTGTCACCGTTCAATGGTAACGCAGCTAAGCAGGCCTGCCCGGGGCTGGCACAAGCGCGCGGAGGGCTGCTAGCAGGAGTGCAGGTTACAAGGATTTGCATTTAAGCTATGCCGCATGCTTTTGCAAAGGTCTTGAAAGTCACACCCGTCTTTCCCTGCGCCACACGTTCAAACCGATATCTTAAACAAGATTTCTTTTAATTCCCTGCCCCAAGCCACCGCCCTCGTCACACCCGTGCCCTGCCTGAAGGGTTGTGGCTTTTGGAGATGGGGGCTGAGCATCTCGAGGCGCCGGTCGTCCTCCCCCCCCCCCGCCGCTCCTGGCCCTGGCGGTGCCCGTGCGATCGATAGCCCATCCTTTGGGAATGCTGCCTGCGTCTCTTCTCCCGTTGGAAGCCCTGGTGTGGCAGGGGCCCACGCCTGGGAGCTCCTCCTGCCCCGGCACATCGAGCATCAGCCAAGGTAGTGAAGGGGAGCACCGGAGAATCGTCCTTTCCCAGAGCTGTCATCGCTCTCCATCTTTTTCTGAAGGAAAAAGAAAACCATTCATTCGCTGTTTGACCTTAAGGGCTCAACTTGGCAACCAGAAACTCACGGCTGGGGAGGGATTCCGCTGCCGCCCGGTAGCTGGGGGAGGTCTCTCCCTCCTGCACAGATGATAACCTCTCTTTTCGTCCAGCAACGCTTTTCTTCTCCTTTTAAACCAAATCCTGAGTCTGCACTGGGAGCCCCGAGCGGGGGCTGGCCTGCCTGCAGCTTTTCCCACGAGCTCCAGGAAGCAAACGGGTTGTGGTCCAAGGCGAAGTTGCTGGGCTTGCCTTCTCCCCCGGACACTTCAGCATCCGTCCCTTTTTCCCTGGTCCGTTACAATTACATGGCCTTGGCAAGGTAAGCGAGGCAAAAGGAAGCGGTCGGCACACATACATCTGAACGAGCTTGAACCCTGCCGAATTCAGTGGATTAATTAGACGTGCTCTAGCAACCACAGATGACAACCGAGGGAATAGGCATGGCACAGTTTATGCAGAAACCGCTTTAACTAAACCCGGCGGAAGCCTTTGGTTAGTGCAGCAGGGGCCTGGTTACAGAAAGGCTGCAGCTGCACCAGGCTGAACCCTGTGGCTCGTCCCCAAAAGCCCCCTTTCACGTGCCATCGTACGTCTGTTGGCTCACAGTTGAGTATACGCCTTGAGAATTAACTCACGGCTGTGTACAGTTATCTCTGAGATCCCGCTGGGCCCTTGATGTCATGAGGGACGTGGCTTTGGGAGGTAAACGTGAGCTCATGGGACCTCTGTTCGGTCGATCTTGTGTTTCTGTACCCACCTTGAAAGGCCTGAACAGGCTGCTCGATTGCCCCGTCCTTGCCTCCTCTGGCTTGCCCGTCAGCCCAATCAATCCGCGCACTTTATGGGTTAAAAGCAACATTACGGTAGTGACACACATCAAAGTCAGAACCCATCACGAACACCTCTAGGATCTCTAACGCGTGATGTGAAGATCCGGTGTTATTGGAAGATTCATTGTCTGTTATTAAAGTAAGAATAAATTATATCAGATCGCCTTGTCGCAGTGGCTAGGCTGTACTGAAGTGCCTGGCTGTAGAGAAGTATTTGGATCTTAATTTGATATTTCATTCTCTGCTTCAGACAGGAATATTCCTAGCGGGACGTTGTATGAATACAGATAAGTTTGTAATAAACCGTAGCACCTCCTTAAAGCCTCGTTATCCCTATCCTGCTCTTTTCCTGAAGAGCTGCGTGTGAGTTCTGTTGCTGGTAGGTGGAGAGGAAAATGCTGTTTCCCTCATCTCTCGCACTTTGTGCATCCCAGCCAGTACTCGCTGGGTTTGGGGTGGGGAAGGATCAGAGAAATGCAATTTGGGACCCGAGTTAGGCGCGAGCGGAGCTGGGTGATGCTCTTTACAAGCAGGAGAAGTCAAGGGTAGGAACCCGCTGGCCAGCGTCGGGCAGCGGGACCGGAGTGGCCTCTCCCGGGGTGCGTTTTGGGCACGGGGCAGGGTTTGCAGCTGAGCCGCAGCCTCGCACGCTCGGCCGCCCCGGGTGCCATCAGCCTGGGCTGGGTACGTCCTGCCACTCGCTATTTTAGACTTCTCCGCTTTTTTGGCTAAGGCTTTTTTCCCCCTGGATTTTAAATATAGCTTTTCCATTTCTTGCTGACAGCGTTGTGAGTTGTGATTCATTGCTGGCATTACTTTAGCAGGTACAGGGCTGATGATACCGCCGCCCCTCCGGAGCTCAGCTTTCCCTTCCCTCTCTCTGGCACACACAGGCGCCTGCCCCCCCCCCCCCCCAAAAAGCTCTGGGGACGGCGGTGCAGCTTCGGGGCTGCTGGCACGGGGCGTTGCAGGGCTGGCCCCTTGCGCCTGGTCAGGCGCTGCCTTTCTGCTCCACCTCAGGTCTGCAAGATCCTCCTCGACAAGCTGTGAGATGGGGCGAAGGAAAACAGCCTTGTAAGGGATCCAGGCGCTGTCACGCGGTGAGGAAGGGGGAACTTCCTGGCACCTTTTAGAACCGGGCTATTCCTAGAAGTTTGAAATCATGGCACACAGGGAAAACGAGTGAAAAACAAACAGCTGGTATGGAAAATATTTGTGATTTGTTTTCACAGGCCATAGAAGAGGCATCCAGATATATGGCCAGGTTCAGGTGAGGCAGCATTTTCTCACCTAGATTTAGGGAGGGTTTGGGTGCAGTTAGAAGTAATCACTGACCTGCTCTTTTTCAGTTCTCAGCATACCCTTGGTCTGCGCTGCCAATACACTGCCAATCACACACCATAAGCCTGGCTCTTCTCCCCATACGAGATCTATTCAAGGCCAGTAAATGCCTCAGGCCAAATGCCTTGACTCCAGGTGAATTGTATTTGGAGCAAAATTTAAGGAGGGAGGGCAGAGATGTGGTTGGGCTGTAAGGAGACTCAACTGTGTACAGGTGGGCTTTAATAAGGTGTGGGGCTTGGGTGCAGTCTAGGGATAAGTGAGGGCTGCACTTAGGCTGGGACTGTGGGCTTGATGCAGTGCAGTGGGATGAGTTTGACAGAGAGCAGCTGTGGTCACTGTGGATCAAATTTTGACCTGGATGGAGCTGAAGCCCCTTTGCTCTTTTGGTGGTGCTTGGGTGGCACTTGGAGACTGAGCCAGGAGCTGGGGGAGCCTGGCAGGAGCCTGCCGCCTCGAGCCTGCCCTTGCTGCTGGGTGTCTCACTGGGTGCTGTGAGTATCCAAGCCATTTTTCCTTCTGTAGAGAAGGTGCCTGGGCTACTGTTCTCTCTTGTTTCTTGACTGATGGCTTCCAAACTGTCTGAGCTTGATGTGGTGATGAATGTGGGGATGTGGCAGCCTCTCTGGGGAGTGGATTTGTTTCTCTAAAACCCTCTTCAGTGCTCAGCAGCACTTGTGCATCACAGCAGCACACAAATATCTAAAAACACCACAAAGCTTCAACTTATTTAAAGAGAACCTGTCCAGAAAGCCTGGCACTGAAATCGCAGGCTTCTACCTCCCTGCGAGATTGGCGGCTGCCAGGGAACACGCTGTATCCGCCTGATATGTGCCTTGTAAATCAGGAGATAATGCCGAAAGGCTCTGCCTCGCTCCCCCCTCCCGTGGCTCGTAATTGCTAGGGCCGGGGCGATGCTGGAGAGCAGCCCTCGCTGCGCTGAGCAAATGGCACTTGGAGCTGCGCTGGTGGCTGCTTTTACGCAATTAGGTTGGGATCTCTATTAAATAGAGCTTGAGAGGGCTCAGGAAGGCAGCAGTGTGGGGGCTGTTGTTTATGTGACTTGTGTGACCCAGGATGCTTTTATGGAGTGTTAGTTAAAAACTGGTAACAGATGCAGCAAAGCTTCCAGTTGGTAAACGTGTGTGTGTCCTCCTAAAGCTCGTGTGGTGCTAGCAGAGCATCTGTCCTGTATAAAGTGTAAATCTGAAGGTGGGTGTTTTGCTCCTTTCCTAGACAAAGGTTTTTTGAAAACTTGGCTTTTGGAGATAGGAAAATGCCAGGAGAAATGCTTTTCTTCATGACTTGTTTGTACTTGGAAAATGGATAAAGACTTTGTGGTTGAATCTGATTTTTTTTGTGTGTTGGTTTCCTGGACTGGAAAAGGGAGCAGTCTGACTCCGCTGGCAAAAGGAGAAAGACTAATCCAAACACTTCCCCAAAAGGCACTTTTAAATAGTTTTCCTCCAAGATCATCCTGATTGGAATTACTAGCCAACAGGTAACTTCTGAATTGCTAGTGGTGATGGGCAAATATGAATTTGGGATGTGTATCGGCGAGGTGGCTCCTCATACATGATTCAAAAGGGTTTGGTCTTGCAAGGACAAAGATGTTCATCTCGGGGCTCGCTTTGTGCGAGGTGTGACAGAAGTGTGACCCCGTCGTCGTTTTGTATTCTCTGTGAATGCCTTCGTTTCTCCCTCGTTCTTGAGGTAGTGCTATCAGGCATTGGGAAATTAAATGGTCTGGAGTCCCTCAGCAGTGCAAAGTCAGAGGTAGAATATTTATAACTGGCTTAGTCTGAAATTTGCTAGTTATGAAAAAATGAGGAGAAGAGCTTCAAGAACAGTGAGTAGAAACTGAGGTGGCCTTTTGTGGAGGGGGTCAGTGGAGACTGGGCCAATTTGCTCCACAGAGTTAAAAAAAAAAAAAAAAACCAAAACCCAACCAACCAAAAAAACCCCCAGCGGTTTGAGTGTCTCTGCCATGAAACTGGGCAAGATGCCTGCTAAGATGTGACTTGCCTAGAAGATGACCCAAGTCCTCTGGCTTTGGTACCCCTGACCTGTTGCCGTTTGCTGAGAAGCCGGCTCAGCTCCTGCCGCTGTTGCTAGTTAAGCAATGAAGTGTCTGTGTGGTGGAAATCCTCTTGTGGAGGGGTAACGCTGCATGGACCCAGGTTAGGAGCTGGGAAGGACTGGGCGCTTGCTCCATGCTGGGGCCGCTGGTGAGGAGTGATGGGCAGACCCTCTTTGGCACCCCAGCCTGGGGCACGAGCGCTGGGAGGAGCAAGGTCCCGCTGGCCGTGCGGGAGCTCCTGCCATGGAGCCTGCCACGCTCAGTAAACGCCGTGCGGTCCTGCTGGGAGCCTTTGCGTGGCCGCCAGCCTGCTACAAAGCCCGGGTGTATTTCGGAAATGGTCCTGCATGGGTTTGGCGCCAAGGCAAGATCCCTCTGGCTTTGCTGCTTGTGCTGGCCTCCCTATCCCTTGCCTGCTCTCTCCCAGGCAACATCCACTCCAGCCTTATTTTGCACATATCGAAGCTCACCCTGCTCTTTGGGGCACGTCTGTTTGAAAGCACTTGGGGCACGTTTGCCCCAGGTAGTGACTGCAGAACGACCTTACTTCAAGAATTAAAACCAAAACATTTTGATAAAATAGCTGGGTTGGTTGTTTTTTTTGTTGGTTTTTTTTTTTTTTTTTTGCTTAGGGACAAAACTTTTATTGCGGCAAATGGAAATAAAATCAATATACATGGAAATGACTTGCATGTTGGGACCCTGGGTATTGCTGATTTAATACTATTTATTTAACGGCTTGGCAAATGTGTGGTTTGTCTGTCTCTATAGATTTTGAAGAAAAGGGTAATGTTTTATTGTAAACAGTATAAAATTCAAGCGAAAGCATCTTAATCAACTCCTATAAAAATTAAATGAGCGATTGAACATGTCATCAGCTGAAGTCGTGTTTTATCATGCCAGTCATATTAATGCTGTAGCTTCTTTTGTGATGGCTTCGTTAATATTCAGGAGGGTTTTAGTGTGCCGTTCTGCTTGGGGTTTCCCTCATTCCTTGTCTCCATCCAATATTCAAACCTTCTTCAGCCCCTTAGAAAAAGTAGATTATTTTTAAAGCCGCTGTTAAATGTAAGCGTATGTGACATCTCGGTGTTACCCTGAATGTCAGCATCGTCCTGGATGCTTCCTTTACAATTTTGCTATCATTTATAATAAAGTTACTGGAATTTCCAGTGCTTGTGGAAAAACTTGGATGAATCAATCCAGCAGGCAATGCCACCTCAGACCGTGGCCACCCAGCCGGGTTTGGGTACAGACCTACCTTAAGAAGCGTTTGGGGTGAAGAAGGCTGTGAAAGGGGGGTAGCTGACTGGGCTGTTGGAAGGGCCCATCCTTCCCCCAGGTTCAGAGCCCCCTGTGGGGGCACGGCGCAAAGCAGCGGGGTTTAAAAGGCGGTGAGCTAGGATTTACTAGAATAAGCAAGCCTCTAGACCTGGTGGCCTTTAGGACCAGAGCAGGGAGGCCCTTCTGAGGATGTCCCTGCACTGTGGAAAGGGTCCCTATGGCTTCTGCTGTCTGGCAGCACTCCGAAAAACAACTTTTAAGGGATTGCCAGGAATGAAGGATTAATTACTCTTTTTAGACTGAGGAGGCAGGTTGGTAGCTCACACTTTCTCAGAGTATAGATGTCTTCCCACTAAATATAAAATAAGTCTGAATAATATCATCTTTCATGTGTTTTATAAAAGCCAAAAAAAGTGCACTGGAAGATCAAGTAGCTGTCTCCGGTGAAGAAACACCTAACGAGAGATTTGTAGGTGGAGGTCTCTTTGGCTTTCATAGCAGTGGTAACATAGTGAATGACAAATAATAGAATCATGGAACGAGTTGGGTTGGAAGGGATTTAAAGATCATCCAGTTCCAACCCCCCTGCCATGGGCAGGGGCACCTTCCGCCAGACCAGGCTGCTCAAAGCCCCGTCCCAGTGTTCATCCTGGAAAACATGCAGGGATGGGGCAGCCACAGCTTCTCTGGGCAACCCGTGCCAGTGCCTCACCGCCCTCAGAGTCAAGAATTTCTTCCTTATGTCTAACCTAAATCTCTCCTCTTCCTGTTTAAAGCCATTACCCCTTGTCCCATCGCTACACACCCTTGTAAAAAATCCCTCTCCAGCTTTCTTGTTGGCCCTCTTCAGGAACTGGGAGACTGCTGTAAGGTTTCCCAGGATACTTCTCTTCTCCAGGAGGAGAATATGAATCTCCATGAAAAGGTAACGAATCTGAATTAATAAATTTGCATTCATATTTATTGAAGGCAATATTGAAATATCCTGAAGGAACAGAGGTTAGTGGTGTGAAAAAGAGCAATCCCGGTGACATTGGTAACGAAGGCGGCGACTTCCAATGAAAACTGTCACGTGCTGGGGGCATAACCAGGGACTTTGGTACAGAGCGTCTGCGTAGGAATTACAAGCGTCAGGTTGCCAAGTGTCCCGCTCTGTTGGTGGGGACAAAGTTTTGGTCTCTGCCTTTATTAATGCTAGTGTTGATGTGAACTATCTCAGCTGGGGGGAACCTCACTAATCCTTCACTTGCAGCGATATTCACGCAAAGGTGTGTTTTCCCAAGTAGCTAAACCTAAACTGCCATTCAATTCAAGCTTAGTGGTATTTCTTGTTCGTGGTTTTTCACCTCTCCTTGCATGCCCGTACCCCTTACCCGCTCAGCACGATGCTTCTCGTTGTCGCCTCGAAGCTGGTTCTTCTGCAGCAGTAAGTGACCGAGCATGCGGCTGTTGGGATTTCTTGCAGAGCTGGGTTCCTGGCTGGGCGCTCCCAGAGTTTGGGAAGCGGGGAAGCCTTCCCAGCGAGGCCGTGGCTTTGTGATAACCCGTGTTCGTAGCCACTCTGTGGAACGGCTGAGAGCTGGGTGGGGGGTGGTGCCTGGTGCTGGCGGATAAATACCAGGTTGCTCAATGCTTCTTTCCCAGATGTGGTTTTTGAAGCTGCAACTCTTAAATAATTGACTATTTCAAAATGTTTTCATTGAAAAGTCCCCAAATCCAGTGACAGATGGTCAATCGCACCTTGAACGGGATGATTATAGTAACAGCCAAGAGAGACCTCTGCATAACGCTTTTCCCACCGAGTCCTGCGTTGCCTATCTGGGTCACGCTGAAAATAGTCTCAGCTGAAAGGTATGGGAGGCATCTGCCAAATCTTGTAATCTATCTGTCTCAGCTCTCCTAAATAAATACACTTGAACGCTGAGATGGCAAAGAAGGTGGATGACAGCAAATGTTCCATGTCGGATCTCTTTGTAGGAGTGGAGACTTCTTCATAAACTGTCCCCTCTTGAATCTCCTCCCTCTTCAGCAGAAAAAACCAAAACCCAGCAACCAAAAAAACCCAAACTATGGGCAACTCCTAGACCTCCTCTTTACCTCTCCTCCAGGAAAACTTGCAACTCCTCCTCCCTTGCCAATGGCTAAGAACAAATGGATGTGGAGAAGTTTCCTCTTTTGGTTTTGTTCTTTGTTAGTGCTGCATCACCAGGTGATGCTGATGGTCCTGTCGTCAAAGGCACTAAAGCAGACTGCAGAAGGCAGTAGTGAGAGGATGTAAAAGTCTGTAGTAAAGAGGGGACGTGAAATTCCTTTACCCTACAACACAAATGGGGGCTCACCTCAGACTCGTGAGCTGCGAGGGTAGAAGTGCTGAATTCCCTGCGCGTCCTCATTTCATTTGCAAATCCTCTCTTTGATGCAATTTGCCGAAGCCCTGAAGACAGCCTATTCATTAGCTCTTTTAAATAGGATATTAAAATGTCAAAGTCGATCATAAAACTGACAGTTGCAAAGACAACCATATCCTTGGAAAATACACCCAGAAAGAACCAAATCACGCAGCCTCGGGTCGGTCCTGTCGGTGCTGAGCACCCTCTGCATGTGGGGGGGGTACCAGTGTTTGTTTATGCCTGACAGTGTGTGTGGCGAGTTATAAACCGGTCCGTGTCTCCCCCCCCCCCCCCTTTTTTTTTTTTGGGTAACAAATCATAGTAGACCTTTGCACTGGTATAAAATTCTGGATTTTTTTTTTTCTGGGATGTGATGCTGCCCGGGGTTGCGGTCATAGCTGTACTCATGCGGTGAAAGCATGCGTGGAGGTGACGGCTTCAGTGGTGTACCCGTGCCATACGTTCAAACTGCTTTAATGTGTAGGTGACACAAGGGCTCCTTTTGCCAAACATCCCTACCCCCGGGCTTTTCCAGTACTACCCAAGAGATGAGAGGTTTCACAAAGCGGGTGCATATCTAAAATTGGCTTTTTTGAGCAATTTGGACAAAGAAACCTCCTCCGCTGTCGTTTCCCTTCGTGTCTATGGCTCTGCTGTCAACGCAAGGACAGGCCACGCTCGGTTCAACGCAGCGGCGTTTAGACGGGGTTCCGCTGGCGGCACCGCGCTGCCCTGCGCTCCTCGCAGCGCTGACGCGCGTCTGCGGCTCTTTAGCGCTTGGGAGCGTCCGGTTTTGCTGTCTGAGGCCGTCAGTTATGTGTAGTACTAGCTGGGAGTTTTGAGCAGAGTCTGAATTTTAAACTCAGCCCTTGCTTGGCTTTGCGCTCCGGAGCGTGCCATATCGTTTGGCGTGGCTGAGGCTGCAGCGGGAGAAGGTGGGCTCCTCAACGCCCAGCCTCGAGAGAAACGGTGTTGTCGCCCTCGCTGCAGGAGGGGGGCGAATGTTTTCCAAGACTGAAATGAGAGGCGGCGGTAATAGCATCCCCGCTCCTTGAAAAGGCTGAGTCAGCTCCTAGTGGCCCGAGGAGAGCCTCGGCCGCATCATTTCCCCTCTCTTTGCAGTTGCTCGGCTGTCTTTGTCAGGGATAATTTCTGTTGAGTGGTTTGGATTTTTATACCCTACCACATGCTGTCCTGTAACTCCTGTTCTTAGGGGAACCTGTGCTAAATGATGCATCGGCACCCCACAGGCTGCCTAGCGGCCAGCATCACGGTGTCATTTGCACAGAGGGGTTCTGTGAATGAGATTTTGGGGGTGAATTCTGGTGTGTTTAACTGGCTTTTAGCAGGAATTACCTTTGCGGCCATGTACTAGCCAATAAAGTGGATGGAAACCTCCATCCGTTTCTAACAGCTTGTGGAGGGAATGACACCAAGGAGACAGAGATTGCCCTTGGCAGCTCTGAATTCACATGCCCCTTCTGCCTCTCCTGTGCTTCTATTTCCTTCTGTATTTGCCTCTTCACTGCCTCAGCCTAAACTTCTTCAGTGCCGTGGGGACGGAAGGGACAGCCATTAGCTGAGTTTATTAATAACTCTTCAGATGGTGGCAGTATAAGACATTAAATAGTGGCCTCTTCTGCTGGGAGATCCCCGCCTCTCTTCGCCGGCCTCTCAAAACCACGCAGACTGGGTCGCCCCAGCTCTTCACTCTTCAAACTAAGCAACGTGAAACACGGGGGGACGCGGCGCTGGCTTGCGGCTGTAGAGGCAGCAGTACCGTGTGCCGGGAGGAACTCGCAGGTGAAGGTGGCTGCAACCCTGAATTAAATTCTCTTTTACTCTGAAAAACCACAACTGGTGCCTCGCTGTTGCTATAGATCAGTACTTAAGTTCGGATCCGCCGCACGGGCCAGCCTGCGGGTATCCCGGTACTCAAATCCTCAGGTCCATTTTCACGGAGAAGAGGAGCATACAGATTTCCATCCCTCCTGCAAAGCCCGAGGTACCTGAGCAGGGGTTAAGAAAGTCTCAAACTATGGGTAAGGGCAAGATCATGCCTGCAGCAAGAAAACAGGATTTAATATACTTAAATTGCATGATTAGTGCTACATATGCCTGAACACAAATCAGGATTTGTATCGCAACTTTATCTCTGTGCTACTTTTATGAAACATCCTTAAGTATTTTCCTTAAGCTCCCCCCCCCCCCTTATTTCTGTTTTTAATTTAAAAATTAAGCGTTTGCCTCTTTGTTTTTATTACTCGGGCACAAATGACTGTTGTGCATTTCAACACTTGCATGCAGCAGTTGCACAGCATCCCCCACACCTCCATGGAATATTGTCCAGGTCCACAAAATGGATTTGGGAATCACAACCTGCCAGTGCCAAAGCCTTGTACGGTGCAGAGGAGGAGCTAGGTGTTGCTGAAGGAAAAAACTCTGTGTCCTGAGGGCAGGGAGAAAGGATGAGATGCTACTTTTCCTAAATGGCAGGCGACTGTGTCTGGACTACAAGGATACAGGTTTTTCCAAAGGGAACTCATTCGGGTCTCATTAAGGTGGCCTACCTCAGGTATTTCTCATGAAAAGAGCCTGAGGAAGGTGCTGAGTGCTGGAAGGTCTTGCCCATGATGGGGGGGGGTTTAGATCCAATGCAGATTTACCAACAGAAACGCCGAAGCAGCTGGGCTGTGTTTTGCAGCAGGAGGGCTCGGGCACGTCCTGCAAGAAGCCCTTTTGCTTTATGAAGCCCTGTTATAGACTCTCCGGGGTAAAGGGAGGGACTGTGACATTGCCTCTTCAGGCTTGGGTCCCTCAGCTAGTGGGAAATTAGGATCCTGAGCCAAAAAAACCCCTCGTGTCATAAACTTCAAAGTGAGCTGGTCTTTGGGGAATGGGACTGTGGGCACAGTGAGTTGGGACCATCCTGACCCCTGGGACATGGAGTCCAGTGCTTTTGCTCTGGACACAACAAGTCGATCATACGGAATGGAACATCATCAGGCACAATTGATACTGCTGGCTTAAAATTTTTCTGCAGAGCTGATACGCTAAAGCAAACTGAGGTTTTCTCTTCTGCCACGCACTGCAAGCCAACAGGGAATGCTGGCTTGCTTCTCTTTCCCGCTTGGTGGGAAAAAAAAAAGCAGATGTTTTCTTGGTCCAGCTTTCTGAATCAGTCTTAAATTCCCTATATTTATAATATAGCCATACATTTTACATGTGTTTAGCTACTAAATCCAGCAAACTAGGCATACAGACCACAGAGATGCCTACAAAACTGCAAATCTGTGCCTGTGAAATCCCAGAATGGCAGGGGCTGGAAGGGACCTCAGGAGATCGTTTAGTCCAACGCCCCCGCTAAAGCAGGGTCACCCAGAGCAGGGTGCAAAACAGGTCCTGAGCCCCTCTTGGGTAAAAACTCCTCCTCCTTCAAAACAGGGCAATACCCATTGAACAGTGCCAGCCATTTGCAGGAAGATACTTAAAGGCTGCTGCCTGACACGAGCACGCGGTGTGGACGTGCTCCACGAAGGACAGCCCGCGCTTGCTGTCCCAAGCCTCCGTCCCGGCGGGGGGATGCGAGCAAGCCGGGCGGTTTCCCTTGGGAGAGGGATGCTCCGGCCCTGGCATTTGGGCAGGCCTGGGACCCGCTGCTGAAACTCCTGTTGATCTTGCAGGCAGGAGCCTGATACCAGCCGTGCTTCAGAGAAATGGGCTATTTAGAATCAGGTTTTTTCCCCTCTGTCATCTTAAATCCTAGGACCGATGTGGAAACGCAAAGGTGCTGCCTCCAAGTGTTTTCTTGGCTGTGTGTTTTAGGCATGTTCTAAAGCTCGGAACTTGAGCATGGCTGACTTTAATGTCACGACTATTCCCCTTGAAACAGATGGCACAGCTTGAGAGGGGAAAACCAGCGTGTGTGAAAATACTTGCAGGATGGAAAGATAATGGCCCTAACTTTTTTTTTTCCCAAAATGATGGCACTCCTGGTATAGCGCCGTGACGCTGGAGGAGCAGATATATGTGGTCATAACAAAAAATGAGTAAGGAGTTAAGTGAGCGTAAAGGCAAAACCTTTGGGTTGCTGAGCAGAAGTTTTTACCAAATCGATGCCATCCTTGTTACACCACAGTGAAGCACCACGGTGACCTTCAGGGCTGCAATCCCTCCGCCAGCTAGAAACTTCTGAGTGATCGCCCCTGTTGCCTGCCCGCTGCCGGAGTATTTTTGGCTTTTAGTTTTGTCTCAATCACTGAAAGGTCAATAAACCGCTCATTTATTTTAAGAGCGAACGGTTCACTGAGCTGACAAATCTTGCATCTCTCAGTGCTGCAACATAATAGGACTTCATCAGCATTGATACCTCAGGAACCCTTGCAGGTCTGGATTTGTAGCTCTAAACTAGAACTGATACAAGCTAATAACCTGTTAAGGGTAGTTTAACCTTTTTCCCCTTAATTTCCTTATTTTTCCACGTTGGCGTGTTTCTAGAGCTCCAGTAGCTGTCCTGTTTCAGTCAATCTCTGTGACTTTCAGACGTCTGTAGAGTTGATTCACAACCCTTTCTTGACCAGTTCATTTCTAGGGTTGTCATGTGAGCAAACCCCCCATCAGCTACAGCTGCGCTGTTGTATCTGGACAGTTCAGTCTGAAGAATGAAGAGAGGGATGGTGTTAATGTACAAAAAAACCCAACCAAACCCAAAAAGCAAAGGTCTGTCTTAATTTAGAATCCTACCTGAACAAGGCCCTGGCCCTGGAGTTTCTTCAGGTCATTAGGGATTCACTTCTTGAAAAAAACCAAAACCAAACCCCAACAACAAAACCCCAAACCAAAACACAGGTGTGGTATGAAAATAATGCGTGAACAGGGCGGGACAGTGGAGAAGCCCATCCTGTCCAAGCGTGTTGCGGTAGCTTCCTTGCCCGGGTGAATGAAGAATAGGCAGGGGCCGCAGTTTGGGTACCAGTTGCCCTAACCAGGGTTGCATCACTTGTTTCAAACTGCGTTTATTTTAAATTGCCCGGTGAAGTCATTGAAAGGGAAAATCACAAGGTATCTACTCGCAAGTTGTGCGGAGCCCAAACGCTGCAGGGAGCCCAACTGATGGACCCCTTGGCTCTGAGCAGTTGATGAACCGTCCAGAGCCAATGTGGCTGCTGTTTAGGAATAAAAAACCCCGGAATCGGATGGTGAGTGCTGCCTAATTTAAAGCACATCTAATTTTCCCACGGGCTTTTTGGAGTTTAAATGCCAGTGAACAAACTGAGAATTGCAGAGACGTTAAAAAAAAAAAAAAATGAAGATGTCTTTAAACTTGCAGCGAAAATAACTTGCAGAGAAATATTACTAAAGATCATCGATTCATTAAAAGTGATCTAGAATGGAAATCTCAGCTTTGCACAGGGAAATATAAGAGGAAAAGGCGGTCAGGAGTACTACAAAGGCTGGGGAGTGAGCTGTTATCTGTGAATAAGGATGGGAGATGAAATGGAAGGCAGCCTTGGACGTCTTGCTATGGCTCTAAAAATGGATTTCTGCTCAACTGGTGGATCGATTTCCAGGGTGATGTAGAAACTTGGTGCCCTTCATACTTTTTTCAAGGCAACCTAAAAATCCTCTTCCTTTATCAGGCTCTATTTAGAGGGGATCGTATCTCATAATGTACGTCTTGAATGCCAAGGAGTTCATTTTCCATATTCTGGAGATCAGTTTTCAGTTTAGTCTGCGCCGTTGCGATGCACTGAGTTTTGCGGGGTGTGTACTTGTTCCAAGTAGGACTGGTAGGTATGTGCGGTCTTCCCAGCTTGCTCCATCTCAGCACAACGTATCGCCTGCCCCTGTAGCTCCTTACTTGGGTTCTGCTTTATATTCAGCACAGTATATTAATTTAGAACATCTTTCTACTTTTTTTTCCCCCCCTGCCAAGACCCTTACTCGGTGCACATATAACGAAGGGTGAAGATCACCGATGTAACCCGCCAGGGGTGGGTCCCAATGTCCCGCCTCCCGGACTGGGAAGCTCTCCGGTTAATTTGCAAGCTGTGCGGCGTGTGCATGCACGAGGCGTGCTGCTGCGGGGGGCGTCGCACCAAGATTAACCGAGACTCGCGGCTTTGGAATGCTAAAATCAGATGAATAATTATGAAGGTCAAAAGAGGCGGGAAGGAGTTGAGTTGTGTTTATAGCAAGTAAGAGGAAGCCAATAACACTGAAACCTGGCAGGTCTGGGCCAAGACTGCTATTAATTAATCATTGCCTGCTAACTTGCTGGAGGTCTGTGCGGCTGAATGCTCTCTTTAAAGGCTGTAAAAGATCTATAGCCCAGCTTGGGACCTGGCTTTTATTTAGGTACCGGTAAAGCCATTGAGGTCAACAGCGGTGAGATCAGCTGGAGAGCAGCTTTGCTGGGCTGTTTGGTGGTAATGACCATGGCTGGAGAGTGAGGGCCTCCACGTTTAACTTCATTTTGGTATCCACATTCGGCTCGTGCCGCAGCCCCGTGGGGGACGGCCTGGCTGAACGCCGGGGAGCTCACGTGTGTTGCTGTGTGCTTCCATCTAGAAGCTGGGGAGCTTTTGGGTACTTGGTGCTGCCCTAGCTAACCTTTGCTTCCCTCGGCACCCGCTGCTTCTACGCGGCCGTACCCTGGGCACGTGCTGGAGGGCTGCATCTGTAGCCCCTTCTGTGCACTGGGCAAAGCCAAGAACAACAGTGAGAGGTGGAGCTGCCAGCGTGCAGCAAGTCGCAGCCCCGGGAGACACCTGGGACCCCGGCTCTCTGCAGGCGTCCTTGGTGGAGACGCGTGTTGTCATGGTTTAACCCGGCTGGCAACTCAGCACCACGCAGCCACTCGCTCACTCCCCCCCACCCCCAGCGGGATGGGGGAGAGAACTGGGAAAAAAAAGTAAGACCTGTGGGTTGAGTTAGACAGTTTAATAAGAGAAAAGAATAACAATAGTAGTAGTAATAATAATAATGGTAAGAGAATATACAGAATATACAAAACAAGTGATGCACAATGCAATTGCTCACCACCCACTGACCGATGCCCAGCCTGTCCTGAGCTGCCATCACTCTCTGAGCCACAATCACTCTTGCCCCAACTGACCGCCCCAGCATGACGTTCCATGGTCTGGAATAGTTCTTTGCTCAGTTGGGGTCAGCTGTCCTGGCTGTGCCCCCTCCCAGCTTGTTCTGCCCCTGCCCGAGCAGGAGAAGCTCAAAAAGTCCTTGAGTAGTCTGAGCACTACTTGGCAACAACTAAAACCATCAGTGTGTTATCAACATTCTGTAGTACTAAATCCAAAGCACAGCACTGTGCCAGCTACTAGGAAGAAAATTAACTCTATCCCAGCCGAAACCAGGGCAGTGTCCACTGGTGAACCCCCTCGTGAACGTGCAAGGAAGCAGGAGATGCAATGCTGCCCTTGAGTCACGCAACACCCACACCCAGCTCGGCTGCGTTTCTGTTCTCTGCACCTTATTAAATCTGCATCCTGAGCACCACCAAACCCGCTTTGTGGTACCGGTTGCCCTCCTCTCAGTAACAACGTGTAGAAAACCTCACTCTTAAGCTTTTGTAGTTGGCATTAAACGGTGGAATGGAGGAAAAGATTGTCTTGGTTTAGAAAAGACCCCAACCTGAATTTCACTGTTTGCCTTCAGAAGATGCTTGTGGCAAACGCAACAATTTCCTCACTCCGCCGTGCTGACTGCTGTTTCAAAATTTGCCCTCTTCAAAATCCATCTAAACCTCATTTTTTCTAGGTTTACCTTAAGTACTGATTCTAACCTTGGTGTGGCCATGCTATATTTGTTTTACTCGTGTGAACTACTTTTACAGGGCTTTTTATAGACACGTTGTGTGCTTTGTATCTAAGCGCAATCCAGTCTTAAGCATTTATACGAGTGCTTAAAAATACGAAAAGCCAGACTGAAGAATAAGCCAAGAACTGATCAATCTGTTAGGCCACAGAAGAAAAACGCGGAGGGGGGATGAACAGAGCGGCACAGGAAATACTGGGATTGAGAGATGTGCTTTCCTAAAATAAAAATACAGACCCAAACCACCCTTACGCACAGAGGTAGCCCCTTTTAGAGAGCCTGGAGAATTATTAGCATGAAAAACAAAGGATCATTATTTAACAAATGGAACTAATTTGACAAGGTAGGATTGGGACCCAATTGCTTCGCGATGTTCAAACGGCTTCCATCGCCGACAGACGTGCAAACGGGAGCAGAGGTTGCTATTGCGTTGGTGCCGGAGGATTTTGGGGCCGGTGGGAGCTATAAACAGATGTTCAGGGCCAGAGCTTTCCCTCCTGCGGGAGACGGCGGGTGGTATGTGCAGCGTGGGGAGGCATTGGGGTCCGCGGGGTTCCCACAGCTTGTTGGTGCTAAAATCCCTGCTTTTTGCAGCACGCAGCGTGGGTTATGTGAACGTAGGTGAAGACCAAAAGGAGGGGGAAAAGGTGGAAGGTTTGAGAAGTAGTAAAAAAGGTTGATCACGTCGCCCTGAGGAGAAACAAGTGAAGCCAGCCCAAGTGGTAGGAGCAGGACTGAGAGGAGACGGAGCTCACGCTGAGGAGGGGGAGGCACTGAACAGACTGGAAATAAGGAGCGACTGAGAAATAGAGGCTGCAGATGGAGGTAATGCTGGCTCCTTGACAGCGCGGGGACCTGGGCAGTATGGCTTTGTGTTCGGGCTGGGAAACGGGCTGTGAGTACTGATGCTGGGGTGATGGGGACTGGGGACCAGTGATGTTTCCCCCTCGCTTGAGGGAGGTAAGTCTTTATCTGAGCTGAGGGGAAAAGAGATAGAACTGTACGTAAAAATTTCTAATTAGAAGTTGAATATGCAGAAGAGCTTCTTGCCTTGGAGGGTGCCTGAGCCCTGGCCCAGGCTGCCCAGGGGGGCTGTGGAGTCTCCTTCCCTGGAGATCTTCAACCCCTGCCTGGCCGCTGTCCTGTGCCCCCTGCTGTGGGTGAGCCTGCTTGGGCAGGGGGGTGGCACTGGGTGAGCTCCCGAGGGCCCTGCCAGCCCTTGACATTCTGGGATAAGAAGCTGAGACGATAATAGGCCATAATAAGGAGATTTGGGTGATAAAGCAGAAGTATTCATGAAAATGAAGTTCAAATATCAAGGACAGGAGGAGTCGGTTTTGTGTTTCCACACAGAAGCGTTGGTCTTCCCTTCACTGCAACGGCCACAGGCTGCCCCGCTCTCCGCTGCGGGGACAACCTCGGGGCACGGTGTGCCTTGGAGCAGTGACATGTCCCTGTGTCCTCTGCAGGTGCCCTCGATGCTGGAGGGGCAAAAGGCCGTTTCCTCCGCTAAAGGTGTTGCTGTTGTCCGCTCTCCTGTGGGATTCAGACCCTTTCTGCTGCTGGAGCAGAAAGAAGAGCTGTGTTTTACTGCAGGAGCAGACTTCATAGCCTTGGGTAAGGGAGCACCAGACCGCGCAGGACTGAGCCTCCGGAGCTCTTGCGGTGTCAGTGCCGGGTGTCGTGCTGCCGCTAGAAGGCTGTCAAAAGCAAGAGAGGGGACACTTCAGAGGGCAGTTCAGCCTTTCAGCAGATTTCTCCTTCAACCCGTGCCTGGAGGGCTTTGCCCAGGCAAACGGCGACGAACAAAACCCTGAGGGCTGGTTGAAGGACAGGTGAAGCGCGCTTACTGCCTAACCTCTGCTCTTTCGAGTTGTCGTATGTGTAGGAAAATAGCCACGCTGCAAATGCAAAACAAGGCTCTGATCAGACTGGGTACTTAAAACCAAAAATCTAATCTTTTTTTTAATCTCAGGTCAGAAAGGAAGTAAGTCCTTCAAATAGAAAACAACCCCATGAATAAAACCAAAAATCAGAAGACACCCTACCTTATGGCAGAAATGTTGGGCATAACTGGAGAGCTAATACAGAATTTGCCATTAGCCTTTCATTGTTACTATGTTGGGGTTTTTTTTCCAGCACCTTGTCTAATTTTGAGACCAGATTGACTCAGGCTTTTCATTTCCCCCCTTCCAGATCCCGCTTTATTTTCAAAAAAGACATCCCACAATTGAGGCACATCTAAGGGCACGTGCCATTGCTGTGGCAAGGACGGTGGTGGTAGCACCAGTAGCCTCACTGGTGTTCACTGGGGTGTGTACGTTGTACCCGACGGGCATGGCGCACAACCGTGCGTTTGAAGCAAATCCCATTCCTCCTGTGCTTTGCTTGGCAGAGCGGGGTTCACATTGCAGGGCAGTGTTGGAGAGCACGAGCTGGGTGCCCTTGGGGTGAAGCTCACCCAGAAGATGCTCTCCAAGTGCTAATGGGCGTTCAGCCCATGGGAGCAGGTTGGAGCTGGAAGGGTGCGTGGTGGGACTCTGGTGTTTCTCGTTGGCTCAGCAGACCCCCTCCTGCCTTGCTGTGCTGCTCCCTAAAGTAGACCTCACCACTGCTCTTCCCCATGCCTCCCTTCCCTTCAAGGGCTGTATGAATATGTATTTCATGTCATTGGATAAATAATCAAGATTGCATTTGGGACCAAAAAGGACCCTTTATTTCCTTTGCACTTGGGACCAAAAAGGACCCTTTATTTCCTTTGCACTTGGGACCAAAAAGGACCCTTTATTTCCTTTGCTTCTGGCTGCATTTCTGTTCTGTTTCTGTGGGAATGGGAGGAGTGGCAAAGGCTACGAGAAAGTCCCGGCCATTGCCGTTTCACAGCGCTGGTTTTGGTTTTGCTGACGTGATGTTTGTTTCTGTAGGACCTCACTAGCAAGGTACAGCCGCTGGCTGGGGGAGCCATTTAATAGGTGGCAGGATCTGTCCTGCCCTGGGAAGCGTCCATGCAAGAGCTCCTCAGCTTTGGCTGTGATGGGGTACAGCTTGGGGTCCGAGACACCAATGAGCTCCAAAATCCTGCGTGCCTTTGGTGTTGTGGTATCAGGACTGGAATATATGGTGACAGAGCTCTGGAAAAATGCCCCTTTTCAAATAAGAGCTGTCCTTGCAGAGCTTAATGCTGCCAAAATGGTGTCGTTGGTTTAATCCAACAGGTCATCTACTGCAGCTTTCAAATGATGGCGTCTGTACCCCAGCCTGTTCATGTCCTTTTCCCCACCAGATTAGCAATTCTAAGAGGAAATGGGAATTTAAAGATACCCTGTTTATTCTAATACCCTTTTTTTTTTTTCTTTCCCCAAACATTGAAGAGCTGGATGACCAGGTCAGATGTCCATGGCAGAGTTTGCATCCAATCTTTAGTGGTAGTTGGTACCCAAAAGTAGCAGAAAGAACAAACACTGTGACTGACCTCAAGTTTGCAAAACAAAACAACGCAAAGCTTTGGAGCGTCCATGATGTTTGGGTTTGCTAGAACAAATGAATTTCCGTACACTTGTGTTGGAACTGTTGGCTGGAAGATGGGCGGCTGACATATCCCATACAAATACGATGTTTTGAAGAGCTTCACGTACCACCTTGAATTCTTTGGGATTTTTTTTATGCCAGGCATATTGGGTGTAATGCATGATATTCTCATGATATTCCCTGTATTCCAAGAGGCCAGCTGGCCTTTACTCCCCTTCTCCTTGAGCACCTTATGGAATTAATTGTCTTAAATCAGTCTCTAAGTTCACCTGAGGTTCCCAAGTGCATTTGGAATTCAGGTGTATGGAGGTAGACGATAAAGCAAACAAACCCATATTCGGGAGAAAAGGTAAAATTATTTCTGCAATTAAACATTCTTTCTGAGTGCAGTTAACGTGTAATAAATGATTATTTGTTGCTGTAAGTTTACATATCGGATAATCTGGTTTTCCTCCTCAGTTTTCCCTCGCTATGCGCGCGTTGCATGCTCTTTCTGCACTCTGATACGGTCTCGGTTTTGCTTGCCTGTGAGATACACTTGCGAGGTGGAGACCTCAGGTGGCTCTCTCGTGCTCTGCCTATAATCCATCGCTTTACCCCAGAGAAGCACACGCGGGGTACGTCTCGCCCCTCTCCGTGTCGTGCTCCTTTGCTCCACAGCTGGAGTGGGTGGTGACCCTGCGGCTCTTGGCCGTGCCACCCCTGCTGGGGACTCTGCGGCCAAAGTCCAGCCTTCCTGAGAGCTAAAGAGGGGTCGAGCGTTGTAAACAGACCTTAAACATATGCACGCCTGCTCAGGGAGGCACGGGGAAATGAATTTGGTGGTTC
>NW_009259492.1:548285-557808 GCF_000687185.1 Egretta garzetta | reverse complement strand
TTGGGACCAAAAAGGACCCTTTATTTCCTTTGCACTTGGGACCAAAAAGGACCCTTTATTTCCTTTGCACTTGGGACCAAAAAGGACCCTTTATTTCCTTTGCACTTGGGACCAAAAAGGACCCTTTATTTCCTTTGCACTTGGGACCAAAAAGGACCCTTTATTTCCTTTGCTTCTGGCTGCATTTCTGTTCTGTTTCTGTGGGAATGGGAGGAGTGGCAAAGGCTACGAGAAAGTCCCGGCCATTGCCGTTTCACAGCGCTGGTTTTGGTTTTGCTGACGTGATGTTTGTTTCTGTAGGACCTCACTAGCAAGGTACAGCCGCTGGCTGGGGGAGCCATTTAATAGGTGGCAGGATCTGTCCTGCCCTGGGAAGCGTCCATGCAAGAGCTCCTCAGCTTTGGCTGTGATGGGGTACAGCTTGGGGTCCAAGACACCAATGAGCTCCAAAATCCTGCGTGCCTTTGGTGTTGTGGTATCAGGACTGGAATATATGGTGACAGAGCTCTGGAAAAATGCCCCTTTTCAAATAAGAGCTGTCCTTGCAGAGCTTAATGCTGCCAAAATGGTGTCGTTGGTTTAATCCAACAGGTCATCTACTGCAGCTTTCAAATGATGGCGTCTGTACCCCAGCCTGTTCATGTCCTTTTCCCCACCAGATTAGCAATTCTAAGAGGAAATGGGAATTTAAAGATACCCTGTTTATTCTAATACCCTTTTTTTTTTTTCTTTCCCCAAACATTGAAGAGCTGGATGACCAGGTCAGATGTCCATGGCAGAGTTTGCATCCAATCTTTAGTGGTAGTTGGTACCCAAAAGTAGCAGAAAGAACAAACACTGTGACTGACCTCAAGTTTGCAAAACAAAACAACGCAAAGCTTTGGAGCGTCCATGATGTTTGGGTTTGCTAGAACAAATGAATTTCCGTACACTTGTGTTGGAACTGTTGGCTGGAAGATGGGCGGCTGACATATCCCATACAAATACGATGTTTTGAAGAGCTTCACGTACCACCTTGAATTCTTTGGGATTTTTTTTATGCCAGGCATATTGGGTGTAATGCATGATATTCTCATGATATTCCCTGTATTCCAAGAGGCCAGCTGGCCTTTACTCCCCTTCTCCTTGAGCACCTTATGGAATTAATTGTCTTAAATCAGTCTCTAAGTTCACCTGAGGTTCCCAAGTGCATTTGGAATTCAGGTGTATGGAGGTAGACGATAAAGCAAACAAACCCATATTCGGGAGAAAAGGTAAAATTATTTCTGCAATTAAACATTCTTTCTGAGTGCAGTTAACGTGTAATAAATGCTTATTTGTTGCTGTAAGTTTAGATGTCAGATGCAGGGCTTTTCCCAGGTGCATCTGTTGTAGCGTGTCTGAGAACTGTAGGTGCACCTACACGCTTGCCTCCCCGGTCCGTGTGACGGTGTCCTCCGGCGCGACTCCTCTGTGCGCTGGAAACCTTACTGCTTAACACCGAGACGTCTTTGCGCTAGGGCTCGTGGTCTAAGACTGTGAAAGCTGTTAATTATAATAGAAGATATAGAATCATAACCCCTCTTGTGCTTGAGTCAAGCAATTATAACAACCGAACATTTTATGCTTCTATTATCAGAGGAATGTTTCTAAATCATGCAATTAAACCATAGGTGCTGGGTAATCAGAAAGGCATTCCGGTAAAGAGCTGCTTTGGTATTGAGACACAGAAATAAATTAATAAAAACAGTTGCATAGAAAAGTGTTTTTTTTTTTTTTTTTTTTTAATTAATCTTGGATATGTTCTCTGGATCATTTATTCTTTATAACTGCTACTTTGATTGCAGAGGTTACTTGGTCCTTTGGCTCAGTGATGCACTGGTGGATGGCACTTGCAGGGCATAAACCTGGGTATGGTGTTACCCTCTCCTCTGGTGACCCCAGGGTCTTTCCGTTTGGGTTTTCCTAGATTTATCTTGTTTATTCTGCAGTGACTAATGCTGAAAGTGGAGACCTTCGCTCCTGGTGTCAACGCCTAGCTGCTGGTTCTGAGTATGAACGGTCGCTAACCACTCAGGGACTGATTTGCATGTGCAAACATTGATTTCCATATTAATGTAATGTTGATGTGCTGGCGTAAGCTATGGATTTTTGATGATTGATTTCAGTTGTAATTATTCAGAACAGGAGATAGGGCGCGGGGCTGGGACATGCAGATTGCTTTGGCATGTCACTTCTGGACTCAGGTGGTCAGGTGCTTTTATGAAGATCCCCTCAGGAAATGAGTCAAATACAGAGATAAACTGTGCTTAAGGAGTACCTAATTCATCTCACAGAATCCAGCCTGGCAGGGGTTGGCAGGGCCCTCGGGAGCTCCCCTAGTGCCACCCCCCTGCCCAAGCAGGCTCACCCAGAGCAGGGGGCACAGGACAGCGCCCAGGCGGGGGTTGAAGATCTCCAGAGAAGGAGACTCCACAGCCCCCCGGGGCAGCCTGGGCCAGGGCTCGGGCACCCTCACAGTCAACAAGTTCTTCCTCACGTTCACCTGGAACCTCTTCTGCTTCAGTTTGTGCCCATGGCCCCTTGTCCTGGCGCTGGGCACCACTGGGAAGAGTCTGGCTCCATCCTCATGACCCCCACCCTTGAGATATTTGTAGGTGTTGATGAGATCCCCTCTGAGCCTTCTCTTCTCCAGGCTGAACAAGCCCAGCTCCCTCAGCCTTTCCTCCTAGGGGAGATGCTCCAGCCCCCCCATCGTCCTTGTTGCTCTCCTCTGGACTCTCTCCGGGAGTTCCTCATCCTTCTTGAACTGGGGAGCCCAGAACTGGACCCAGTGCTCCAGGTGGGGTCTCCCCAGGGCAGAGCAGAGGGGGAGGAGAACCTCCCTCGCCCTGTTGGCCACACTCCTCTTGATGCACCCCAGGATGCCCTTGGCCTTCTTGGTAACAAAATAACTACAATCGTAATGTCTTGGTCTATATTTTACAGGCACTCTCATTAAAGGAATGCAGAGGCTGGTTTTTAGGGTGGCTTGACTTCAGGAAAGTTGAATCTGTCAGAATAAAAAAGTTTTCTGCAAAAGCTTTGATTATACTCCCAAAGTATTTAAAACCAAAATAGTGCTTGTCCATCAGCTACACTGGTGGTTGTAGCACCAAATGGCAAGCGGTTCAAGCTGAGACGTGTACCGGGGGTGTAAAGGTGCCCTAACGCTGCGGCGAGGTGGGGTGGTGAGAGCTTGCGTTCGACTCTAACTTCTGATCTGGTGTTCTCCAAAACAACGGCTGAGCCAAGCTTTAATTCTCTTTATTTCTTACCCGTCCAGTGATAAAACCGAAGAGAGCTTTACGTGTCCCCTGCTGCAAGCGAGCGGGCTCCGGCTCCTGCCCGCTCCCTGCTCCAGCTGCTGAGCTGCCTGGGCTGGGATTTGGGGGCCGCACGCTTTTCAGCTCTCTGCAGTTTCCATTTCCAGCTTTGATCTCTGAGATTATTAGGAAAATACTCTGTGTTACACGTTTGTTCGGTGCCAAGAGAAACAGGATTCCCATCCTGATGAGCATTTCAAAAATACTTCCAGTGCTCCTGTAAAACAAAGATTTTACTGCTGCTCATAATATCCCTCCAAAGGCCTGCTTGTAGACGTCTGTTCCCTCAAAGTAATAACACGGGTTTGGTTTGGGCTTTTTCAAATGAAGCAATCTCTGTGGAATATCTGCTTAAAGCAACGGCGGGCTGCTGAAGCACCTCCGTATTCCCTTTCCTACAGCGTTGCCGGGGAGCGTTTTGGATTGCTCGCCTTGACAGGGTTGTTCTTCCGAAGGACGGAAGAACAAGATCTGAATTTTGAGTTGGCTTTTAAACCTACCTGGCATAACCAAAATAAAGGATGGTCGTTCTTCAAAGACACTTCCAAACCAGGTATCTTCAAATGGGTTTTGTTACCCGAGCGTCTTGACCCCCGCGTGCTAATCTATGGGGAGGGCATTCTGCTGGCTCAGATGGAGGATGCTCCTAGGAGGAGCGTTTTGTGTTGGCGTTCCCTGAAGGCTGTTCTGAATTACCGGCATGGCTGTGGAGCAGCTCATAGGCACGTCTGACTCCCTCAGGCCGAGCTGATGTGAGTCTGCCTCTACTCAAAAACCGTAAGAGCCCACATCACTGTGATAACCAGCCTGGGAGAGCGGCGGGCTTGGCTCTAACACGTCCCCAGAACTTGTTCATGAAGCCTGGTTCATCGCTGGCCAGCTTGCTTGAACTTAACCTCCATCTGCAATGGACCATGGAAGTCCTTTCTCATCCCTTTGGTCTACGGAGGTATGGTGAGAGAGGGCTATACCTAACCCATTCGGAGGTGATTTTTGTGCCTTGGAAAACAGCTCATAAATGCCTGGTGATTACAAAATATCCTACTTAGAAAAAAACCCAAAACAACCCACTTAATTTTCCGCTCCGAATGTTTATCGGTGTTTTACAAAATCCAGGAGTTCTCAATATTTATACCACATGTGACTGAAAATTCCCTGCGACTTCACGCTCGGTCCCTCGCTGGCCAAGAAGCCGTTTCCCTTCAGGAGAGACCTGGAAATTCCTCCTACGCCCCGCGAGGCTGCCGCAGCAGAAGGTACCCAGGCCCAGAGAGGTACCGTACAGGGCGTGCGTTAATTACAAGATCGTTTCATTAATGGCTGAAGGTGTTCTCCACAGAACTAGGAATAACTGGTATGCAAAGGGTTTTTTTTTTCCTGGGGACGGTTGTTAGTGATTGTCATGGCCTTCAGATAGGGGAGATAGTTGTATTAGGGTACCGTACTGGTTTCCTTGCTAATCATGGGCAATTTGCTGTGCTTTTAATAACTACGACTTTGTCACTTCAGCCCCGATGAAGTAACGTGGAGGCACAGATAAGAACTTTATCTGGTAATTCAATATATCCCATGCCTATTATCTCCTTTGTGGCAAGATTTGTGTAACGTGAAGCATTACAGCTTGAACAGAAGATTCCATGAAGTTACTGGAATTAATTTCCATAAAGAGCTTTGGACTGAGATTTTTGGGGGAAAAGTGCTGGAAGAACAGGAACAAACTATTCTCTGGTCCAGGCTTCAAGCCACATTTCTGAGTGGTCCAATAATCCTCATTTTCTGCTCCCACTTGTGGCTGCTGCAAGGAGGGCTGTATGCGTTCGTGAGGCACAACTGTTCCTTATTCCGTGGATCTAAGAGGCGTTTTCCTGGTTAAGTCTTAAAATGGCCAGGCTGCAGTAAGGGGGGAT
The DNA here is from genome assembly GCF_000687185.1 of Egretta garzetta. Lineage (NCBI taxonomy): Eukaryota > Metazoa > Chordata > Aves > Pelecaniformes > Ardeidae > Egretta > Egretta garzetta. The sequence goes on along the minus strand of NW_009259492.1, from coordinate 552,557 downwards.
GAAGAAAAGGCAGGGAAGAGGAGAGAAGAAATAAGAATTATTTAAAAAAACCCCAATCCTAAAACAGGGAGGTGAGGCCCCTTTGCTTAGCACTAAAGCTGCCTAAAAGCCTGAGCTTGTTTTTAAATGCCATCGGATAGCAGCTAGGAGGTACCAAAATTAAAGTATTTATCGCTTCCTGTTGATGTTATTTTCCTTTTAACAAGCTCTACGTATGCTAAATGATTTAATTTGTCATTATGAGGCTTTATATGCATGGGACAGTCTCCGTTCTAGACTGTCAAATATTTTGTAAATGTTCAAACAAAACTTTGATGTTTTCCGCCTGAGCGCAATAGGGAGAGGGAAGGCACGATGCCGATTTCTACTGGTGTTAAAAAAATACATTTTCTCATGACTGAGACGGCTGCTGTGTACATCCGTGGTGTGTCTGTCTGCTGGCAAAAGTCCTCAAAGGCAAGGAGACCTTGCTCAGACTGGGTAATTCTGGCCGACATTTATGCCAAAGAATAAAACGCACGCTGTGCTAAAATGACCTGGTGTAATTAAAAAAAAATAATCTATTATTTTAGGCTGATAATCAGTGGTTTATGGAGGAAGAACTGGTGAAAAGGGGAGAAACCTTGGGTTTCTGTGAAACTGATGTCCAAATTCTAATACTATGCTTAAAATTAGCCAGGTTGTGGGGTATGAAACCACTTAGCGCATCCTCTCCCTCCTCACAGGCACCATCAACTCATCAGCCTCTTCTGAATCGGTCACCGCGGGTCCCGGAGCGCCCGGGCAGGAGGTGGAGATGGGAACTGGGGAGCGGCGCCCATCCCGCGCAGGCTCTGCTCCCGCCCCCTCGGCACCGGCCACCGTCCCCTTCGTGGTTTTTGGGTCACCTGTAGGGTTGTGCGTGCTGCGGAGCCCGCGGATCCCCCCGTACCATGGGCTGAATTGCTATTTGCTTTGAATATCCAAACACGATCTAACACAGACCCTTCCCACCAGTCCTTCCCTCTCTTTAACCGCAGAAGGGACGGTCCTCGGGGCGGACACAGCCCAGTAAGTAAAATACATATCTGACTGTTCCACAGGTCCTGGCTCAAATGAAATCACACAATACCGTAGCCTTAACAGCCCTACGACACACGGCTGTTAGCCCGTTACTCCGTTAGCTCCTGTAACTACCTTTACCTTTTGCTGATGCTGCCAAGAATACTCCCCCCACCCCGGCGCTTTCGGCAGGGAGCTGTTCCTCTGCCACGTCAGAGGGCTGTTTCCCGCGTTTTTTCGCTTTTTCTGTCGTCTTGTTGTCGCGATATAGTGTGTAGGAGCTAAAACCAGTACCAGGGTCTATGCCAAATGACAGGGAGTGACCTGCTTGGGCATACAGGCGCCGTCACCGGTGACCAGCTTTACCAAACCCACGCCAGAGGGATGTTTGCTGCCCGAGGAGTTCATAAAGGTGCAGCCCCCTCTGCTCAAGGCACAGCAGGGGAGCGGGGCCCACGCCGTCCCTGCAGGAGGGGGTTTCGTGCCTTTTTGATGACACAGCATGTAAAAGACTCAGGTTTGGGAAAGCGGGTTTGGGTGCTCTGGGCCCGCTCCTCTGGCAGCTCCGGCTGGTGCAGTTGGGATTGATGGTGTTGGTGTCCCCGCTCCCTGGTGTCCCATGGTAAAGAATTACACGGCGGGGAGAAGGGAGGAGGACCGGACCAGGGAAAGGGTGCCGTTTGCTTTCCTGCTGGTGGTACCAGCGGGATCAGGTTTAGTCCCTTTCTCCAAGAGGCAGGCATGGATTTGGAGTTCACAGAAAGCAATACCTTTCAGAAACAAATTAAACATGGAAAACAAAGCAGCGAAGTTAATTGAAAAGGAATGTGACAAATGAGCTTTGTAATGAATTAGAAAGGCTTGCTCGCTTGCTATAAGGAGAAAATGGAAAAAAAAAAAATTCATAATATGCCTTTTTCCAATTGTGAGATGTAAAACGCAATTCTGCGAGCACCTAAGGAAAAACAGCGTTGGGCAGGGATTAGCGGGTAGCGATAGGAGCGTCAATAGAGGCGTGCGCCGTGGGGCTGCGCGTCAGCTTTTCAGCAAAACATTCCTGCGGGTATTTTTATGCATATGGAACATGGAAGAAAACAAAGAAATATTTTTCCTCTTTTTTTTTTTTTTTTCTTTTCATAAAACCCCATTTTGTCCAGTAATGTTCAGTGGACGTTTCGATGAGGAACAAACGTAAGAACAAATTCAAGACCAGGTTGGCCGGGGCTGTGAGCAACCTGATGTGGTTCAAGGTGTCCCTGCTCCTGCAGGGGGGTTGGGCTGGGTGACCTCTGGGGGTCCCTTCCCACCCAAACCATTCTGTCATTCTATGATTCTATGAAATGTAAGTATTTTGAATGCTCTCACCGAAAGGCCGCTAAGAGGCTACGTTTGCATATGGCACGGTGCCCACTGGGAGTCATTCTATGTGTGCTTTTCAGGCAGGTGACCCTTGTGCTAAGCCAAACCAATATGAGGAGAATAAGCTTTTAAGGAATATTAAGACTGGTGATAGCCTCTGCGTCTGGTGTCCTTTCAGTTCAAGTTGTCTGCGAGTACAGAGGCTGCAATGATTCCTGCAGAATTATTTGTGTGCGGGTTGTTCCAGCTCTTACAGGCGGGCTGATTTTCATCCCATGAACAGCTGGGGCCCACTATGAATTTTCCCAAACAGATTTTTTCAAATTAGAGCTTAAAAAATGCACCGCACGTAAATCTAGTTTGCATATTTCTTTGAATAATGTAGTGAGCCACTTAATTATACATACATACAGATAACGTATCTAAATATAGAAGCTCTCCTCGGGAGGTTTATCCTGGGAAACTCGCAAAAATGCCAGGTGCCAGTGGAAGCGGTTCCTCCGCGTCTGAGGGTCTGCCTGGGCGATGGTCGGATCTTCCCATGGCAGAAGCAGGGCCTGTGAAGCTTCCAGGAACGCCCCTCCATCGGGTGGTCCTTGCAGGAGCTCAGCTCCTCCCCGTGTTAGACCAGAGGAAAATCCCAGTAACTCACCCCGCTGATGGGACTCGTCTGGACCATTTTCTGAGGTTTGGGGCACGGGAGGAGGTTGTTGGGGATGAGCATGCCCCGGCCTCGCTCCCTCTTCCCATCCCTGTCCCCATCCCATCCCTCTCCACCCCAGCTCCCACTCCCTGCTCAAACCTTTGTTCTGCACGCGAAGGCGCAGCCAGAGCACGTTCTTCCACGTGGCCAGGGTTTCCGTCAGTGGCTGTCTCAGTTTGTCCTTATTTCTGTGATTTTACAAAGTTCACCGATGGGAAAGGTGGGAGCCTCAACTTTGTTTGACGTTTACTGCCCTTGTATCTGCTGTGCTTTGAAACCTTGAATCCGCCTTTTTGGAATGGGAAGTGGCACTTTGACTTGCCTCAGTTCGCACTCTGTAACTTAAAGTTCCCCATTCATCTCGCATTTCTGTTCTGAAATGGCGTGAGGTAAGTGCTGGGATGTCAGGAGTAATTGCTTTTTTGTTAATGCGTGCCTAGCTCCGTTGTTGAATAACTAAAAATTAAAATTCAAGCTTGCTTAGAGCGCCAGGCTTCCAACTATCACAAAAAACCTCATTAAACTTGCATGTTACCAATTGAAACAGGTTTTGGCAGGGAATTGGAATTCCACATAAGTCTATTTTTTTTTTTTTTTCCTCCCTAAGTGTTAAAATTTATATGCGGTTTTACATTGCTGTGGAAGATGCCACGAGTAATATTGATGGTCGAAGCCAACCAGGAGGCAGGTTACATTTACATTTACGTTATTGTACGTGCACTAAAATGCTGCCTTAGTGAGTAATTTAAAATGAATGAATCGCTTAGACTCGACTCACCACTCAGAGTTAAACCTTCTGGTCTGGTTTGATTTGACCAGGAGATCGAGGGCACCCCAAGTCTGTTTGCAGGTGACACCAAAATGGGTGGGAGTGTGGATCTGCTGGGGGGGAGGGGGGCTCTGCAAGGGGACCTGGCCAGGCTGGATCTATGGGCCCAGCCCAACTGGGTGAGGGTCAACAAGGCCAAGGGCCGGGTCCTGCCCTGGGGTCACCACAACCCCACGCAGCGCTCCAGGCGTGGGGCAGAGGGGCTGGAAAGCTGCCCGGCGGAAAAGGCCCTGGGGGGGTTGGTCGAGAGGGGGCTGAATATGAGCCAGCAGGGTGCCCAGGTGGCCAAGAGGGCCAGCGGCATCCTGGCTTGTATCAGGAGTGGTGTGGCCAGCAGGAG
>NW_009259492.1:530957-547931 GCF_000687185.1 Egretta garzetta | reverse complement strand
AACGGTGGGGCTGGGGGATCCTAAAGGGCTTTGCCCACCCAAACCATTCCGTGATTCTATGACCTTTCGAAACCCAGTTCTCCAGTTCTGATCCCAACGCGTGTTTTGTTCCTAGCACAGAGCCAGCGTTGTTGTTTTTTTTTTTTTCCTGATGGGCAAAATATGCCCTTAAATAAAGAGTTCAAGTTTTCAAATGTAACCATAATCCTGTCAATGTAAAAGGAAATTGGGAGCTGATTACTCTGAGCAGATAAATTCGCATTAGGCAGTCTGATGTTTCCGTGGGTGGATGACTTGCTCTGTAGGTTGCAGGTGTGACTCAGGCTCTTGTTTTCTGATTCAGGCGGTTTTATGTGACCCTGCTGTGGGCTCATAACTATCGAAATGATTAGGAGCAAACAAGGAACAAATCTACCAAAATTAAGGTTTTTCAAAGATCGCCATCTAGTAAGGCTAGAAATACATCAGATACATTTCTCGCCATACAGAGACTTTTCTAGATGATATTGCTCAAATGAAGTGTCCGAGTTGTTAGAAAAGGGTTCGTATTTGGCTTCTCTAGGATGCGTGCTTGGATGTCCTTCCTCAGTGTTAATTCCGTATCTTGTATTTTTAGACCTCTCGGAGCTCCTGTGATCCGGGTCATCACGGAGCGATGCCTGCCCCCTGCAACGTGTTCTGGTTGAGGCTTCTGAAAAAAGCCGGGTGGTGGTGTACCTTTGCTCTCCCTTTGGTACGGACTTAGGCGTGGACTTGGTGATAGGTATTTTTAGCAGTGACTGAAAATCAGTTTTATAATTCACCAGCATCTTTCGTGAGACTCTCCAAAACCATCTGTACTCCTGTCCATCACCTTGGGGCCTGAGTAAGCCCAAGAATCAGGGCATGGCTTTCCTTTCCTATTTCAAATCCCAAACCCGAATCCTCCTGTCAGGGAGATTTAACGGGGAGCTCGTAGCTTGGAAACCGTACGGCCACACTTGGGGGAAATTTCTTGTGCCCCTCAAACCTCAGTGTGTCATCAATATAGAGGGATTTCTGCTCAAAGCAACTTCTTCTGCCCGTCACACCGCGTGGCACCCACCCTCCGCTGGGATCCAGCGCTGCACCAGCTCCTCTCCCTCTACAACTGCCTGAGAGGAGGCTGTAGTGAGGTGGGGCTCTTCTCCCTGGTAACGGGCGATGGGATGAGGGGGAATGGTCTGAAGTTGCACCAGGGCAGGTTTAGGTTGGACATCAGGAAAAATTTCTTCACAGAAAGGGTTGTCAGGCTCTGGAAGGGGCTGCCCAGGGAGGTGGTGGAGTCCCCATCCCTGGAGGGATTTAAAAGATGGGTAGATGAGGTGCTTAGGGACAGGGTTGAGTGGTGGGGTGGCAGTGCTAGGTTAACGGTTGGACGTGATGATCTTAAAGGGCTTTTCCAAACTAAATGATTCTATGATTCTCTCCCTCATGGTCCCTGGGAGGTGGGGGATGGCCCGGGGCAGGGGGGTGAGATCGACAACTGCTCGATCCGGGTGGTGAAAGCACAGCAGCTAATGAGAAATATGGCATAAAATTAAAAAAAAAGAGAGAGAAATCAGTCCCATTGCTGGGTCAGGTCCTAGCCCCTGTAAATCCATTATCCTCGGTGAACTGTGTCGATCTGCACCCGCTCGGGTTGTGGCTTCCTGCGGCTTTATTGGTTTCTTCTCCCCTTGATGATATTGGATTCTCCTCCTTCGGCTGAGATCCGGATGGCTGTATCCCACAGGCGCCTGGAAATGCAGCGTAAGTCAGCCCGGTCCTTTGAAGGAGGCAGCATGGGCAAGATTATCGAGAGTGAGGCATCGATGCACTGCTTCAAACAAATCTGTTAATCTACAAATCAAGCATAGAACTCTGAGAATCAGCTGCTTTATTATGAAATGAGGTATTTAGCCATTTATTATTTACAAATAATTAGGAAAACAAATTGCTGCTTAATCAGTTCAAGTGCAAGTAGTTTTCAAAGTCTTTTTTTTTTTTGCCATCAGATCCTGAAGCCCGTGAATTTTTCACTTATTCCCCCTCCCACCTCGTGTAAGCCTTTCTGTTTGCTGGGCACTCTCTAGAAAGGAACGAGGTTATGGGAGCTCTGGTACCAGCTGTAGACAAAGCCCCAGGACTCGTCCCTCGGTTCGTCCTCCCGCGCTCTGACTCATCGCTGCGCAGGTTTGCTGAGGGTGTATTTGGATATATCAGTTCTTCTTGAAGGATGTGGGTTGTCTGTTTTACAGGCGGTGAAGATTAGCATAGCAATGAGCAGTCTCATGAGTTAGAAGTATAGAGAGAAGTTTATAGTGACTTAAAGTCCAAGGAACTCATTAGTGGAAAAGGTACTTCCTTTGGCCGGGAGAGGAGGCTGAGGTGGAGCTTGGCTCTGTAGAACACCGGGCTCCAGCGGCGCTTGAGTTACCCCCAACGCATTTTACAGGGATGCTGTGCGCACGGTGTCCCCTTGCTCGGGCGGGGAGTTGGGTGGCACCGTGCGCTGTCCCCCCCGTGCCTGGCTCTGCGTGGTCACCACTGTGGGGTGTGGGCTGCGGCAGCTGCTCGGCCTTTTCTGGCTTCTCGCTGCCTTCCTCCCTTTTAGACTCTGTAGGGACCTTGAATGGCAAAGAGCAGCATGACTGGATTTCCCACCTAGAAGAGTCGTATACTGTAAAAAGAATCCTAGAATCCCAGGCTGGAAAGGACCTCCAGGATCATCTGGTCCAACCTTTCTAGGCAAGAGCACAGCCTAGACAAGATGGCCCAGCACCCTGTCCAGCTGAGGCTTGAAAGTGCACAGTGTGGTGGAGTCAACCCCTCCCCTGGGGAGATCATTCCCATGGGTGACTGTTCTCATGGGGAAAAATTTCCCTCTCCTGTCCAATGGGAATCTCCCCAAGAGCAACTTGTGTCCATTGCCCCTTGTCCTCTCCATGGGACTCCTTGTAAAAAGGGAGTCTTCATCGTCCTTGTAGCCATGGTACATGGTGATGAGATCCTCTCTGAGCCTCCTTCGCTCAAGGCTGACCAAATCCAGCTCTTGGCCCATTCTCATACGGCTGAGAGAGGCTTCCTAGGCCTTGGATCATCTTGGTGGCCCTGCTCTGGACCCCCCCAACCTGCTCACAGCTTTTTTTGTAGAGCATGCACCAGAACTGGGCACAGGATTCCAGGCGGGGCCTGGCCCGCGCTGAGCAGAGGGGGGTGATGGGGCCTTTATCTCTGCTGGTGATGCCCTTGGTGATGCCCCCCAGAACCCTGTTGGCCTTGGCCGCAGCAGCACCCTGCGCACTCCTATGGAGCTTGTTGGCCACCAGGACCCCAGGTCCCTTCCCACAGAGCTGCTCCCCAGCTGGGGGGATCCCAGGCTGTGCTGCATTCCTGGATTGTGTTTTCCCAGGTGCAAGACCTCACGCTTGTCTGTTTTGAACTTCATAGGGTTCTTGTTAACTTCATAGGGTTCTTGTTAACTTCATAGGGTTCTTGTTAGCCCACTATTCCAGCCTCTCCAGGTCTTCCTGCAGGGTGGCTCTCCCCTCTACTTCCTCACTCAATGTGGTGTCATCTGCAAACTTCATCAGGCTACACTTGATTGCATCATCCAGATCACTTATGAAGATACTGATTAAGGTTGGGCCCGAATTGATCCCTGGGGGACCCCACCTGTGACAGGTTGCCAGTTTGAAAAAGAGCCATTTACCAGCACCCTTTGGGTGCCGCCTGCCAGCCAATTCCCCACCACCGCACAGACGGCTCGTCCAGGCCGTAACGCATCGGTTTCTCCAGGAGGCGGCCACAGGGCACCGTATCGAAAGCCTTGGGAGGGGAGGGCGAGTTGTGGGGTATCAAGATTTTGCAAAGCAGCACTTGGGTGGGTTTGGTACAGTGAAGGTTTTCCCCTGCAGGGCTCGCCTGCCCCCTTGCTGGCAGCTGGACGGGGAGGTGGTCTTGTGCCAACGCCCCCCCCCGGAGCCGCGAGGGGCGCAGAGGTGGGCTAAGGCTCGCAAAGGAGGCGGCGTGCGGTGCTGGGTTCATCCCTACAGAGGACGATGGGTGTTGGGGGTGGCGTGGGAGGGAGCGAGGCACCCGGACCCAGGCGCCGCTCCGCAGCGTGCCCCGTAGGGGTTTCCATCCCGAGGTGTCCTCGGCTGCGCAGAGCGTCTGCTGCGCTTCGGTGGCGGCGGGGGGTCGAAGAAGCGGAATCCACGGTGAGGATCTGGATGGGCAGCCTGTGGTTTGTACTGGTTTGGGCAGTATCGGAGGAGAGCCGCTGCTTCAGCGTGGGGAGCTACTCCTCTAAGAAGGAAAGCGTCTGAAATCAGCTCTCGCTGTTTCTGATCCATTCGTGCCTATGTGAAAAGGGGAAAAAAAATAATTTCTTAGGCAGTAAAAAATGACATGAGGAAAATTCCTATTTCTGGTACGGTTGATGTAATTTCCTACTAGGAAAGGGATCAAAACAGAGATAAAATGCACCCCGGCGGGGTACATGCAGTCTTGCCTGGGGGTGATCTGTTCAGCTGTTTTATCACACTGCGGCACGCGAGGCTGGGTAGCGTTGTGCGAGCGAGACGAGTTCTTACAGAACACAAGTGCCGCCGTTTAGACGTTGAAAACTCACGCGTGCGGAGAGCGCGTGGTGCTGGGAGTAGTTCCAGATGCAGCTCCACCTGGATACGCGGTGCCTTGGCTGGCGGGAGTTGTGTGTCTCGGGAGAATTTCCAACCCTAATGCCCACCCGTGCCCGGCGCCGCACGGGGCAACGCTGACGCCTCCCCGATTCGCGCCCCTCCTTGCAGCGCCTGCGAACACGCAGCTGCTGGGAGTTAAAACTACGGTAGGCTGGTTTCTGCCCGAACAGCCAAATACAATTTGCATCAAGTAAAGACAAACGACACGCTCAGGGCATTAATATGGATGAATCGCACCCACGCCTCACCGTGTCTACCTTTTAAAATTAAAGCTGTGTTCGTGTTGTAATACTCAAGTTGCACTTAGTGTCTGAAATCTTTGTGTTTAAAGCTCATCCGTCTTTACTGAGGCAGGCAGGGGTTTATAATGGGAGTTTGGGCTTGCGTTTGGAAGGAATGCAAATTTGTGAAGAGTCCCTGATGAAGTTATGTATAAAAAGCACAGAGGTGATAAAGACCTGTTGGGAAAAATCAGTGTGCCCTTGTTGCCGAGAAGGCCATTGGCATCCTGGGGTGCATTAAGAGGAACGTGGCCAGCAGGGTGAGGGAGGTTCTCCTACCCCTCGACTGCCAAGGCTGAGAGGGGATCTCATCACCATGTACAAATATCTCAAGGGTGGGGGTCACAAGGACAGAGCCAGACTCTTCCCAGTGGTGCCCAGCACCAGGACAAGGGGCCATGGGCACAAACTGAAGCAGAAGAGGTTCCAGTTGAACATGAGGAAGAGCTTGTGGACTTGGAGGGTAATGGAGCCCTGGCCCAGGCTGCCCAGGGGGGCTGTGGAGTCTCCTTCTCTGGAGATATTCAACCCCAACCTGGCTGCTGTCCTGTGCCCCCTGCTCTGGGTGAGCCGGCTTGGGCAGGGGGGTGGCACTGGGTGAGCTCCCGAGGGCCCTGCCAGCCCCGGCCAGGCTGGGATTCTGGGGTATTAAGAATAAAATTGAGCCAAGTTTGTTGATTTCTATGCAAAATTCTCCGTGCCACAAGATTTTCATGTATGTGTTAGACGTGGCAGCGCTCTCTCTTCTGGCATTGAGCTGCTTCTCTGAAGCAGCTGCTTCCAGGATTTGACAGATGGTTTAGGAACAGGGTTACTGTGTGGTTGGTCCCTGGACGCCCATCAGGAGGGGCATGGCCTCCCAGGGGCCGGGGGCCCACTTCTCCCTCCTCTCCCAGATTCCTGACTCTCCCTGCATTTATCCGCTGTTCATCCCGAGTGCTGTCTTTAAATGTTACAGGTGGAGCTGTGTGCCCCCGGCTCCCAGCGGGGTTGTTCTTGGTTTCTGGACTCTGGATCCACGCCATTAGCACCCAAAGGTATTTTTTCAGTTGAATTTTTTTCCTTTATGGAGGTGAACGCGTGACTTGAGCTGACCAAATAGTGCCTGCCCATGACCCAGTACTGAATTATTTTTCAGAGTTTACCCTTGAGATTCCCTTTTGGTGCCTTACAGTCTCTGAATCCCAGTTGCTTTAGAAGGAGCTAATAAGTAAACCCACCCGTTACCGATGCAACATATGGTCTCCTACATCCCAGCGCTGGGAGAACTCGTGCATCAAGATCTGGTCTTGTTCTTTAAAATATGTTTGAACCCCTAGCAGAGACATGGGGGATACGGAGAACTGCAAATGCGGAACCCCTCTGCAGCTTTGGCTGTCTTTGGAAATTAGTCTTTGCTTTGGTTTTGCCCTTCTCTTCTCCTCTGATGGAACGTTTTGACGTTGTTAGGCGCTTTCCTTCGGACAAGTGCTTGTTACTCCGTGGTGCTTCGGCTTCTGCTGGAGGCCTGTCAGAAAATCAGAAATCGGCCGCGGTTATTGCAGTGTCGCAGTGTCTGAGCCTCTCCCCCCCGCCTTGTCTCCGGTTGATCGTTCGGTGTATATTTAAACTTTCATCAACATAAAATCAGCATGATAAATCTGTAATAATCTGCATGTCATTAGCACATTTTAATTGTCAGGAATTTGCGAACAAAAGGCTTCTGAGCTCAGACCTATTTCAGCACGGTATTTACAGCGAATATCCATAAATATTGGATCTTAATTTAAGATTATGCAAAAGGGTTGGGGTTTTTGTTTTTTTGTTTTTTTTTTTCTTTAACTGACAGACAGTCCTCTGATGATTCCCCCGAGCAGAGCGGAGTGCAGTAATGCCAGGCTGCGCTGGGAAAGCTCTGCCTTTCTCGCTGCTTTTCTTCTCTTGGTGGTCCGGGCGGCTGCAAGGGATGCACAGGCCCCCGGTGTGACACAGGCGGGAGCATCTGCCCCACTGGTGTCCCAGCTCCCCTGGCCCTGCCCCTGGGACTGCCCCTGCCTGCCCCTGGGGCTGAGCAGGAGGTTCCCAGCAGCGACCCTGGCTGCGTTGAATGAGAAGGACGGGCTGGCCAGGATAGTCCCTGGGGACAACCCTTACCTTCCTTTTTCTTTTTCCCCCCCATCTGGACAGAGACACATCTGTGTTTTTCCAAAGCAAAATGCTGGTAGGAGCCCACAAAGCAACCTCTGAAACCTAGAAACGTTCCTCTGTTTAAAAAATGCATTATAAAAAGTTATTTTTTCACCTTTTGCACTTCCCAGCCAGATCAAGCACACCCAGATGAAACGTGTAATCAGAAGGGCGGTGGTTAATTAAGTGGACAGTTTCATACCACAATACGTTCAGCTGCATAGATCATGCATTTACTGAATGTCTTATAATGGACAGAAATAAAACCTGATCTAAAATACGCAGAGTTACAAGTGAAAAAGGTGGAGGAATCTCATCCCCCGGGCTGCCATTTGGATTGGTTTTCTCTGCTGCTTCCTAGAGCTGGGGCAGTGCAGGAGCAGCCTTCGGCTGTCACTGTGTCAAGTCACGTCTAATGCAGAAACTGAGAAAATGGCCAAGAGAATCGGGGGGCTCTTGGCCGATGCCAGTGGAAGGTAAAGCGTTTGTGGCGTTGGGAGGCTGCGAGGCCATCTCAACTGCTTTCAAAACATCTGTGCTCGCTTTGCCGTGGCAATAGTGGGACTCAAACCCAAAGTCTTGCCTTATAGCTCAAGACCCTTTCAGTCAACGCGTTGTCCCACGGCTCTCTGTTCCACACAAGCAGCGTTTCTGGTGCTTTGCCTAGCTGCCTATTTCTCCTTTTATTTTTTTTTTTGTGCACATTTTTGGCGTTTCCTTTAGTTTTACGTTGCAGAGCTCGTGCACAGCAGCGCCCTGGGGGGCGTTTGCAGAGCCCTGACCCTGCTGCACGGCTCGCTGGGCTCCCGCTCGGCCTGGCCGGGCAAGCTTCCCCCGCCCAGCGACCTGTGCTGGCTTGCCCATCGGTACGGAAACCGGCGTTTCATTGCCCCGCATTTAGCCTGAACGAATGGCCTGCTTTCGGCTCGTTGGCATTCATTCATTATCCAGACCAGGTTCATTATCCAGGATCAACCTGCAGATTTCAGCCAGACAAAATCTGTCTGAGAGAAACTGTAATGTTAAAGGGGGTGCTTTGGGGGTCGGCGACCAGGTCCTGCTCGTGCTTCTCGGTATGGAAATGTCAGGAGATGGACTCGGGGATGGCGGCAGAAGCAAAGCAACAGTAAGAAGAGAGGGTTTGTTTGGGGTTGGGTTTGACTGTTGTCATTAAAATACGGCCCCTGGACACGTGGGGAAGCAGCCTGACCACATCCCCTTCCCACCTGGAGGGTTTTCTCCATCCTCGACAGTGAGCAGGGTTGGAATGGGGCTGGAAGCGCAGAGGATCGAACCTCATCTTGGAGGAGAGCTTCCCATCCGAGGTCAGGCTGCGGCTCTTGCGATCTCGTGCGAATGCAAAACCAGGTGAAACCCAGGTTCTCCAGAGCTGCAGCCCCCAGCAGGCACAAGGACAGGGCTTGCTACCTCTGGTGTCAGGGCTATCTGAAGTTGCTACAGCATCTCATTTTTTTCCATGCTTTCCTCTTTTCGAAAGCCTCTTTAGGACCTCAACTTTCCCCAGAGCAGAGAGAAAGTGTCGGAACTGAAGCCTGGTGCCTGCCGAGGGCTGGGCTGGCCAGGTCCTTCGGGAGAGCAGAACGCGCTGGTGGAGGACGGGTTCCTCCACCTTCACGCGGGGAATATAAACTTCCTTTGAATTTGGTCCTAATTCAGGGTCGGGTTGAGTATCCCGAAGTTCACTAATGGAGATACTTTCTGAAAATTCAGCGAGCGAGCCCAGCAGCGTACATCTTAAATCAGATTAAACTCCTTATTTGTCTTAGAGATGCAAATGGGAAGTACGGTATCTAGCTTAGACGCGGAATTTAAACCTCTCATGTCTGACATTTAAGTATATGTCCTCTCCCTTTTTGAGGTGACATTATTCTCGTATTACAGATTTGTGACAAAGAGACATCTCCTGTATACTTGAAAGCTGCTTTGCATCTTATGCTATTGAACGTTGGAGTAGATGGATAGATTTAATAAGCGGCTGAATGTATCACCATAAAGGAGCCGAGTTATGACAGCTGAGGAGCACAGGAAAATGGGAAGAGTGCAGTGAGAAGGGGCTTTTCATCTGCTAAAGACGGATTGGAAACGGAGTTGTAGAGGCACGCGTGCAGGTGTGTGCGCAGACACGCGTGCGCAAACCACCCTTGCTCTTCCAGAGAACAAGGCACCCAAGTTGTACCCATCGCAGCGGCTGGGGCTTTCCCTCGATGACACGGACTGTTGGATTGGAAAGCTCCTCTCTGTTTTCCGTTAGGGGAAAAGTAAGAAATCGATCTGGTCAGAAGTAAAGCATGTTGAACAGCTGACACAGTGCTTTAAGATTTGGGCTTACAAAGTATTTAGAACTTGATTATTCCTTCCCAAAGCTTCAGGCTGATACTGAACAGGAGTGGTGGGGCCAGCAGGAGCAGGGCAGGGACCGTGCCCCTGTGCTGGGCACTGGGGGGGCCGCCCCTCAAATGCTGGGGTCAGGGTTGGGCCCCTCCCTCCCCGAAGGACCTGGGGGGGCTGGAGCGTGTCCAGAGAAGGGCAGCGGAGCTGGGGAGGGGTCTGGAGCCCCAGGCTGCTGGGGAGCGGCTGGGGGAGCTGGGGGGGTTCAGCCTGGAGCAGAGGAGGCTGGCACTGGAAGGGGCTGCCCAGGGAAGGGGTCGAGTCCCCAGCCCTGGGGGGATTTAACAGCCGGGCAGAGGCGGTGCTGAGGGCCAGGGTTTGGGCGTGGGATGGCAGGGGTAGGGGAACGCTTGGGCTGGGGGAGCTTCAAGGGCTTTGCCAACCTGAACCATTCTGGGATTCTATGAATTTATTGACCACTGACTTCAAGGAAGAGAGGGTAGGTCCCCAATAGACATCCAGCATTTTATATAATTTATGATCAATATTTTATTAAAAATGTGAATCAATTTAATGAAAATAAATACAGCTGGTACTTGGATAGAAAAAAAGTTCAATTAATTAATTGTTGTTTCAAGGTGCAGGTCGTGAATTACCAAAGTTCGTCAGCGCTCCCTTGTTTCATATTACTTGATTTGTACCGATTTCAGCATTTCCATAAGACCTGGCAGGTCACTAATTCCCTTTCAGAGTGGGTCCTTCTGCCCAGCTGGAAATGGGGGTCAGGAGTCAGGGATAAGATGGGAGCATCCCAACCGACACAGGGGCAGCGCCTGACACCCCGCCTGGGGCCCCGCGGCTCCTTGATTGCTGTTCCTGATATAAACACAAAACCAAACACAAATATAAAACCAGTGAAATTATTTCATGGTTTAGACTGGCCCCACATGAAACCTGCTTGGTTTTCTTGCAGAAACAAAGCAACAAATGTTGTTGTATTTTTTTTTCCTCTTTTGCAGCATTTTAAGAGGCAAATCAATGAGAGGGAAATTCTAAACTTAAGCGCCACCTAAAAAACCCCCCCCAAACCCCCTGCAGCTTTCCCATGCTTATTTCTCATTAACCCCTTTGTTATTAATCCATTTGTTAATCAATCGTTGACCTTTATCCAAGATGTGTTATTTATATTCGGGTTCAAACGTTCCCTCTGCCGGAGGTACCCGAGTGCATTTCCTCCACGCAGCCCCAAAAAGGGGGAGTTTGTGGGGAATTTCTTTGGCCACCGCCACAGGGAGCGGGGTGGGGGGGTTACAGCCTTGGTGCAGGGCTGGGGCACTCCGCTTCCCAAATACTCAAGTGTAGCTCTTCAGAGTTAATGGCTCAAATCAATCAAAGCTCGCCTGGATTTAGACTGGATCTAAGGCAGAAATTCTTTGCAGTGAGGGTGGTGGAAGCGTGACTTTGCATTATCCGGTGCCTGTTACCAATGTGCTAACACGAGGCTCCAGCCCTGGGCCTCTTCCACAAGTGGAAGCCTGAGCTCCGTCTCTCCGTGCCCATGAAACGCTGTGGAGCACGACCAGAGGCTGCAAAGCAGGGCCAGGGTTTGCAAGTTGAACCCTCTGTTTCACTCCCAGCTCCACAGTTACTGCTCAGAAGGATTTAAAAACAGAAACACCCCAAATGAATGCTAGGAGCGGTTAGGACAGGAATCCACAACAGGGAACAGCCCTTATTCTGCTGCACGATCCTGATGTCCACTCAGACCTCATGTGCTTCTGGTTCCTTCATCTCAAAAGGGGAACGGGTAACTGGGGCGTCCCACGCCTCAGCTCGCCGACCAGTGATCCTGGGCACATGGCGTGGCAGGGGCAGGCACTTCTGACCTCAGCTGGCTGGTTTCTCCCCCGTTCCTTCAATGATTTACTTCCAAATAGAAACAGACCCCATGAAAATAGCATGCTAGCTCTCGCACCCCGTCAGAGCAGAGTGGACACCAGGAGAACCCTTCAAATACCTTGACCGACCGCAGGCGTAGTGCTCCTGTGGTGGCACACTAGCTCCAGCTTCTTTCTGATCACGTTTCCCTTTCTCGATCAAAATGGGCTATTTTTCCACCAGGTGCTCAAAGCAACGGCTCCATCAGCCAAGACTGAGGGGCCACCGGCAGCAAGAATGCCCCCCTTGCCCTGGACGCTGGCCCACAGGACAGCACTGACGTTGGCGGAGGTGAGACACACACACGTTGCTGCTCCCGTGGAAGGCTGCCCAAGAAGCTTTCATGCGTCTCCACGCTCGCGTAGTCCCATAATTGCAGTATTGCATATTCATGTGTAAAGTAGCTTTGCACTGATGCTACCTTGGCAGTTTGTCTGGCCAAAAGTCACTTCTCCTGCAGACCTGGCAGTGGAAGACTGGAAAAGGGTTTGACACATGGAAAAATAAGTTCTTTTGCAGAGCAGTGTCTGGAAGTTGTTTTCGCAATCAGTTACAAAGGGGGACAGCATCAGGGAGTTCAAAAGGTGCCTATTAGCAGGGCCAGCTGGGACAGGACAAGGGGTGATGATTTTAAACTGAGGCAGGGGAGGTTTAGACTGGATCTAAGGAAGAAATTCTTTCCAGTGAGGGTGGTGAAACCCTGGCAGGGGTTGCCCAGAGAGGGGGTGGAGGCCCCATCCCTGGGACCATTCCAGGCCAGGTTGGCCGGGGCTGTGAGCAACCTGCTGTGGTTCAAGGTGTCCCTGCTCCTGCAGGGGGGTTGGGCTGGGTGACCTCTGGGGGTCCCTTCCCACCCAAAACATTCTGTGATTCTATGATCTCCCTGCGAAGGTGAGCCGGTGCGGTAAAGGCACTTTGCCTCTCTGTGGCACAGAGCCGGGAGGTGGTGGGTTACGTGCACAAATGTCTCTGTGTTTTCCTAGCTCTGTGGATTTTTCCTTACAAGAAAAGCAGGAATCCTTCCATTTCCATCCTTGTGAATTGGCAAGGGCAGGTTTATCTTTTCCTCCTGTAGATTCAGGAGATGCATGTGGCACTGTGCCTGGAGCATCTGGATTTCACCAACCTGAGTGTTGATCTGGTTCCGCTTGCACAACTTGCCGTGGAAGAGGAGCATATGGGCCATTTTCCTCCTCATTATAGACTCGGTCCAGGTCAGAGCCATTAGGACTCCTTAGTTTTTCTACAGACAGAAAGAAAACACGCTACTGCAGAGAGTGGCAGCAGGCAGCGGGATGTGATGGAGGTGATGCTGATCCGTAAAGCAAGGAAATCACATTTTGAAGATCCAGATAGACGTCCTCAGGTGCCTCTAACTCAAACCTAGAGCTTGTGGAGAAGAAGAGATTGCCCCAAGGTCCACCAGGGCCGAAGTAAACCCCAAACAGGCATTGCAGCGCGCCAAAAGCGATACCTGTGGAACGCCGGAGTGCGGCGTGACGCCCGGCCCCCGCCGCTCTGCGCGGGCACAGAGGAGCTCTGCTTAGTGCCTCGGTGCCAATTTTCCCCTCAAAACTCGAGATGACAAGATGCCGTTCCTTAAATAGTATTTGTTTTAGCCGCACGCTCGTCTCGCTGAGGGCGATCACGCCAAGGGGCTGGGAAGAGCGCGCTCTGGCGCGGTTTGCTGGGGGGGCTCTCCGTGTGCCTCTCGGGGAGGGCTTACGACGCACACAAGAAATCGGGCTCGGAGAGCGTTTTCCTCATGCAATAACATTTAATTCCGGGTCCGGGCACTGCGCTGTGCGGGACACAGAAATTGCGCTAAAGGCAGGCGCGGGTGTCTGTGTCTAACGCCAGGCTCAGCGTGCTGCAAGGGGGCTGTGCGCTTCCTGACTTTGCACCTGCTTGAGCTTTGGCTGGAAGAGTCATAATTTAAAGGCGGTGCAGAGTATCCTGCAGGCGTTGAGGAATCTTGAGTTGCCCATGCTGTGACTGATTCCAGGTTCGCTCTCGGTTCAGGCGGTGGCGGGGTATTTCATTGGTGTCACTGGAACTGCAAGGGCATAAATCTGCTGTGACAGGAGACCCGAGCCCTTTGTAAAAACGAGTGATCTTGACCAAGTAGCTGGGACTGATGGGGGAGAACCCTACCCAGCCCGGTCTGTTCCCTTTTCCCGTTAGGATAAGATTAGAAGTGGTTTTTCTGTTGTGCCCAGAATGGAAGCTTTCAAGAAATAACCTTGTTCGGGTGGGGATTAGAACCCCGACCTTTTTGTGCCACCTGCAGAGCGAGGACGGAGTGGCTTTGGTTTGCGTGGTGGGAGAGGTGGATGGCGATGAGCAGTTGCGTGGTGGCAGTGGGATGTACCGCATGGAGCGGCGCTTGGGAAATGGTGGGAAATCACAGAATCGTTTAGGTTGGAAAAGACCTTTAAGATCTCGGTCCCACAGGGATGCCGATGGACGGGTCAAAGCATGGACTTGGAGCTGGTCTCCACTTTGCAAAGATTCTGGCCAGAAGGCCTACCCTGGGTTTGAGAACCATTTTCCTGCAAAAGCTTCACTGAGCCGATGTGTTTCTATGAAAATTCTTTACTTTGATGGATAAGCGTTTTCTGATGGAAAAAGCACTTTGTGAGAAAATCCTTGATGAGAAATACTTTGCAGGGTTATTGGATTCCTCCCTTAGAGCTCCCGGTCCCAGCCAGCTCGTCGCCGTTGCCGGCACTCAGCCGTTCCTCTGGAACAGTATGTGACATTCCCAAAGATAAAAGGGAAGCTTAACCCATTTGTAATTTAATTGAGAGCCGAGCAATGTATAATATCACATGTCATGACATATGCAGATGAGGGTCTGCACCCGAGCCTTCGTAGTGATGTTCACTCTATCTTTGCTAATGGCCATGCTATTAAAAAAATCCCTAAATGTGGGGGGGTGGGGGCCAGGGGAGCCCCCAGCCGCCCATGTCTCCTCCGGGTGTGAAATGCTGCGTGCTCTCCCCTGGGCTCCGCTTTCTGCCCGGTGTGGGATTTGATGGGAAGGAGGTGATTTCGCCGTCCTGGGGGAGCCACTGGGGCTGATTGATGGCTTTGGCCACGGCCGCAGGGGTTCCTGAGGGGATGCAGATTGAGGCCACTCCACTTTTTGGAGCAGCATCAGCAAAATAATCTTTGCTGTGAGCGTAGACGCGGCCAACCGTGCGCAGGCAGGGATAGAGGGTGGTGGTAGCTTAAAACCTGTGCGCAGTAGGGAGAAGTGCAATAAACCAGAATCATTTTACTAAAGGATCTTTTCCAACCAAACCTCTGTTATATGGAGAAAAACTGTTCCATGTCAAAGCTCTTTTGTAGTCATGAGTTGGGCCTTAAGGATTTTTAACTTTTTTGTCACATCGCTCCAGCATGCGATGAAAGTCTCGGCCCAGAGGCAAACCTACCATCGCATTAAGGTGAGTGTATTAATCCCGAAAAATAACTGGTCCCCAAGGACTACAAAGTGGTGGCATCTGCTCAGCAAACCAGTTGAAATTCTTCCTGGTTTTGGCTGAATGTGAGGCCGGGATCACCGACCCGCGTTCCGGGAAGGGGAAGTGGCACGGCGGTCCTTACGTTACACCAAACCACGCCGAACGACGGCGCATCTGGAGGAGGGAAACCCAACCAGCGCTGCCGGCAGCTGCGGGCCAGCCTTCGAATCGTGCGCTTAAGACGTGATGGTACAGGGAGTAGATGTTGGGCTTAGGTGAAAGCCCAACAACTGAAATGCCAGCCCCCACGTTCTTCACGCTCGGGGATGGCGGTGGAGGCGGCCGGAGCGAGGGGAGCTCCTGCGGGAGGGGGGGGGAGCGAGCGCCTTTCCCGCGGCGGGGGGGAGCTGCCTTCGGCTCAGAACAGGCAAATGCAGGCAAAACCCTTACTTTTTGTGCCTGTGGCATTCCCAGTAAGATGAAATGATCTATTCCCATCAGAAATATTATTGTTTCAAAGCTGTTCTGCTTTAGGGCTACTTCATTCCGCTTCCCCTTCCCGCTGGAGCCCGTTACGGATAACCTTGTTTGCGTGGGTATGTTTGGTTTCCTAGCAGTAAAGCACCTGGAGAACAGAAGGAACAAACAAGCAACACGAACGCAAGTTCAAAACGAAGCCGGCACTCTGCAGAGAAGCGAGGCTGCTCTGCCTGCTTAGCATTCAGGCTCTTCATTCCCCCGGTTTGCTGTGGTGCCTGCCTAGGAGTTCCTGAATCATGGAATTAGTCAAATGGCTCTTGGAAGTTGGCTGTTGCGGTTTAGTGGCTTTCTATCTTCGTTTAGCACCAGAGTTGTCGGAGAGGCTGGCTGCAGGATGCACGCACCGCCGGGTGGAACCGGGTTCATCTGTAAGCGCCGACGTTCTCAGAGGGTGTCGGGAAACGCCGTGCGGTTTGGCGGGGGCAGACGCTACGGGCGCTGCAAAAGCGGAGATGGCTTCCCAGCCGGCAATCAGGGGATTAGGGAAAACACCAAGCACTATGAAAATCTGCGATGACAGAAGTCCTGGGCTCTCGAAGATAGCACGGGATCCAGCTGGAGGCCCACAAATACTCCTGCTGGCCGCGCCGCCCCGTGCAGCAAACAGCTTTCACGCCGCGCTGCTCCTATCAGCACTCGGTTATTTGAACAGCTTGGGCTCACGGGCTGAAACCGGTGGCTACGCAAAGCCCAAGCAGGGGCTTGGACCTGCCCTGCGGCGAGGCGAGGAGGGCTGGAGCCTGCCAACGCGCCGGCGGCTCCTGGCCGGGGCTTCAAGCCCGGCGTTGTCCAGCCGAGCTCCCGCTGAGGGTGTGGGCCGGAGCTCCGGGGTGCTTGGTTTGCACGCTTCCGTGCCAAGCGCTTTTGTTCCTGTCCAGAAACATGCTGAACATTTTCCATTAGAAGTCTCAGCTTAAAAATCCTCCATTGAAATATGGAGCCACTTTATTTTAGGGCATTACTTGCTGCCTGACAAGAGCTGCTCTAATAAACGATAAACAAAACCCTGCCACTTAAATCTCTTAAGAAATTCCTATTTAATTAGAGATGCTTTTGGGATTCCTTATTGTTCAGCTGGGTGAGTGCATTAAGTCATTTGCACTATTTTGTTGTATTTATGATAGAGCAAATAAGATGCCCCGTAAAGCACCCGTTCCGCCTGCAAATATTACATGTGACAGACTGCGTTCAGGAGAAGTAATGAGATGTAGTTAGAGGGGGAAAAAGCCTCATTCAGAAGCGAGCCCATAAACTTTTCAATAGGCTTTAATAAAACATAATGCTAGCTTCTCGCTGCACCTATCGCTCTTAAAGCGGTTAAATCTCTACGGGCAGTTTAGCATTTGTCTAAGGGATCATCCGAGCCTCCGCAGCACCCCCGCAAATGTGCAAAGACTCACCAATTCCAGCAATTTGCTTCCATGAAAGCTGGTTTTTTTCTGACGTGAAGAGCAGGGCGTGCTATTTGGGTAGGAAAGGGAGGCGGCGGGAAGAGGAGCAATTTGTGCGGAGGAGCGTGCTGGGGGC
>NW_009259492.1:526274-530917 GCF_000687185.1 Egretta garzetta | reverse complement strand
GCCCGTGCCGCCCTTGTGCAACGTTGCCTGCGGGTGCGATGCAGAACCCCTGAATTTGATGGGTTTGTCTGAATTTGCTCCCCGCGCCGCTCTGTAATTGCTCATCCAGATAGTATTGGCTTAAATAATCTCCTTCTCGGAGCTCAGTCTGAGCGCGTTCCTGTAACCCTTGCACTGCAAACTATTTCAGTGTTTCTACCTAAGCACATAGCCTGAAATCCTGCTCCTGAAAATGATCGGGAGACGTGTCCTTCGAGCTTTGGGAGTGCAGGCAGAGGAGAAATGCCTTCCCATTCCTGGGCATCGTCAGGGAGGGGTTTCTTCTGCCTTCACCCCTCTCCTCCCCTGCAAAACTCCCTCTCCCACACACAAGTTTTATTCTGAGAACGCGGGCTGCTCTGTTGGTGGGTGCCAGGACCCGCACCGTGCCGGGCGGGCAGGGACGCTGCGGCTCCCCCCTGCTGCTCCCGCCCTTCCCTGCCCCAGCAGGGAATTCCCCGTTCCTCAGGAGCCACCAACGGGCTGCGCTTTGCTCGCCTGGGGACACCTGCCTGTTGTGTTCTTGGTTTGCTGCCTTCCCCCTGCGGAAGAGGAGTTTGGTTCCCTGACTTTTTTTATAACGGCGTAGTTCTGTATAAGCAGTTTCTAAAAGCTTTGGCGGTGCTTTCGGGTCTCGCTGCCTGATTGCCGCTCCTTTGGAGCCGCTCCAGGGGCCGACGTGTGCCGTCAGCTAGCGGCGTTCTGGCGTAAGGTTTTGCAAGGGTGTAAATCAGTGGCAAAGTGCCCTTGGAAGATGCTTGACCGGCTTCTCCAGTGCAGTGCGAGATGGAAGCTTTGTACGAGGAACCGCGCCGAAACCCCAGCAAAGCTGGCATTTAATACCCTGCTTAGTTTTCCCAAAGGTTTTCTGATGGATTTATGAATTCACCCCTTACAATGCGGCGGTGAATACCCAGGCAGTGCTCTGCAGTGCGTTGCCAATATTCAGTTCTGGAACTCACTTCAGAACCCCCAAAGCCTGTCCTTAGGTGACCCAAATACCTTGGACTCCTCCTGCGCGGTGGCTTGTGCCGGCGAGGCCGGCCCACCGTTTTGGGCACCCGGGCGGACCTTGCCTCCAACTGGAACTTCAAGCTGTGTTTTTGGAAGGCCTGCGCGTTTTGGAGTTCCGTACTATTCCCTGCAAATTGCCGGGTCCCGCCGGGGTTTCTCCCTTGCCTCCCGGTGACTTAGAACAACGCAGGTTGCGACGCTGTGCTCGGCAGGAAGGGAGGGCAGCCTGGGGAGAGGCGGCCGTGGCGGAAAGCTGCGATATTCTGCAGGGCGAGGGTGTCGGATGCGATTTGCCTTTTGGAGGTGATAGTCTGCAGTGAATCCTGCAAACTCAATTTCCAGCGTATAATTTTCAGGCTTTGTTAGAGCCCGAACAGCACAAAGAAAAGGCAGCGGACTGAGAGGGAGGAGAGCAGCGGAAGATACTGGATCCTAAATTCTAACTGCCTTTATTTACCAAGCTTTTTTCTTGCTGGGGGACAGTTTTCCTCCTGCCTAAATGTCTTTCTTTGCATAGTGAGTTTGGATTTTCTTGGGTGGTATAACAGGAAATAGAACCGATACATCAACAAATCAGTCTTCCTTAGGAAAGTCCTTCTCCAGAAAAGTTGAAGAACTCGAAAGAAACAAACCCAGTCCAAAACCCGACTTCATTTTTCATTGCTGATTCTACCCAGACAAGCCACAGGCTAAGCGATTTTTCTAAGCAGCTTTATCTCCTTCAGATAAACCCCTCTCTCTGCCTTCACAGAGTCTCAGTTTTGATGCAACATCCCCAAACCTTCCCCAAAACCAACGCCAGCCCTTAAAAAGAAGTTTGTAACCTCTGCGTGGGTGGTGCAGGATTTCTAACAGGGCCCAGCCGAGGAGCTGGCTCCACCGGGGAGATGCTTTTCGGTTTCCCCGGGCGGCAGGCTGGGCTCCGTGTGCTGGTCGGGTCCAAATGCTGAAACCTGCCCCTGCTTCTGTTACACAGGTCCTGCGGTTCGGCGTTGTGTTCTCCGCCTCTCTCCCCTGTTTTGTAATGGCCGTGCAAAACCGCGCCTTCAAGACTTACAGGACCCCCTCTCTCTAGTTTGTTTACTTATTTATTTACTAAAATTTCCTTATAAGTTACTTATACGAGTTGTTATGTCCTGCACATACAAATGTTATGGAGGGAGCTGAAGCCAAAGTGCCTGTTCTCTTCCCTAAGGAAGATTTTCCTGCCTGCGCCTCTCGCGCCGGCTCTTCTTGTTTGCTGTTACTTAGTGATGGAGCAGGAGCGACGCGTTTCAAACCGCCTGTAGTAAAAACCTGCAAGTCCAAACGTCCTCAGGCTGGGCACCTAAAAAACGTTCGGCGAAAGATATTGGTTCTCCAAGGAAGATGACAGGGAGAAAGGGCGAGAGAGAGCCGCAGCCTCTGCTGAGCAGGACAGCGCCTTCCGATGCCTGGTTAGCAAACGTCTCCATTGCCAGTAAAATGATAAAAGAAAATAAAATGGAGATAAATCCTTGAAATACATGATAAAAATTAAGCTGCTTTCTAGGAACGGTAGTTGTCTTACTGGAGCTGAAAAGGCATGGCTGAGGAGGGCAAAATGAGTTATTTCTGTAGTGTGCAATAAGGGGGAATAATTCTGCATCGTAGCAAGGGTGTCTCAGTTCAAGTTCATGCAGGGTTTCATAGAATCACGGAATGGTTTGGGTGGGAAGGGACCCCCAGAGGTCACCCAGCCCAACCCCCCTGCAGGAGCAGGGACACCTTGAACCACATCAGGTTGCTCACAGCCCCGGCCAACCTGGCCTGGAATGTTCCCAGGGATGGGGCCTCCACCCCCTCTCTGGGCAACCTGTTCCAGTGTTTTACCACCCTCATTGTAAAGAATTTCTTCCTTAGATCCAGTCTAATTTGTGTTCAGTTGATCCCGCTCAGTGTTTAATCTGGCAAGGTGATGATTGGCAAAGGTGGGAGCTCTGTATCTCGCTGTTGGTCCTGGCTTAGAGGTGTCCCCGGTGATCTCCTGCACACACAGACTCCGTAAACATCAATAGATCCGGAACGGCCCTAAATCATTTCTTATCCATTTATCCTTCTGGTGCACTGTACCCGCACTAATTCCTCAGCCTCAAAATCTCCCCCACCATCAGTAAAATTGGAAAATCTATTTGTAAGGTCGGTCTTTGGGGAAAAATCTCAGAAAATGTTGTACCCGTACTGATACAGTCCCCCCAGAGTACCCCTGAGGAGTTGCTGTTTTGCAGAAAAAGCCCCCAAGGAGCCCAGCCCCAGCACGGGGGCTGCAAGAGCAACCATGGGGCAGAGCAACCGGCTGCTGAGAGCTCCTCCGGGGCACGGTCCTCCACACCCCGTGCTGCAAAATGGCCTGAAAATGCTCAAATATCCTTGACTTGAGGCTAGACGGCGTTGCCTATGGGGAGGGGAAACAGAAAGCTGCGGTGTGAGCAGCTGTAATTTGCTTGGCCCAAATGGAGGTGGTGGGCAGTGTGGAGGTCTTCATTACTCACTCCTGTGAAAAGCTGGCTTTTTTTATTAATTTGCATTAATTAATTGATATTTTTTTCATGAGAGGAGGTAATAAGAAGTATAGGATTGGTCCCCCGGGCAGGGTGCTGTCCCGCCTGCCCATGGCACGTGCCTGCACGGAGCGCGGGGACCACTGCGTACGTAGGAGGTGAAGGAGGTTTTCCTTTGTGGGCTGGAAAGGCTGCGGGGGGGATGTTTTCCTTCCCATTTTGCTCAGGAGGTAGAGATGTGGGGTTGGAGTAGATGACCTCTAGGGGTCCCTTCCAACCCAAAACATCCTATGATTCTGTGATTCTATGTGGGTGCACAATAGCCCGGAGTGGGAATTTTCCTAGCTGTAGCGTGGATCGCAGGTCTCCCTCAAAGTAGCTCGGATTTGTTCTATGTTCTTAACCTGCGCCGTTTGAGGAGCAAGTGAATATTGGAGAAAAGAAAGTAAATCTGTAAACTGTGGTCGTGCTGAGCTAAGCTCTTGCGTGCCGAGGCCCAGCTGAAGTTTATAAACACCAGCTTGTGATCTTTGGATGAAAAATGTCATTTAAGGTGAAATTGTTATTATTAGCGTGGATGATTTTGACATACAGCGTCCTGTAACGGCAAGCGAAGCCAACGCGCTCTTACCCAGAGCGGCCGCGTTTCATCTCTGCCTGGCGAGAGCCATGCGGGTTTGCCGTTGGGGTGCTAAGTATGAAATGTAATTGGAATTTTTAGGATTTCGTCAAGTAAAGTCAAAGAAAAGGACAGTGGTTTAGGAATCACTGGAAAACACTGTTCTTAACAGGGAGGAGCGTGCCTGGGCAGCAGATTATGCTTCCAGACGGAGTTCGTACGTGGTCAGCCGAGAGCTGTGAACACCTCTGATGTCAGACGGGGTTTCCAGCGTAGGGCACTTCCAAGACTTTCCTCCCCCCAGGGGAAGGGTTGACTTTGCCAAGTCAACCAATTGGACGCTCTCAAGCCTCAGCTGGACAGGAGTGCTGGGCCATCTTGTCTAGGCTGGGCTCTTGCCTGGAAAGGTTGGACCAGATGATCCTGGAGGTCCCTTCCAACCTGGGATTCTA
>NW_009259492.1:525665-525933 GCF_000687185.1 Egretta garzetta | reverse complement strand
TCTCTGGAGATATTCAAAGCCCGCCTGGATGAAGTCCTGTGTAGCATGCTCTAGGTGAGCCTGCTTTAGCAGGGGGGTTGGACTAGATGATCTCCTGAGGTCCCTTCCAACCCTTACGATTCTGTGATTCTGTGATTCTGTGATCTGCATTTGCCAGTTTGGTGGAGGCCTCCTGGCCGCTGTGCAGCTCCCTGGCTCCGTGCAGGTTGCTCGGTCACCTCCATCACCACCATCACTTGTCCACCGGAGCCTCCCCGCGGCGGGTGGG
>NW_009259492.1:524362-524942 GCF_000687185.1 Egretta garzetta | reverse complement strand
AAGCCAACGCGCTCTTCCCCAGAGCGGCCGCGTTTCATCTCTGCCTGGCGAGAGCCATGCGGGTTTGCCGTTGGGGTGCTAAGTATGAAATGTAATTGGAATTTTTAGGATTTCGTCAAGTAAAGTCAAAGAAAAGGACAGTGGTTTAGGAATCACTGGAAAACACTGTTCTTAACAGGGAGGAGCGTGCCTGGGCAGCAGATTATGCTTCCAGACGGAGTTCGTACGTGGTCAGCCGAGAGCTGTGAACACCTCTGATGTCAGACGGGGTTTCCAGCGTAGGGCACTTCCAAGACTTTCCTCCCCCCAGGGGAAGGGTTGACTTTGCCAAGTCAACCAATTGGACGCTCTCAAGCCTCAGCTGGACAGGAGTGCTGGGCCATCTTGTCTAGGCTGGGCTCTTGCCTGGAAAGGTTGGACCAGATGATCCTGGAGGTCCCTTCCAACCTGGGATTCTAGGATTCTGTGATCTCGCGTTGCTGGTGAGCCCAGGCGAGAAGGGACACGAGCAGAATACAACACCTCTCTCCTCCATCAACCTGGGAGGCACGAGGCTTGTTCAGCCTGAAGAAGAGAAGAC
>NW_009259492.1:520730-524341 GCF_000687185.1 Egretta garzetta | reverse complement strand
GGCTGCCCAGGGAGGTTGTGGAGTCTCCTTCTCTGGAGATATTCAAAGCCCGCCTGGATGAAGTCCTGTGTAGCATGCTCTAGGTGAGCCTGCTTTAGCAGGGGGGTTGGACTAGATGATCTCCTGAGGTCCCTTCCAACCCTTACGATTCTGTGATTCTGTGATTCTGTGATCTGCATTTGCCAGTTTGGTGGAGGCCTCCTGGCCGCTGTGCAGCTCCCTGGCTCCGTGCAGGTTGCTCGGTCACCTCCATCACCACCATCACTTGTCCACCGGAGCCTCCCCGCGGCGGGTGAGCCCTGCAGCCACCTCCCTGTACCTGTGCCTCCGTCACTGGTGAACGGTCTGTCTTTGCTTTCCCTAAGTTCCTTTTTCTCTGCCCAAATCGAGCATTTTGCTCCGCATTTCTCAGCAGGGGCACAGCAGCAGTAGCCCACGTCTGGCTAACAGCCATCGTGATGGATCTGAGCTCTTCTGGGAGCTGAGCTGGCATTTTGCGATATCTATTTTTAATGTTGGCTAAGTATAAGGAGCTCCATTACAATTCCATCGTCGGCAAGAAATGAATGATTTGATTTAGAGTCAGTTGAGTCGAAGGTGCCGGCTTGGCGTTAGACCCGGGGGTTGCACAGGGGGAGACTTTCTCCTGCGGTGCTTGCGTTGTCAGAAGCTCTCATGCTCATGGGCAAATTAAACTTTTGTGGAAGAGGAATGAAACAGCACAGCCAGGGCAAGCTGAACTTGCACTCCCAATTGGTGTCTTTTTTGTTTTGCATACAGGAAGGAAAATTTTTCCAAAGAATCAAGACTAGAAGTTTGATGTCCGTGGAAAAACTTGACTGTAGATACTTATTAATAAAAGTTAAAGCCAGGATACTTTATTAATAAAAGTTTAGGTGATTCTCCTAATTTCTATAGTATTTGACATTAAAAGTATTTAAATATTTTTTAAACAATTCCTAGATCTGCAGTAATTGCTGGAACTTGACCGCCTGTGAAAGAAAACCTTAGAGATGTGAAGCTTTGACCATTACTAAAATAAAATAACGGAATAAAATGGCACTTGCAGGTGGCGGCTTGTGAGTCCCGTTCCTGGTCGCTTTTGCTGGTTTGTAGTTTCTGAGCGGCCCCGGGAGCTTCCCCATGCCAGGGAACGGTGCAACGCTCAGCAGAGGAAAGCGAAACCACGCAATCTCTAGAAGCCACTGACTTTGCCTTTGCTCTGGCTTGTAAATGAAAAGGCCTTTACTAAAATAACAGGAAGACATTTGGGCAGGGAACTGTAAAAAAACCCCACATGTGTGCAATCTGTACATATGTACGTGTGCAGGTATAGGGAACAGGGAACAGATAGAGAGTGAAGTTTGTCTGGTGCG
The DNA here is from genome assembly GCF_000687185.1 of Egretta garzetta. Taxonomy (NCBI): domain Eukaryota; kingdom Metazoa; phylum Chordata; class Aves; order Pelecaniformes; family Ardeidae; genus Egretta; species Egretta garzetta. The sequence goes on along the minus strand of NW_009259492.1, from coordinate 522,965 downwards.
GTTACTTCAGGCGGTGTCCCTCAAAACCTGCCGTGGTGCTCCCAGCTCTTCCACAGCGGAACACACCTCCCCTCCGCATCAACGCCTTACGGTTTTGGTCATAGCGCTCTGTGTCTAACGGGGCTGTGCCCTGAAGCATTTTTTATTTGCCTGCCCGAAGCCCAGCCTGAGCGGAAAAGCGCCGCCGCCTTTACGCCACGAGGTGCTGCGGGATTTCGGAGTCTTTGCGAGGGTTTCGATGTCTCCGCAAGCATCCGGAGTCAAATGGAATGAACGCTGCGGGACGCACGGTGAGCGCGTTTCTTGCCGTGCCTGTGTTATATTACAAAGAGATATTTGCTAAAGCTGGAAAATCAAGTCCGTGAGGTTTGGGAAACGCATTCTTGGCCTAACATCTTCCTGTGTTTGTGGTGATTTGCCCTTTAATTACGCGGTGACGGATACGCTCTCGGTGTTGCCCGCTGCCTGACCCGGCACTGCCCTTCTGCCCGCTGCCTGCACCCTCCTGTATGGCCGGAATTACGAACCCCTGCGCGGGATCTCCTGCAGTGCTGCTCCTGCTCCTGCTTCGGAAAGTTAATTTTCTTCCCGACGCTCCTTTGAGAGGAGGGGGCATTATCTGCGTTTTGTAAATAGAAAATTAAGGTACAGAAAGATTAAGGACAAAAGTATTAACTTTGCCAATTCTGACGTGCCCCGTAGCGGCTTTTTTCAGCCAACCCGGCACTATTAATTACTTTCATATTTAATCACAGAAATTGTAAAATACAGTACTGGCAGGGATATAAAGTCATGCAGTAAATCCCCTTGCCCTGGGTGGGATAAATTCCAGGGTATCCAGGTGGGATAAATGCCTAACCCTTAATGATGGAGGTTTTATAACGTTCCTAGCTGATCTGTTCAAGTGCTTAACTACCCCTTACACTTCAGACATTACAAAAATCTTTCTAACGTCCACATTCCTTGCTTCAATTTAAACCCATTACATTTTGCTCCTTGCCCGGGGAGCAGGAAGCCCCCAGCTTATTTCAGTTTTCTTTGCATCAGCCCTTTGCATATTTGAAGGCTGTTATCATACCTCTTTTAATTCATTTTTTTTTCCTCCAGATAAAACAGGCGGCCGCTTCACCTCTCCTCGTAGGCAATGCCGTCCCCAGTCCTGGCTGGTTTTGGTGCTTCCTTTGGATGCTCCCCGGGTGCCCCGCACCCTCTGGCGATGCCCTGCGCCCAAGGGGCTGTGCAGCCGGGTTGCCCACGTGCTTTCCAGGGGAGGTTTGGGTTTTTGTCCTTGCTTTGTCGTCCGCTGCGGTCTCCAGAGCCTTTCCTGGAGAATAACATTTTAAAGAGCAATTCCTCTGCAACGCAACCAATTCTGTTGATGGAACTCGTTAGCCCTCTGTAGGCGCAACCCGGGGCTTGTCCTTGATGATTTGAACTCCGCTTATGCTATTTCCACCCAACGGGAAGCAACTGTTGACTCCCATTGCAACCCGGTGCTTCGGCCACTTGGATCTCAGAGTCTCAAACTGGGTGTCTGAAAATGGGAAACGTGGGGTTAATACCTTGGGGGGGGGAGGGTTGGGTGGGTGAGTCCCCCACTAGAGCGAGCTGCCAGAGGGTGGGGGGGAGAGGGCGGGCGCCCGGTGGCAAAGTGCAAGTCCAACGTTCATGCTCCAAGCAACCTCGGTTCTGGCGTCGCTCATTTTTTAAGGGCTTTCCTTCCCTAACATGCTTTTTTTTTAATATCGCAAATTTTAATCATATAACTACGTGGGCTTTAAGAAGAGCAAACTGTGATTAAAAATTTTCCCTCCTGCATCCCTAGGCAGGCATCCCTGGCTCATGGTCGTGCAGTTTACCCCCGTTTTGAAAGGGTTTGGTTTTTTTTTTTTAGGAAAAGCCGTGAAGCCAGCTGCAGGAGAGGAGCAGAAGAGGAAGGGCTCCTACTTTTCCAAAGTTTTTTGGAAATGGGGTTCTCAAACTCAGAGTTGTGTAATGAACAGAACTCACACAAAGGAACAGGTAGAAAAGCATTACCTGTGCAGATGAAAATATTCTGTGGGCTTTTCTTTTTTTTTTTTTTTCTTACTTTCAGTATCCATAGGGACCAATCAGGCATTTTTCTTAGAATTATTATTATTAAAGGTCTAAGAAATATTTGGAATATTTCATAGAATCATAGAATCATCTAGGTTGGAAAAGCCCTTTAAGCTCCCCCAGCCCAACCGCTCCCCT
>NW_009259492.1:511221-520675 GCF_000687185.1 Egretta garzetta | reverse complement strand
TCCCATCGCCCCTTCCCTGGGAGCAGAGCCCGACCCCCCCGGCTCCCCCCTCCCCTCAGGCAGTTGTAGGCAGCGATGAGGGCTCCCCTCAGCCTCCTCTGCTCTGAGCACCCCCAGCTCTGTGCTGTAGATGCACGTCAGTTGGGCTATTGATCCTGCCACCTTTTTGGGGGAGAAGCCCTAATTTCTACGTGACAGGGATCAGGTGCTTCCGTGGTTTCTAACACATCAATAACCCTCGTGTCTTTGCTGCCGCATGGGTCTCCATCCCCTACCTCCACCGAAGGACCCCGCTAGCACCCCGTCCCTCACACATTGGTGTGCCGCCCCCAGCTTATCTCTAGCAAGCCTGGTTTTGTCCCTTCCCTCCTTCAAATCCAGTTTAAAGCCCTTGCGGTGATCCCTGCTAACTCCTGTGCAGAGATCATTTTCCCCCTTTGAGACAGGTATACGCCGTCTGTCACCAGCAGACCTGGTGTTGTGTAAACCAACCCATGATCAAAAACCCCCAAATTCTGCCAGTGATACCAATCCCGGAGCCAGGTATTGATCTGCTGGCTGTTCCTGTTTCTTCCCTCATCGTTCCCTGCAACTGGAAGGGTAGAGGAGAACACTCCTTGTGCTCCTCATCCCTTCACCAGCCGTCCCAAGGCCCTGAAGTCTCTCTTGATTGCTCTCAGACTTCTGGTTGCAACTTCGTCGCTGCCTACCTGAAAAACCAATAACGGATCGCAATCCGAGGGCTGTACCAGGGTAGGAAGTTCTCACATCTTTAGCCCGGGCCCCAGGGAGGCAGCAGACCTCCCAAAGAAGGGGGTCTGGTCTGCGTGTGGGACCTTCTGGTCCCCTCAGGAGAGTCTCCTGTGACAATGACCCGTCTTCTATTCTTTATGGAAGCAGTTTTGACGCAGGGCATAGACCGCCTTAACCTGGGCGACACCTCCAAGGCAGGTGACCCATCGTTTGGTTCCACTGGCTGTTGCCCGTGATGGAAGGGCACCCGGGAAGGTGGGGCGGTCACAGCGGAGATGCGCCTGCTGCCCGACCTCGGCATTTAAAACTGAAATATGATAACAAAGAGACTTCTCGCTTCCTAAAAGTAAGGGCACCAGAAGAAAGCGTCGGGGGGCAAATGGCTGCCGGCTCCGGCTGCGTGGGGTGCGGGCTTGGCTGCCTGCGGTGCGGGGACCTTCCCTCCGAAGCCCTTCTACAGGTGAGCTGGAGACTGTGCCTCACTCACCTTGTTCTTTGGAAGTCTTACTAATTAATTTGAGACAATAAAATATGCTATTGTTATTGTAAGAACGGAGAAGAAAAGATTTTGCATACTAAATGAAGCAGAACTGCGCACTTTCTCTCAGCCTGTGTTTAGGGGAAGGGGAAAGCAGATTAACAGTCAAGCGTTCGCTGCCTCTTTTGTGCTATTGTGAAGACATAAATACTATTTCAATTATTTTAACTTTTATATATATATATATATTTGTGTTGCCTGTGAAGCTGTGATAAGTGTGCATCCAAACTGACTGGAAAGGGTTTTCCTCGTGGTGGGTTGTTAACTAGGAGATATATCTGGATGGGCAATGGGGGGCTGCTGGGGAGCACTCATCATTAGAGGAACAAGAGCGTCATGGCCCGGGGGTTCTGGACCTTTCTGCTGAGCACACTGGCATTGCGTGATCTGACGTACAAAAAAATACAACATCTGCTCATAAGATGCAGCGATCCTTGCCTGGTGCTCTAATATTTTGTCTTTCTAGGAACCTGCCCCCAGCCAGTAAAAGCAGCAGCCCTTTGCCGGCAGCTGTTCTTCTAATTCCATGTGGAAGAGGTTTTTTTTAATAATGAAAATTGTACTGGTAGCTCCTTGGAGAAGTGCATTTTCTCAAAGAAAGTCACGTTTTGTAGGCATCTGCGTTTGACACTGTAGAGAAACTGGGGCTGTGGATCGTTTGCCTGGTCTAATTCAGAAACAGGCAATCACAAATTGATGTCAATGGTAGCAATTAGCATTAAGAAGTATATTTTAATAATGTCTCTACAGAAGACACATGTTCAGAGCTGATTTACCATTTATATGCAGATTTTCTGATGTAAATGAATGAAAAGAGATGGAGAAACCTTCCACTCTCCTTTTATATCCTCCCAAACTCTTAAGTGATCTAAATGCAAATACATATAAACATAGAATAACAAGTGCCCGGTCTTTGCTTTAGGAGGCTGCGCCACCAGATGAGCGTCAGGATGGGTGGGTTATGTTCAGCCTGGAGAAGAGAAGGCTGCGGGCAGAGCTGAGTGCGGCCGGTCAGGGCTTCAAGGGGGCCCAGAGGAAAGGGGGGGACAAGCTTTTTAGTAGGGCCAGCTGGGACAGGACAAGGGGGGATGGCTTTAAACTGAAGCAGGGGAGGTTTAGACTGGATCTAAGGCAGAAATTCTTTGCAGTGAGGGTGGTGAAACCCTGGCAGGGGTTGCCCCGAGAGGGGGTGGAGGCCCCATCCCTGGGACCATTCCAGGCCAGGTTGGCCGGGGCTGTGAGCAACCTGATGTGGTTCAAGGTGTCCCTGCTGCTGCAGGGGGGTTGGGCTGGGTGACCTCTGGGGGTCCCTTCCAACCCCAAAACACTCTTTGATTCTCTGTGGGTCTGTTTTTAATACGTTAGCGGTTAGGAACAACAGTGTGAACACGCGGGGGCGTTGCAGCTTTATTACTAACCAGAGGCAATTAAAATCCCAAAAGCACCTCCCCCTGGTCGGACAGGCCGTTGCGGAGCACTGGATACCGGAGGCGTGTGTGGCTATGGATGCTCTGGGCCAGGCAGAGCTGGCGCTGACGGGGTTGGGCTTTCGGAGCTGTCATACTGAAGGTGTTGCCGAGGCACCCTGCAATTCGGGGCGAGGGGACTCGCCGGTGGCAGCAGAGATGTTCTCTGAAGGGACTCAAGTACCGGAGTTCCTGTTCACCATCATCGCGCCAGGGAACAGCCAAGTCATCAGGCATTGAGGCATTTTTTCCTGACTCAAATAGTTGCCCGAGAAGCCACTGAGCATATCCAGTTTAAAATTGATATTTCTGTGTATTTTTGATTTTCAGTTTAAATTTGATAGGCGCTCAGGCTGTTTAGATGAAATGCCCTATATATTATCTCCTGATAAACAGGATTTGTCTTCCTCGCTTCCCTTTTTGTGTTAAGATTGAAAAGATGTAATCCTGGGCTTTATTTTCCGGTCAGGTCATAGAGGTATTGAACACATCCAGCCAGCTAAAATGAATCATAACAAACGTCCTGCTCCTCAGCAGATAAAAAGTTTGGGGGAAATCGGGAGCCACTGGCAAAACTTTTGTCCATCTTCAGTCTAGGAGTTTCCAATGCTGTATTTGCATCTTTAATTCTTTCCGTGGTCATTAGCGACGTGTTGCTCATCATACTAAAGCACTGTTTCCCTGCTCCAGGCAGGGGGGTTGGACTGGGTGACCTCTAGGGGTCCCTTCCCACCCAAACCATTCCGTGATTCTATGAAAATAACACCAAAACAAGGTTACATTGAGAATCCAAAGAGAAAGTTAAAATTATGAGGAATCTGCTCTTCAACTCAAAGGCCCCTGTAATAATGTCCGAGACAGAGAAACGCCGAGGGATCGATGGGGATGGCGAGGACACCTTTAGGAACGCGCAGGTCAACGGGGGCTTCCTTATTAAAGGGACTGTTTGAAGTGGGTAACACAAATTAATCTACTCGTCAGTAAAGCAAAACAACTGCCAAGTGAAAAGCGGCCAAAAGCTGCTGCGGGGCTCCTGTGAAACCCACTACAGGCACTGGAAAGGAAGACGTCATCATGGCGCAATTAAACCACGAATACAGGTAAATGGAGAACGCTGATTGACAAACCCTCGTGATTTTGTGTTCAAATCCAGTTAAGCTAACCTGAGACAATATTCCCGTACTCCAGGTGTCGGTGGGAGCTGTCATACTGAAGGTGTTGCCGAGGCACCCTGCAATTCGGGGCGAGGGGACTCGCCGGTGGCAGCAGAGATGTTCTCTGAAGGGACTCAAGTACCGGAGTTCCTGTTCACCATCATCGCGCCAGGGAACAGCCAAGTCATCAGGCATTGAGGCATTTTTTCCTGACTCAAATAGTTGCCCGAGAAGCCACTGAGCATATCCAGTTTAAAATTGATATTTCTGTGTATTTTTGATTTTCAGTTTAAATTTGATAGGCGCTCAGGCTGTTTAGATGAAATGCCCTATATATTATCTCCTGATAAACAGGATTTGTCTTCCTCGCTTCCCTTTTTGTGTTAAGATTGAAAAGATGTAATCCTGGGCTTTATTTTCCGGTCAGGTCATAGAGGTATTGAACACATCCAGCCAGCTAAAATGAATCATAACAAACGTCCTGCTCCTCAGCAGATAAAAAGTTTGGGGGAAATCGGGAGCCACTGGCAAAACTTTTGTCCATCTTCAGTCTAGGAGTTTCCAATGCTGTATTTGCATCTTTAATTCTTTCCGTGGTCATTAGCGACGTGTTGCTCATCATACTAAAGCACTGTTTCCCTGCTCCAGGCAGGGGGGTTGGACTGGGTGACCTCTAGGGGTCCCTTCCCACCCAAACCATTCCGTGATTCTATGAAAATAACACCAAAACAAGGTTACATTGAGAATCCAAAGAGAAAGTTAAAATTATGAGGAATCTGCTCTTCAACTCAAAGGCCCCTGTAATAATGTCCGAGACAGAGAAACGCCGAGGGATCGATGGGGATGGCGAGGACACCTTTAGGAACGCGCAGGTCAACGGGGGCTTCCTTATTAAAGGGACTGTTTGAAGTGGGTAACACAAATTAATCTACTCGTCAGTAAAGCAAAACAACTGCCAAGTGAAAAGCGGCCAAAAGCTGCTGCGGGGCTCCTGTGAAACCCACTACAGGCCTTGGAAAGGAAGACGTCATCGTGGCGCAATTAAACCACGAATACAGGTAAATGGAGAACGCTGATTGACAAACCCTCGTGATTTTGTGTTCAAATCCAGTTAAGCTAACCTGAGACAATATTCCCGTACTCCAGGTGTCGGTCATGGTGTTTCCTGCGCCAGCTCCTGCCTGCCCCGGCGGAGGGGGGCGGCTTTGAGCAGCAGCCCCCCCGTTCCCTGGCAGCTGCCTTTGATCCTGTGACGGCGAAGAGCGGGACTGACGGCGCGAGCAGGTATTACACGATGGTAACAGCGCAGTTTGAATACATTTTTAATGCGGTAAAAGAGGTGGCGTGAAGGTAGTGAGGGACTTTACAAGGGAGGTTTAGCGCCTGTCATTACGGCCATGGGAAGTTCAAACCTTTCCCCTGTTGGTTGAGGACATTCTGCCATTGCTTACGACTGCGTCTGCACCACGTTGATGGTAGTTTCAAAGACCGCGACATCGGAAGGTAGGATTTCTACTTCCACGCCAAAGATTACATTTGTGAACGAGTCTCTGTTTAATTGCTGTAAGTGATAGCTCTGGCTATGGAAAGAGCTGAACCATTTTTGCTGAAGTTTTCCTGAGCCGATGCTGCTCAAGGATGTTTAAGCGCCAGTGAGGTAGGAATTCGAGCAGTAAAATCAGTATTTTCTCATTTATGCAAGGGCTGAGTAGAAACTTGGTAATACTCATTGCTCGGCAGAGGGGTCGGGCGCCTGTCCCGGGGGGGGGGAGGGGCCTCCGGGTGCTGGGAGGGCGGCAGCTCGGCGCTGGCTGCCAAGGCTGGTTTGGGGGCAACCGTGCACCCGGGGCAATGAACCCCCCGTGAATAAGCAGGCTGAGACAGATACTTAGCACTGCCCTGCTTTTTGCAGATATTCCACATGCTGGAAAATTAGAAAAAAACCCAACCCAACCCGTATGTATACAATTGCAATATTTATAGGTCCTTCCTGTACTGAACCGGCTGGTTCTAGGAACAGAATGAAGAACTCGCCCGAGGAGAAAGCAGACAAACACGAAGCAGAGAGCACCGCTTTTACAGTTTAGCAGGAAAACGGGAGCTTAAAATGCTGGTTTATTCACTGCGAATATAAAGCTATGTATTTTTTCCATAAGTTTCTCTCGTTCACATTTCATTATTCTCAGAAACATAAATACAAGGAAGCAGAGGAAGACGAAAAGTGGAAGGCAGCTAGAACTGCGGCTTGCCCACATCTTGCGGGGCGGTGAATTGTACCACAGCCCTGCAAAGGTTCGCTAGCGCTTCGCACCCGTGGTGGAGCGGCCGGGCTCATCCCTCGTGGCTGTACGTGCTTTATTTCCTCTGCCCACAATTTATCAAAAGTGTTCTGAATAAAAACTGCACGGGTCAATGATGCCGGTCAACCACCCTGGAACTAAATTCGCTGCCAGAAATAGCCAAGCAGGAAGTTCCGCAGGCTTTATACCTGGGATCAAGGCTCCGCACGGGCGCAGCCACGGAGCGGCACATCGCGGGGAGCCCGGAGCGGTGCCTGGGGGTCCCCTTTCATATCATGGAAGGCATTAAAGTGTCACATCTGTCTGTGCGGTCCCTCAGCCTGCGTACGTTAGAGGCGCGCTGTCGTAGGCGGTCAGGCACGCGGCAGGGATCCTTCCAAGCACCCGGCGAGGTGGGAAAGTTCCTGCAAAGGCCGCTGGCTCTGGAAGCCTGAAGCTGCTCTTTGGACGCTGAGCTGGGATCGAGGGCACGGATCCTGCCTTCATCCCTTGCGAGTGAGCACCAGGAGTCCCGCTGGCGCGACGGAGCAGATCCGACGCCTTTGTAGAAACCAGCAGCGTGGGAAGAAGTGTTCCTGTGCCGCAGCAGCACGGGAAGGAACAAATCCCGGGGCTTTCCGTGTCGCTTGGAGGGAAGCTCCGAGCTGCTCAGTAACAAGTGGAAATGGAATTTAAATCACTGCAAAAGACAATTGCATAATTAAAAATACACTCAGTCGGGCTATTGGCACTTTGCAGGTTTCCCTTCATTGTCCAATTTAAGGGAAGGGGCGAAGCGTGCGTACGTTGCCCGAGTCTGCCTCCTGCCATCTCCAGCCAGAGGTGGTTTGCGGCAGCCGAATGAGGTTTATTTGCTGCAGAAATATTATTTGTCTCTCGTGCTCTTGGAGGAACAAATTTTCTCTCTGATACGATAAAAAGCATATGGAACATTGAAAACCAAAATAATCGACAGCTTTTCACGGGCATGATGGATACAGATGACTTGGGGAGCTCACAGCCTTGGACCCAATTCGAGTACTGGGAGTTTGTGTCTCCACATGAGGTGCCTGTCCTTATTTATCACAGAGCCCAATGGAGAAAGTGTCTCTCAGTTCTTTAAAAGCTTTTATGTCTTCTTAATTCAAGACACTGAATAAAAATTAGCTACCCACTGATATTTTTTTATTTCTAACACAAATCCTCTTTTGCTTGCCATTTACATTTTTAGATGGGACCCAGGATTTGTCTTTCTTTTGTGATTTTGGTGCTTTAGATGAAATAGCTCTTGTTGAAAAAAAAATATCACCTGCCTAATTCTTTACCAAGCAACTAAACATTGATTTTTTATTTTCCTGAAGCGGCTCAGCTTCTGAAGTATCTGCAGGCTTTGGTTTCAGCTCGGTGTTTTGTAGACCATATAGCATACATTGGAATTGTAAGAAGTATTAAAAAGTGGCATAAAATGCAAAATATGATGTAAAATACCTTGGCTTCACCTTTTTCCCCTGCCTTGGTCACCCTAGGACAACATTTCCAGCCGCTGCCCCTTCTCCCTCTGCTCTTCTGCCACAAACTGGCCATGGCCCAGACCAAAGCCCGGGGATGGGATAGCAGTGGGAGCCCTCGGGAAACCGCCCGAGAAGTCTCCTGGGGAGCATGTTTGGGCGTCTGGGGATGATATCTCCTGGCTCAGTGGGCTGTGCTGCCAGCAGGAAGGCTGGTTTTCCTCAGCAGTTAATTGAGGGAGATGGGGCTGGCTTTTCTGGGACACAGGCGGAGGCATGGCACCGCGTCAGCGCTCGCCTCTCTTCTCGCCATGAGGGGCTGGGTCGCCAGGATAAGCGAAGAAGATCTCGGGCTTTAGCCCCCACGTGCAGCCTCACCAGCTTCGAGCCCTGGGGAAGTGTCCCTGGGCTCCTGGGCAGCTTCCATGTGGATGGGAGCGAGATGGGGGGCAGCTCCTGGGCGGACGTCACGTCATTTCTAGAGCAAAGCCATATCCTCAAAAGCAATGGGAGCGTTCCTCTTTGCAACGAGTATATGCACCCTCGCGGTCAACAGAACGCTTTTCCAGAGCGTGCAAACCCCCGCGTGCACGACTACGGGCACAAGTTACGCCACAGACAGGGATCACCGTCACACCGTGCCGGCTCGCGGCCGAGCAGCTCGGTGTCAGGACGAGCTTTTGCTCTGCGCTCTGGCAGGAGACCCCAGTTGCGTCTTGGCACCGAGTCAACCGGCAGAGGGTCTCGCCGGACGTCAACGGGTGAGGGCCTGGACACCCCTGTACGCTCCGCCCGTATTACGCCTTTGCAGAGGTTCTGGAGGCACATCCCATCCTGCGTGTCTTCCACAGTCCCTCCATGCCTAAAACTGTTTAAAATTCCTGATCCGGTTGATGATACTCGCATGCGAAGAATCACAGTGGTTCATGCACCACCTTTGTACCGTCCGTCCATCGCGGATGCAGAAGCTTCGAGATTGCTCTTGACAACTGCTCTCCGGCTCCCTTTTTCTTCTAGGGAAGGGCTTGAAAGCTCATGAGCTGAGCGTGGCAAACTTAATTAAAGCCTGTGGGCTGACAGAGTCTCTCTGTCCCTCAGGTCCTGGATGAAACAATTCTCCCCAAACTGAAAACACTTAAAAGTGTTGGCTTTGTTCTCCCCTTCAGAAAGACTATGAAGGCCCAGAGTCCCCTCAGCTATAGAAGGTGAAATTGTGTTTGGCTTATTTTTCTTTTTCAACGGCGCTGTATCATGTTCGTGAGAGTTCCTGCCTCTTTTCCGGGAGCGACCCCGCCATCTCTCCGGGAATGTCTCGTTGCACGCAGCATATGCTGCCAGCGCCTCCACGCCACGGAGAGGAGATGAGCTGGGAAGCGCAGCGGCACTAGACAGCCGGGTTAATAATAATTTAATGTAGCTCCCTCCTCGGGAGCACTCGCCTTCCTCCAGCCTCCCACCGCCTCGCCTGCGTGAGGGTCTTGCAGGCACCTTCCTTTGCTGCTAATGAGGGGCTTAACGTGCAGCTGCGAGAAGACGAACGCAAGGCTTTGCCTCCTCCAAACTGGTTGATAAAGAAGTCCAAAGGAGAGGAGCTAAAGATCAAGATCCAAAAAAGACAGGGGAATAAAACGGCTCAAAGTAGGACAACACTTAGGGAAGGGACCTTTCTTAATTTTGGAAAGGGAAGAAAAACCCTCTCCACCCGCACTGTGCAGAAGTGGAGGCACCACCAGAGGCGTTGGCTTTGCTCGATCTG
>NW_009259492.1:502547-511094 GCF_000687185.1 Egretta garzetta | reverse complement strand
GGCCCCCCCGCCCGGCATCGTTGGGAGCATCCCACTGGCATCGTTGGGAGCATCCCGCTGGCGGGGAGCATCCTGCCGGGCCTGCGCTGGCTGCAGTGGCACTCGAGGACAGGTCCTTGCTGGACACCCTTATGGGGCAAGTGAAGGTGTTTTGGGAAAGGCCGGGCGGCTGTCGGATGCGGGCGTTCAGGAGGGCAGGGGGCCCGCAGGAGGGGTTTCGCCAGCAGTGCCTCGGGTCCGGGGTTTCACCCCCTCGACCGCCGGGGAGCAGAATTGCAAGGCAGCGCGAGCCAAGTGTCTCGTGCTTTACTGCTTGATAGTTTTAGGCAAGCAGTTTGAGTTTACTGCCGGCTTTATTGGGAGGGTTTGTTTCTCCTTGAAGTCACCCAGCTTGCCTTTCTTTTTGGTTTTTTTTGCAGTTTTACTTTTCATTTGTCCTTGAATCGAATGAGATTTCCAGAACCGGGAAGCTTGCAGGGCAGGACCGGCTGATCAGGGGAGCCGAACGCGCTGTGTATGTGCGTGCTGCTATTGCCGCCGAGCCTGGGAAGGAGAGGAACGCCATCTCCCTCCAGCTTGCCCCCCCTCGCCGCTTGCCGCAGCGGTTTCCTTTCTCTCCGTCCCTCTTTGTGTGTTGTACAAACGTTGCTACGTGCGACTTGAAGGATGCAATGCTTGATTAACGAATTGCTGGGTGGAAACGCCTTTTCCTCTGCGAACACAGGAGCCCATTTACAAGTTCATTGGACACCTCTGAAAATATTTCTCAGAAAGTACAAGTGCAGCGTGATGCAGGGCTCTGCAGGGGTCCAGCCAGGGCGCTGTTTTCTGCTCTGGTACTAAAGGTGCAGCCAGGGGTTTCGGCAGTTGTAAGACTCGGGGTGTGCAACAGGCAATGTCCAAATGGAAAAGGTTTTCCTAATACTTGAGAGGATACAAAGATCCATTTTGTCATTAATTTATCATTAATCGAGGGAATAATTGACTGGCTCATCTTTTTACTTTAAAAATCATAATTGCAAAAGGCTGTGTTCTGTAAGCACAAATCCCGGCCGTTAGAAATTCTGTATATTTAGAACACATTGGATTTACAGAATTTGAGAAGTAGTTAGAGTCTTGGGGCCAAAAATATCCTGTGCAACTGCCTGAGAGGGGGGGGGAGCCGGGGGGGTCGGGCTCTGCTCCCAGGGAATGGGCAATGGGACGAGGGGCACCGGCCTCAAGTTGTGCCAGGGCAGGGTGAGGTTGGCCATGGGGAACAATTCCTTCCCCGTCCCCAGCCCTGGGGGGATTTAACAGCCGGGCAGAGGCGGTGCTGAGGGCCGGGGTTTGGGGGTGGGATGGCAGGGGTAGGGGGGCGGTTGGACTTGATGATCTTAAAGGGCTTTTCCAACCTAAACGATTCTGTGATTCTATGATTCTAAGATTTACTGGCTTAGCCGAGGCTTAATTGCTGCCACAGGGGCGTGTTTAGGGCAGACCGTGGGAAAAAGGCTGAAGTGATGGCCTGAAGTGATGCTGGGGGGGTCACAGCAGGGCTTTTTCACATCCGCTCCTTGGCTTGTCCTGCGGAAGAGTGGAGCAATTGCTACCGCATCCATTAATTGTGGAGGCCATTTTCACCTGTTTTGTTACCTTTCGGGTCAATCCCATCGCAAAAGGAAAAATATACCGAGGCCAGAAGACAATTTGGATAGACCCTGCTGTCTGTGATTTATGGTTTTAATTAAAAGCTTTTTAAGCTTTAATTAAAAAGGTACATGAGCACTCAGTATTCAAGAAAAATGCCTTTGTGTTTAGGTCAATTGAATAACGTAAAATATAATGAGATACATATTTCTAGTCTGGAGCTTCGCATGAGAAAAAAGCAATATACATAATTAAAAAGTAAATTCAAACTGATAGAAGAGAGCTGGTGTCAGACAAAATAAAAGGTGTGCTTTAAATCAGCACCAGTAGAGAGGATTGGGGTGTTTTACTATTTTATTTCCTCATCGTAACACTCCTTAAAAATCCCGTGGTACAAATTGAGTCGACTCCCTGGGTGTGTATCCAAGACAATGTCCCAAAACCAGTAACAGGTTATTATTTCTAATCCTAATGGTGCTTAACACGGAGCAGACGGTAAGAGCTGGGAGGTGAGAAGTTGTAGCGCAGAAACTGGGAAGCTTTCTGCGTTGGAAACCACCTGAAGTTGCTCGCACCCCCCCTTCAGTACCACCACTCGGGGGGTGTCGTCCCCCCCCCAGATTCTTCCTGGCTCCTGGGGAGCTGATTACCTGGTGCCCCCAGTTTTTGGTGGGTCCCATTGCCATTACCCGTGTCCCCCCAGGACCATGGCCTTGGAGGAAAGCCGGTGCGGGGAAGGCGCTGCGTCCTGTCCATCGTGGCACCGCCGCGTGCCGGTCTCTGCCGTTCACCTCACGGCGTGAACCAACGCAGGAGCTGACCCCGGGTGTCCAAAGCAGCCAAGCTCTCAGACTGGGGAACTGTCTGGAGCCCGAAATGAAAGCGGAATGCAAATAGCTGGTGTAATGAAAGGACGCCAAGAGGTTCCAGTTGAATGGGAGGAAGAACTTGTTGACTGTGAGGGTGCCGCAGCCCTGGCCCAGGTGGCCCGGGGGGGCTGTGGAGTCTCCTTCTCTGGAGATCTTCAACCCCCGCCTGGCCGCTGTCCTGTGCCCCCTGCTCTGGGTGAGCCTGCTTGGGCAGGGGGGTGGCACTGGGTGAGCTCCCAAGGGCCCTGCCAGCCCCGGCCAGGCTGGGATTCTGGGATTCTGTGTGATCATTTTGCAAAGAAATTCCATTTAACTCTGCGTGCAGCTCACATAGCAGACACCTGCAGGGTGCAGGGGCTGGGGTTTGGCCTGTAGTCCTGCTAAAGAAAGAATAAAATACAGCATCCACGAGTTCCTTTGGAAACACCCAGGTGTTTGCGCTACCCGAATGCTCTCTTTCCGCCCCAGCTTCTCCTCAAACGACTGTTGTTCGCGGCGCCGGCGCTTTCAGGGACGCTCACTGGCCGGGGGGCAGTATTGGCATCTGCTGTGGGGGCTGAGCACCCGCTGGGGACAGACCCGAAAGAGATTTTTTAAAAAAAAAAAATAAAATTCCCTCTTTAGATCATTTTGAATTTTCTTCACTTCCTTTGTGTTTTAATATTCTTATGGAGGCCCTCAGGTTAGCCGCCTGGGGAGGCGCCCTGGAGAGGAGAGGGAGCGAATGCACCCTTAGAAAGGCTTTGAAGGCTGCAGTTATTGAATTGCTGGTCCTCGCTTCAAAAAATTGCCAAGGACTGACGGAAGGAGCATTTCTTTGCTCAAAGGCATTGCATCGCCTGAATAAGAGCGATGGAGCTTGTTGGTTTTTTTTTTTCTTGTTAACGCCCTCTCTGAAAACAAATTCATGCTGGGAGCCTGACCTGCTCTAATGCAGCACTTACAGTGCCGGCGGAACACAGGGATCTCTGTCGCCGGGGCCGGGGGCTCCTTTAGACATCAGGAAAAATTTTAGACATTAGGAAAAATGTCTTCCCCAAAGGGCTGTCAGGCTCTGGAAGGGGCTGCCCAGGGAAGGGGTCGAGTCCCCAGCCCTGGGGGGATTTAACAGCCGGGCAGAGGCGGTGCTGAGGGCCAGGGTTTGGGGGTGGGATGGCAGGGGTAGGGGAACGGGTGGGCTGGGAGAGCTTCAAGGGCTTTGCCAACCCAAACCATCCTGTGATTCCATGATTCTGTGATCTCCTGGACACCCTTCCCGCGCCCGTGGTCGCTGCCCCCGTCGGTGCTGGGCGGGAGGGACGCTGCCTTGCCCCTGGGGAGCAACCGGTGTGCAACACGTCTTGCTTTTCATCTGGGAGATCAAACAGCAGGACATCAAGGGTAAAATATGAAAACCAGCAAACAGCTGGGTAATGGCTTTGTTGCTGAAATCACATTTGTGAGAAGCGATGGAAGATAAACACCAACTGCTTGCTTTCCTAATAGAAACATAATGTTTTCATAACTAAGCCCAAAGAAAGTAAAAGACGACTGTATTTTCCTTTCACTTCCAAACCATCAGCAGCGCTTGCAGTAGACTTCAAATGCTGCAGAAACGCGGGGAGTTCACTGATTAAAGCCAGAAGGAGCCATCAAGTTTGCATCAAGCCTTAATTCTTGCCTCGTTTATCCACGTTCTTTCATAGCCGTCGCAGAGTTCCCGTTTCTCTGGATTTAGAGGGCAAAAGCCTTTCGCTGGAGCTGTCGATGCAGCAAACACAAACCATTGCCCAAACTGAGTTTATCTTCACTGACGTCGGCCTTAGAACGCTCTACAAAGTCATTTATTAATTCCCTAAGAACAAAATACTGATGCCTTTTAGAAAACTCTGCAGATTTATGAAAAAAAAATCATATTTGCATTGTAAAGCTTTAGAGTTGTACAATTTTACCTTTTGTTTCTTTACCTTTTGAAGAGGCTGATAAATGGAGCAGATTTTTCTGTAGCTAGGGTGTGAGTGGTTCAAGGACCCTACGGCCGCAGAGACTTTGACGTTAGGGTGCACAATTTGGAGGGTGGAGGGAACTTGGGGTGAAAATTATTTCTCAACTACCTTCATTTCTTGTTTTCTTCCATTAAAACATTATTGTTTTCATCGGTGCATCGTTATGTGTCAACATAGTCAGGAGTAAATAAAAGCGTTAAATAAAATGTATGAGGATTTGGTTTAAGGGCTTTGGGCCCCAAAATCTCGTTCTGACTTCATTTGAATCAGCAGGCAAGGGATTCCTGCCTTGCAGGTAAAACGTAGAGATTCCACCCCAAACCACGTTTCCTACACAAATCCCGTGCCAAGGTCGCTGCAAGGGGAACGCTGTGGGCAGTAGAATGTGGTCATTTTATGTGGGTCTTGGTTCCTTTCTCATGCCAGAAGTGTATGGCATAGAGCAGCACAGGTGAAAGCTGTGCATTTAATTTAAGGGACAAAACCCTTTCATAATTTTTTGGCACTTCTTTCTGTTGATGGGAAAGCCTCTGCTGCAGTAACCACGTTCTTTCGTGGACTTTTGCAGCCAAATCACTCGAGGCCCGACGCCTGCACTGGCTTGTTAGCCACAGCCGGGAATATTAAGTGGCCCAGGGGAGAACCAGCTGGAGGAAATGCAGAATTAAGGTCATTATTTAAAAGGAGTGGAGCAAACTCAGTGCTCTTCTACTGCCCCAGCACCAGGGATGTGATCTCTGCAGGGACACAATCTTCATAGGGATGCTGCCGCCATAGGGATGCGGCCCCCGGTGAGCCCTCCTCCCACCCACATCTTGGCTTGCTGTCTTTGAGGGCAATGTTTTTATTTCTCCTGAGCTTCTTGCTCTGCGGGCCGGGGGAAGCGCATTGCGGGGTGCTGCTGGAGGAGGGAGCCTGGCTTGGGTGCTGGGCGCCGCTGCGATTCGTGCTGGGTGGGCCAAGGCACGGCGTGGAGGGGTTGGGTAGGGTTCTGCATTAAAAAAAAAGAAATCTGCCTGGCAATTTAAAAGAAAATAGTCTGAGCAGTGAGTAAGCCAGCACTTCTTTTTTTTTTTTTTTTGTGGAAAAACCTTGAAAACCCTTCAGAGAGCAACTCGGTGATGCAGGCGAGCGGGGTAGGAAGGAGGCTTGGCTGAGGGAGACCGACCTCGCTGGGAGAGCGCCGGTGGCTGCCGGCTTGATCCCAGACGCTGGAGCTGCCGGGGGTTGTTTACAGCACTTCTAGGGCTTGGGAAAAAGGCATGTGGTGTGGAAAACCGGGCTGAAGAAGGGGGGAAAAAACCCGCTGAGATGGTTTGA
The DNA here is from genome assembly GCF_000687185.1 of Egretta garzetta. Lineage (NCBI taxonomy): Eukaryota > Metazoa > Chordata > Aves > Pelecaniformes > Ardeidae > Egretta > Egretta garzetta. The sequence continues at coordinate 505,291 of NW_009259492.1, read as the reverse complement.
TTTGAAATGCATAGACCGAGCGAGATGGTGGTGCTTGGCTCAGCATGGGCTGTAAGGGAGGGGGGAGCTCTTCCAGAAGGGCATGGGATGGTGGAAGGATGTTGGGTGCTGTCGCAGGGTGTCTGTGCACTGCTGGGGGCACACATGAGCCGGCAGGAGGGGGTGAAGGATGTTGGGTGCTGCTGGGGGACATGCGTGAGCCTGCAACCAGGGTGATGGCTACCACCGTCCACCCAGAGTGAGGTGTTTCAGTGCTGGTTTCCCCTACTGCACGCGTGGTTGGGATCCTGCCTGCTGCTGCCGCTTGCCCGCTGTTATTTTACTGTAGCCTGGTCGGGCCACCTCAGTTATTTGATCAGGTGAATGGGATTTGGGGTGTTACCTCCTCTTTTTGATCGTTTAATCAGGTGAATGGGGTTTGGGGTGTTACCTCCACTTTTTGGTCAGCTGGAGGGTGGCCTGCCATGGGCTGCTCGCGTTGCCTGTCCCCCGCTGTCCTGAGCGCATGCCCCAACCGCTGCGCTCATCCCTACTAGCGTGTGTTTATTGTTCGCTCCCTCCCCTACCATTTATTGTCAGACCGTCTTTTACCCTTGAGTGGAGTAATTTTCTTGTTGGTTATCTGTCTAAACTAAAATTAGACGATGGCCAAGTTAACAGCTCTTTATTTTACTGTTAATTGGCATTTGACCAGCCACTCCAAAACTACGCTGCAAAGCTGTATAATAAAATAAAAATCCACAATTAAAAATGGTTTTTTTTGTTTTACATTTTAAAATCAAACCAGTTTTTTGTATTTATTTTAATCTGGCTTCGCAGGAGCAAATCAGGGCTCTGGAAAGGCAGGGGTGGGGAAAGCTTCGGAGTTCCCCCCCCCCCCCAGTTGCTTTTTATGACTTATTCCAGCCATTGTAGATTTTCTTCATCAGATTGCTCAAACCCAAGGGTATTGACTGCTCCTGTTGTTTCTGTAGCCATGTATTTCCTTATGACTGTTCATGTTGTTACCTGCTCCTCGTACTCTCCCCAAAAGTGTTCTAGCGAAGGCTCGGTGCTCCAGCCTGGCAAAAATATTTTCCCTTCCCTCCTGACCAGCGGAGTAGGTCGCTGTAACCTTTCCAGTTCAGAGCACTGCACTTACTATGCAGTTCACTTCCGTCAGGCAAACGTCTTAGGTCCGTGTTTTTCTTGCTTACATTTCTGTAAATTTAAAATGACTCGATAGGCTCAACGATCCATTCCTGTTTAAAGGAAAGTCAACTCAATTTTCCCCTTCTCATGAAGTGGCTGGGTCTCCAAGGCACACAAAAAAGACTGTGTAACGGTCTTGTACGGCTGAAGCTTGATTTTTCGGAGTTCTTGTTTAGCACTGCAATTCCCTGCAAAAATACGACGCATTAATACTGCATAAAAACCCAGCAGGTACTTCCACTCTTATTTATTTTTACTTAACTATTATTAGAAATTAATGTTTCTGGGTTTTTTTACATTAAATTATATGCTGCTGCCATGCAGCCTTGTCCAAGATCACACTGATGTCTTGCAAACAGGTTTTATGGCTTATGTTTTTTCATGTTAGTGAGCTATATCGCCTTTTCTTGTCAGTCTTATCAAGCTCATGTCTCTCTTTTCTACCTTTCTGTTTTGTTTTACTGTAGCAGTGTCAGGCGGTTCTCATTTGGCTGATGACTAAATAGCATTTGGGCTGTTGTGGAACGCTGTTTCCCGTCTGGGTGCGCATCGCTTATGGTCTGGGTGAGAAAGAAGCTACAAGATGGCAGTGGGTTGGCTTTTGTGGTGGAAGCGGGGTAAGAGGTGTCCTCTCAGTAGTGTTTACTTTCTGGTTTTCCAGTCAACTTTAACCTATCAAAACTAAAAACAGATGCCAAAACATTTTGAGGATGACTGGAAATACTATACATGGTCAGGTAGAGAAGATGGAGTACAATTAAGTGCCAACAATTTGAGTGCATTTCCAGTTATTGAACTCTTACACCAAAAAACATATTTGATGTGCAGTGCACCTCATACTATACTGCACTTATGTCCAGACGATCTCCTGATCTCTTGAATCCTAACCCAGAGAACTTCCAAATTCCTCAGCTATTAAAACAACTCTATTTCCCTGGAGTTAAGCCCACATCTGAAGTCCACCCCTTAATATCTCCTACTGTCACCCTTACCGCTGTCTCCTGTTCCTTTCAGAACCTTCTTGTTCTTCCCAGCGTTCTGTTGTGCTGCACGGAATCACTGGCTGAATGTTTTGCAGGATCCATGCACACAAAGACCTCTGCACTTAATAGCCCTTCTTCAGCACATATAGATTCTTTGTGGAAAACTTGGGTGCAAGTGGTCACGCTTCCATTTTAGAAAGGCTTTTGTTCCCCTTAAGGGAAACACTTAAAGAACCCAAAGAAACACTTTAAAATGTTACTAAATTTTTGGAAGTTTTCATGCTCTGTGTTGGCAGAGCTGTGACCAACCTCACATGGACTCTGCTTTGATGCCACTTTGTGTGGGATGTTGGACTAGAAATCTCCCAAGGTCCTTCCCACCTTGGACTGTGAGCCTATGAGAAGTATGAAATTTTGGTCAAAATCTTTCATTCAGACAGAACATATGAAGACGTTTAGATTAAAATTTAATCTGCTGACTGGAGCGAGCTGGAAAACTACCAGAGGAAACAGCGCTTTAACAAAATTATTATTCTGTGAGCTGGAAGTGTTGTAATTAAATCACTGTGA
>NW_009259492.1:499983-502522 GCF_000687185.1 Egretta garzetta | reverse complement strand
TGGTACCTGCTGGTCTGTGGCACTGTTGAGTCTGTCCACAGTGGCCCAGAGGGTTCAGCCCAGGGCCTGACCGCTGAGGCCCCCGAACTTCTGCTTACACGGTGGGCTACTGTGGTGGGTAACACAGCGTAACTCTGTTATGGTAGCTCCTGGGTACTTCGGCTGGTGACTTCTTGTGTAACACATCCCACACAACTGATAGGGATTCCTTGCGTTGTCCTAATTGTGGGATTGTCCTTGCTCCCTGCTAATAGCACTGTAAACCACTTGTACCCTGCAGAACCAACACCTTACCTGAGCCGAGGTGGTAGGTAAGGAAGGTTGGTTAGAAAACACTATTTTGGGGAATGAAGTGCTCTATCAGCTGGGTCAAAACAAAGTTACTTACCACTGATTCAAAAGGAGTAATGGTTTTAAACTAAACCAGGGCAGGTTTAGACTGGATCTAAGGAAGAAATCCTTTACAGTGAGGGTGGTGAAAGCCTGGCAGGGGTTGCCCAGAGAGGGGGTGGAGGCCCCATCCCTGGGACCATTCCAGGCCAGGTTGGCCGGGGCTGTGAGCAACCTGCTGTGGTTCAAGGTGTCCCTGCTCCTGCAGGGGAGTTGGGCTGGGTGACCTCTGGGGGTCCCTTCCCACCCAAACCATTCTATGGTTCTATATCTCTGGAAGGGAAGGGGCCTCTGGTCAGGCTGCGTTCCTCGGGCCTAAGATCCCATTTTGCTTTCAGTTCATACAGCAGAAAAGCAGAAACAGAAAGCATGAGCTGGCACAGAGAGTAGCAGTAAAGCAAAAGGGGTGAGCCTGCAAAGATCAAAAGAGGTTGTACATTTAGCACAGCCCTAAATAGGCAGCGATAAGGGCAATAAGGAGATGTAGCATGGAGCAAAGAGCTGCTGCTCTGCATTGAAGGCGGCAGTGATGCCTGCTCAGTAACGTAACAGTGACAGTAGGCTCAAACCTGACATGAAACAGGAAGGAAGAAAGGCAAAATGAGCAAGGATGTGATGTTTAAAGCACTGCTGGCTGGGCTGTGCTGAGCTGAGTGGCTTGGAATTAGTACAAAACCATCTGCATGAAAGCTGGTTATAGTCAAAATAATGAAATTTTGCACCCCTACTTGAACTCTGTTCCCTGGGAATGCTGGCTCCCTGCTGGGAGAAGGGTTGCAAAGGTACTGGGGCGATATAATTTCAGGTGGACTGGCTTTGAGGTGTTGCATACAAAGATTTGAGAGGCAGCTCATTTGAGAGGCAGCCTTCAAAAACCTTGATTAAAAGCCATGAGATACATCCAGGTCTATTCCTGAGGGGACTATATCCATAGTTTTCTTAATTGTATAGCATGTGAAAAGCCAGGCAGGTGTTGCTCAGGCTCTGCTGCCCTTTCTGACTCTGAAAACCAAGTGCTGAACCCTGCCAAGGTGACCAAGCTGCACAGATGATCGTGTAAAATGCTTTAAATTTGGCTGTGTCTGAAGCATGTTTTTCCCCAATTCATCCAATGAAAAGCCCTGCATAACTTTGTACTGATGAAATCCCAGCCTACATTCTCCTCCTGGATTTCATTGTTGGCTTGAAAATCCAGCCAGGACAGTTTGAGGCTTGCATGAGCTTGGGCTCTGCTAGGAGAAATCTGGACCATCTCATGATTGCAATGGCTTGATGTTCTTCGCTCTGAGGGTGGTGAGGCACTGACATGGGTTGCCTGGAGAAGCTGTGGCTGCCCATCCCTGGAAGTGTTCAAGGCCAGGCTGGATGGGTTCTGGGTGACCTGGTCTGGTGGAAGGTGCCCGTGACCATGGGAGGGGGGTTGGAACTGGGTGATCTTTAAGGTCCCTTCCAACCCAAACCGTTCTATGATTCTATATAAACTCAGGGCTTAAGGAGTGGAACTGCATGAATAAGAAATCCCTGTGGCCTGCAAAATGGCAGAGGAAATTCTACAATAGTTTTGTGTCTGTTTCTTTGAAAATGGAAACGAATTTGGAACAAACAGCAGCAGCTAAAATTATCCCAAGTTCCACCTCCTTAGCTAGTGGGTGCTGATTCCTGTTTCTAGGGAAACAGACAATAAGCTGGTGTAAAAAGACATCTTCTGAAATGCCCCAAATTATTTGCAGCCTAATACCATCAGGCTGCGCTCTGGAAGCTTTATGGGAGACTCTTTCCTGTTGGAAAGCCGGTTACGAAGCAATAGCTGGGATTTCCTTTGTAGTCCTGAGATAAATTAGAGATCTACTGCACAACCAGGTATTGCCACATCTTAATTATCTTCCAAACTGACATAATTTTGTTCCTGGTCTGATTTATCGTTCTCTTATTACAAGTTTATTTGTCAAAAATTAACCAGATGTAGAGGAGGAGAGCTCGCAGACCTTGTTTTAGCACCCATCCCTCTCCTAAGCACAGGCTGCCCAGGGAAGGGGTCGAGTCCCCAGCCCTGGGGGGATTTAATAGCTGGGCAGAGGCGGTGCTGAGGGCCAGGGTTTGGGGGTGGGATGGCAGGGGTAGGGGGGCGGTTGGGCTGGGGGAGCTTAAA
>NW_009259492.1:492849-497745 GCF_000687185.1 Egretta garzetta | reverse complement strand
GTTGCCGGGAGAAGCTGTGGCTGCCCATCCCTGGAAGTGTTCAAGGCCAGGCTGGATGGGTTCTGGGTGACCTGGTCTGGTGGAAGGTGCCCGTGACCATGGGAGGGGGGTTGGAACTGGGTGATCTTTAAGGTCCCTTCCAACCCAAACCGTTCTATGATTCTATATAAACTCAGGGCTTAAGGAGTGGAACTGCATGAATAAGAAATCCCTGTGGCCTGCAAAATGGCAGAGGAAATTCTACAATAGTTTTGTGTCTGTTTCTTTGAAAATGGAAACGAATTTGGAACAAACAGCAGCAGCTAAAATTATCCCAAGTTCCACCTCCTTAGCTAGTGGGTGCTGATTCCTGTTTCTAGGGAAACAGACAATAAGCTGGTGTAAAAAGACATCTTCTGAAATGCCCCAAATTATTTGCAGCCTAATACCATCAGGCTGCGCTCTGGAAGCTTTATGGGAGACTCTTTCCTGTTGGAAAGCCGGTTACGAAGCAATAGCTGGGATTTCCTTTGTAGTCCTGAGATAAATTAGAGATCTACTGCACAACCAGGTATTGCCACATCTTAATTATCTTCCAAACTGACATAATTTTGTTCCTGGTCTGATTTATCGTTCTCTTATTACAAGTTTATTTGTCAAAAATTAACCAGATGTAGAGGAGGAGAGCTCGCAGACCTTGTTTTAGCACCCATCCCTCTCCTAAGCACAGGCTGCCCCGGGAAGGGGGCGAGTCACCAGCCCCGGGGTGGGGTGGCAGGGTTAGGGGAGTGGTTGGGCTGGGGGAGCTTAAAGGTCTCTTCCAACCTAAATGATTATGTGATTCTGTAACTTCCATAGCCTCCCAGGAAGGTACCTGGGCAGGGATCCTTGCCATGCCGTGGTCCAAGTCTGAAGCTCAGTTGAGTGGCTGTCCATGCTGGACCGCTCAGCCTTGTGTAGCAGGAGTCCTTGTCCAGGGGATGTCTTGCTCTCCTTCCAAGAAGCTCATCACGCTTATCCCCTTTCTAGGACATAGACAGAGACTGTTGGCTGTGTACTTTAGCCGGGGCCATCAGGGAAGTTTAATTCCTTGGGCAACCACTGTTTTACAGATTGGGATACCAAGTTCGTAGTCATGTGGGAGCTTTTACTAGAGCGGCATTTGTCTTCTCCATGCAGATGGTTTAATTTGTATTCCAGTTTCAAAAGACTGCAGGGCCAATACAAGCAGATTTCGGAGCAGAATTCCAAGTGAGATTTCAAGCAGGTTGCAGAGCACAGGACAAACCAGGGGAAGAGGTGAACTCCAGGCAGTGTGGGCTGCATATGGATGGAGGAGAGGCAATATGGCCAGAGCTGTTTTCTTGCTTCTCCTGTCCCCCTTTACTTTTATCCTTCCTAACAAATTTGTCAATCACAGGCTGAGGGATAATTTTGCATATACACTTCTTGTTAAATCTTTAAAACCAGCTGTTGGATGTTTATTTAGTCTTTCTGTTTCAAATCACTCCCTTCTGCCCCAGGCCAGTGCTGCGCATCCCCTCCTCTCCCTCTGGTTTTACTGTCTCTAAATCTACCGCCGTCCCTCTGCAAGGTGTCGTGTCTGTCCCTCCCCTCTCGTTCCTCAGGGCTGTATCCCCTTCCCCTGAACTTTCAGCTCTGTTATGCTCCTTTGCTCTCCGTGCTCCCGTCTCCCGCACTCCCAAGTACTCCTTCCAGTGCCATCTTCACTCACGCGTTTTCCAGCCTCCCTCCAAAGTGACACATTTATGAATCAACATGAAACATGCTCCAGCTACTCTTCCAAAAAACGTTGCCGTGCACAGAAGTGTCTTCTCCAGCCACTCTCCCTGCGGGCTGAGAGTCTCCTGCTGGTACTTATTTATGCGTATCGTATTTATCTAGGCAATGGCTATGTTTTTTTGTGCCCAGATTCTGCAGTAAAATGCAAAGGTACAATTATAAATACCACATTTTTCCTACTACGAGTCATTTATTGCTTCCTACTTGTTGGCAGCTTGTTCCTGGGGCACCATCATTTTGCATACAGATGTTCTAAAAACCGAACGCAATGTGGATTCGCTAGGACTGCGTTTTGTGGACTGTAGGTCTACATGACATCGCAGTCTTGCTATTCTTGCCTATTAATCCTAGTGTTTCCTCCACTTCTGTTTCCTACGTTGATTGCTTTGTTTTGTTTCAGCTTTTCTGGGCAAAATTTCAGTTTTTTTATGTATGCTCCAGTGGCTTTAGTCCTCCTGAGGACTTTGGGTGTTAGAGTGGACAATCTCAAGAGCAGGTCCTGGGGGGCAGAGCAAGAGGCATCTACTTAAGGTTACAGCTGTTGCTTGCGTTGAGCCCAGGCTTGGCTGCCATCAGACTCTCTCCCGCTTCCTTCTCTGCTCACAGCTCTAAAGGAGCCCGGGCAAGCTCCTGGCTGCCCAAGGTCCACGTGAGCTCTGCCTTCGCCCCGCTACCAGCGTTCGTCTTGGAGCAGGTATGCACCTCTCCGTGTCACTGCAACTACAACACCAAACTGGAGTAGTAAGAGTCAAAATTGGCTTTATCTGTGAATTCCTTGGGAGCTCTTAAGGGTTAACATCCAACTTTTACTACGGTTTAATGTAGGAGGGTTTTTAATGCGGTTGTTTTGCATGAATATACTTTAGAGGAACAGCACAGAAAATATTCTGAACTATGACTAAGAACCAGTGATCAGCAGAATAATCTCCATCTGTTTTGCAAAATCAATCCTTACTGCAGTTGGCCAATAGAAGTATTTCCAAATGAAGTGGAAGCATCAAACAAATGCATCTGTGAGTTAGAACCTCGCAGTAGCTGGTTCATATGTGCAACAAATAATGATCAGAAAGGACATCTGTTACTGCCTTCAGCAGGCAGCGAGCCGAGATTTCCAAGCACCTTGTTTTGACATTAACTGGTGTATGAGGAGTCTCATTTATCTCTGGAAAGGTTATTAAAGTACCTAGAGATGGTGGAAAAATTTGGAATAGTCACAAAGGTAAAGCACTAACTTAAATAATGCAGCAACTATATATGAGTCGTATGCTTCCCTTTGCCTGCTCATTAGTCTGCTTCAGTTTTGTGATGCCTGTTCCTGGAGAGCAGTAGATTTGCCAAGGGCAAGGATGAGCTGGTCCCAGACCTGATCCAGTGAAGATGTAGGTGTAAGTACAGAGCTGCTGTGCAAAGCCCAGCCCGTGGTCTGATGGCTCCCTTCTCGGTACTTGCCTAATGCTGCTGGTACCCAAAACTTGCTAATCATCTTCTCAGGCAGAAAATTCCCTGTGTGCCTGTAATTCTTTCCACTCAGGTATGAGCCCAGGTGCTAAATTCCAAGAAAACCCCTTGTAATCCAGATTAAACAGCTCCTGCATCCTCTGGGGCTCCGGCATCGTCTTCTGCTGAGGCTGGAGGACCCGCTGTGTGGAGGCAGAGAGGGATGGGGGAGCCCGCACTGAAGGGTGGGTTTACAGCTGTAGGTTTAGGACAAAAATTCTGGCTCTGCTGTTGGGATTAGTTCCAATTTACCTAGTTATTGCTCAACATAAAATGCACCCACTTCCCATGCGCAGGTGACTTGGCAGATGTGGTAGTGGATGTGAATCTCCCCTCACTGGCAACAAGTTTGTGTCAGGAGATGAGGACTTCTTGTAGCCGTGGGCTAGACAAAAATCTCAGTCTCTACTGTATGAGCACTAATTTGTTGGTGCACTTGATGGACAAACCATTGCTCTCTGGTGTGGCTGCTCCAGAAAGACCGTACCAAAAGCCTCTCTGTGCTTGTCCAGGGACAACTGGGACATGTGAGGTCCTGCTGCTCCTATTCCTCTTTAAGTCTTTAATGACACAAAGCTTTTGTTAAAATTTGTATCCCGTATCTGATTGCATGTATTATTGCAGTAGCATTTTCTTCTCCTTTTCTCTTATTACTCTGATTAATGGGCTGTTGGAACAATGCTCTGCCCGGCCGTGCACGCTGCTGGTAACCAGTTCTTGCTAAGTCTGGCTACCACATTGCTCCATGGTTCTTCAAATCCTGACTCATGTTTCCCACGCACATGTAGCTCCATGTGCTGAATTTTGGAGGTTTGGCAGAGCTTGGTGAGGGGGACCAGGGCAGAGGTGGGGCTGGGGACCGGCATCCTATGGCTCCAGGCTGGGCTGAAATAAGGTCCCAGGCCATGGACAGGGTGGGATGGAGATCCCGGGGAGGCTGATCAGGGACATTAGGGCTTATCAGTGCCCTCAGGGCCCTGGAAGTGAGCACATCGCTGAGCCACTGTGATAGTGGGGAAAAAAAAAGGTGTGAAATAATATATAACTCCCCCCCCAAATAACCAACCTAAAACCCCACAAAGTTTTGAACCGAAAGAAGCAGAAGCGTAAGTGGTGAGGCGTTAGACTTTTCCCAGCTTTGGCTGTCCTCTGGGTACCTAATGATGTATATGGGGGGGAAAAAATCTAGTGTACCTGTCATGGCATTGAACAAAAAGACATTTCAGGAGGAAAACAGGGGCTTGCCTTGTAATTTTACTGCAATGCAGAGGACAAGAAATAGCTTATTAGAGGTCCAGAAAGGAGTAAGGACAGAGATGTTGCTATTAAAAATATAGCATTCGTCTAAAGGGCCAGCTAATCCTCGTGAGAGGTGCTGTCCGGATCAGGAAAGTCAGCATCTTGTTAGGTGACGAGGCAAAAGGTGCTTTTAAAGTATCGAGGAAGAATGCCTGCCCTGCCTTGCCTGCTGGTTTTTTTTCCTGAAGGAATTCGCTTCCCAGCCTCTTATTTCTTGCCTTGGTGTCTCTTTGCAGCAAGACGGGGCCAGGCGCTGGGGGCTCGGTCACTCTGGGGGCGGACCCTCGGCTCTGGGCCGCAACCTGCCCACGCCTACCC
>NW_009259492.1:457488-491649 GCF_000687185.1 Egretta garzetta | reverse complement strand
GGCTCTGGGCTGCATCCTGCAGCCGCTATCCCAGCACGGAGCCGCTGTTGCCGCCTGCTTTGCTTCAGTACCGGAGCTACCGTACCGAGGATGGGCCTGATTGCTGCCGCAGCAGAAGACCTGAGGAGAAGAAAGAGGTAATAATACACAGCTTCTAATTTTGGGATGTTTGATGTCAGATGGGGTCCATATCATCTGCAATGTCCCTGGTTGTGTCTTTCCCTGCCCCGGCAACCCTGGTGGCTGCGTACCATCTGCTTGTGCTTGAAGTTCTTGTATTGCTTGTGTTGCATTTCGCAGTGCTTCAGGTACATGGGATTTGTGTAACGATGGCTCCCTGCAGTGCTTCATCAGCTACAAGTTATTAATGGTTGTTAGTGACACGCAGCCCCATATTGAGGTAGTGGAATGAGGTCAACAGCAAGTGCAGAAAGTATAGAACGGCCAATGAAAAGAAGTTGCAAGAGAGATGGGAACAGATGAGCAAAGGTTGAGATAAAAAAAGGATGGTCAGTGCTTCTTCGGATCTTTACTGATAGCGTTTGCAGGAGAACTGTGTTTTCTTTCGCTGGTGATGTATGGTCTTGCACTGTCCTCTCTTTTTACTCTTTCAGTACAAAGTTGTGTTGAGGCCCCATCTTCACGGCTATGTGCAGACTGTGGTAGAGACCTGCTGGGGGAGGGTGGGGAGGTCCAAGTGGCTGCCAAAAGGCTTAATAACTGGCAAGCGCCTTTGCTGGTTGAAATGGCAGCCCAGGAAAAGATGAATTTCTTATTCCTTCGAGTAGTTATACAGTCTACACTGATCATAGTTTTTGTAAACGGACTTGTGCATGATCCTGGGATCCGGGGCTCAGTAGAATTGTAGAATTGTTTAGGTTGGAAAAGACCTTTAAGATCATCAAAGGTACCCCCAGCACAGACCCCTGTGGTGACTCTCCAAGGGGAGCTGGTCCGTTTGTGGAGGAGTTAAGGCTGTGAGAGCAACCTGGAACTTCAATAGATATGGCTGAGCGTGCACGCACAGACTCTATATACGGTCTGAAAACATCTGCTTAGCTGGTGCATTGAACCAGCTGCACTGAACCGCAGAGATGTCTCTAGTGCTTTTGCTTTCTTCAAGGTCCTGAAGCTGTACTGTGAATAGAGGGACCCAGCAATGAGGCCCTTACCCAACAGGCTTGGCCATTTACTGTTCTCAAAACATATTCCTCAAAACCTGCAAGAGCAGGCTTGGAAAACATGACCCCTCTGGAGGATGTGCTGCTTATTTTCCTTCAATTCTTCCTCCTCCTTGCAAAACAGTTTGATAAATTGCTGAGATGAAATGTGGAAGAACAGACTTCATTCTAGCTCAGTAGTTTCAACTGGACACCTCTCGCTCTTTTGGGGGAGCTGCCTGATCTGGTAACTGCTGGTTGCTGGGAAAGGGACCCCAACCCATCCTGCTGCAGGAGAGGCTTCGGAGTCCCTTGGGCTACGGAGAACCAGCAGGAGGAAATGTTACTGCAATGGGGAACAGCGCAGGGAGTTTGGGGGTTCTGGTCCATTTAATGTAAAATATATTAATGGTCCTGAAAAAAAGGTTGTCGACTGCTTCAGTCAGTCTTGCGGAGCGTATTTAAAGCTGGCTTGTAATAGATGAGAATTCCACTTTCTGGCACCTAAGTATATTTAAGACATCTGGCCCCCAAAGGTTAGCCTGCCCTTTCTTGCTTAAAAGTGCTCTCCCTGGACCTTCTACTTCGGAAGCAGAATATTCCGACTGTGATATGGGAAGACAGGAAAAAACCCTCTGTGTTCCCTGTACAAAGAGGTGACCTTATTCCCTGTACTTCTCTCTTGGCTTCTGCCATGAGCTTTATGTTCCCTAGAAACCATAAACCTGTGTGCCTGCCGGAGCAGCAGACCCCCGCACCCCGTGCGGCTTGGCTGGGGTGTCCTCTGGGCTGCAGGCTCAAGCTGTTTCTCAGGTTTCCCAGATATTTAACTGGGGTGGGAATTGAGCTTATTTCTTGCTTGTGAGTTTTACTACTAAGGGCTATAAAATAAGTCTTCACTGAAGTGGAGCCAAATGTTTTGCAGCTTGTAGAACCCCGTGAGTTTAGATGTTGTGAGTCTGTTGATAATTCCAAGTTCATTACTTACTGTCCTTGCACTGGAGAGCGTGTTGCCTTCTTAATAATTTTAAAGCCTGAGCATGTTGCATAATGGCAATGGCAATAAAACTTTTAAATCATGACACGAAAAGATGGCAAATATTCTTATTCTGAACATCTGTCTAGGATTAGTTTATATTGATTTATGTTCTACAGCAGTTGTATTTCACTGTTGCCAGTGTGGAGAGATTGTGTGTGAAGAGCAGAATGTGCCGCGTAGGACAAAATCAAATGTCAAGAGACAGGGGAGTAGAGCCTGAAAGATTTTCTACAATTGCCTGATGAAGTCACACTGCGTTAAAAAAGCTTCCTTCCCTATCAATCATAGAACCATAGAATGCTTTGGGTGGGAGGGGACCCCCAGAGGTCACCCAGCCCAACCCCCCTGCAGGAGCAGGGACAACTTGACCCACATCAGGTTGCTCACAGCCCTGGCCAACCTGGCCTGGAATGTTCCCAGGGATGGGGCCTCCATCCCCTCTCTGGGCAACCCCTGCCAGGGTTTCACTAGCCTATAGTACTTTGGTAGCCAAAAATCGAATGGGGTTTCCCAAGCAGAGCTGGAGCTGTACCGGTTTCCTCTAAACCACCCCCGGTTCCAGGATGGCTGCTGGCATCTCATGGCACCTTCCTGGTGGTGGTGTGTTTTCCACATGCAGGTGTGGGACTGCTGCAATGGGAAAGCCATTGACTTGCAAGTCCCACTCCCCCAAATTGTTGTGAATGACCCCACCTGGCTCCACCCTGGGAAGCGCAGACCATTTACTGCGTTTCTGCTAAGGGACGGTGTGCTGGCCATGCTCACAACACACACGTGTTCTGGTCTCTGATGCAGCAATGGTTCCTATCTGCAGAATAACAGAAAGGCTTGGAGATATTTTTTGGGGCCGGGAGGAGGCTTCTCATTTGGAATGAATGTGAAATTTCAAGCCTGTATCTGCGAAATCGGAAAAGCAGAAGAAAGTGAGACTGTAAACCAGACTGGAGAGCGGGCACTCAGCTCCTGGGTCTGAGTCCCACTTCCAAAGCAGGGACAGTAGGGCTCAGGTGTAGCGGGGACGTGTGCGTGCCTCCTTCACAACCCAGGTGCCATAAATACCCGGCCTTCTGAATGCTGTCTGTTGAAGACATTATAGAGGCTTTCACATGCCAAAACATCTGCTGCTCCATTCAAACCTCTTTCTCTCCTTTTACAGTTTCCTTTTACAGATGACAGTCTTTTCTTCTTCCTGTTGTTGAGGATGGTGAGGAGAGCAACCCTACCAGTCTTGTCCAGCAGCATTAATTTCTCACCAACAGATTTTCCAAATTCTGACAAATATCTGGGGAGAAGCTAGCATGGGCTCCCTTGACATCCTTTCTTCCGAGGATGTCGCGTCTGCCAGTATCCCTTCAGAGATGTTGTGTCTTCACCGGCACCCGACAAGGGGGTGTTGGAAACCTGAGTTTGCGGGAGTGAGTTACAAATCCACTTTATAGTAAATTCCAAGGAGCAGGAGGAGCTCAGAGCAACACTGTTGTCAGAATAATGCGATTCCAGCAGCTGAACTCTCTATGGCTCCTGAAGGTGAAGGTTGGCTCTAGATGGGGCTGTTTAGAAGATCACATCAGGGTCTTGCTCTAGTTCCTGTCCATTCCTATCTATTAGCACTAGGGGCATAATGTAAATAAATCCTAGCACCCCACAAGCTGCAGTAAATGTATTACCCAAGTAGAACGGTGTGGGGGACCATTACTGAAGGTAAATTGTCAAGCTCCGCTGGTAAGTGCTAAGGCTCCTGAATCGCAAAGGTATTTTCTCAGTAAACATTTGAAAGGTAAAATTAAAGTATTTCCGAATTCTGACCACACTTACAACTTGAGCGTTATAAAGACTATAATTCTAAAGGGTATTTTTTTCCCGTGAGTTAACTTTTTAGAATTTGTGGCAGGAAGGGTCCCCAAACCAGCTTCTCTGTTTCCCTGGTTACAGTATTTGTGTGCTGGAAGTAGGAGTTTAAAATCAGACTGGACTTTGGGCCAGTGGGCTCCAAGTAGCTGTGGTTAAAGTGTGTCTGGCTACAGAATGACTGCATTTAAAATCTGGGGTAAGAAGGAAGAGCAGAAGCATATTTTCATTGAAGCCTTCATTCAAAACATAATCTCAGCGGTGCTGCTGCTGAACTCCTGCCTACAGATGAAAACCTGGAGTTAAGTGGTGCTTGAAGCTTGATCAACCCACCCACCGGGGAAGGGCGGCTGGAGCCGGAGTCCTGCTGAGCCTGAAATAGGGATGCGCAGGGGTGCAGATACATGCTGTAATTTAAGTTGGCACAGCTCATCAGATGCTAATTCAACCATTCGGTGCTGCTGATCGCATCACTCTGGGACAGTGGGTTTACAGCATGGTCACCTCCATTTGAACCAGATTAACTTCAGCTGGATGACTTGGGGTAATTGTTTAAGTGAAAAATGAAAAAAAAAAAAAAAGGGAAGAAAAAGGTTCATGCTTTTCAGGTAAGATGGGATTTATTCTTCTGGAAGAGAAAACTAAGTGAGTTATGTGTTTGCGTGGATGTGTGCTTCAAGCAAGAAATAGGTCTACAATCTCTGCCTGAAATGCAGCAGCAATACACCATATAGTTATCACACAATTACAGTCATAAAAAAGAGGTGGAGGAAAGGGCTTGAAAGCATGTGACAGTGATGGACTGGGGATGGAAATAAATGCTGCTTGCGGTCCTGCTGTATGCCCGTATGAAGTCTGTTCAACACAGAAGGGACAAAATAAAACTCGACTATCTCGGGGCTTGTCTAAAAAGTCAAGGCTAACAAACAAGATAACATCCCACCAAATTAAAACCCCTCAGAAACTGTAAAAAAAAAAAAAAAAAATCAGCTTTATAACAAATGCACCTATATCCCTGAAAAGGAAAGAAAGAAAAATAGCTGTAATAGCTGCAGGGGTCCTTCAAAATGGTGCTGCTGGGCTCCTGCGATGAGCTGGAAGGTGCAGGCGGATGGCCTTTGGGGGGGTTTGGGAGGCTTCGGGTCTGATGGGGCTGCTGCCCTTTACCTCTGCGGCCACCTCCCTGGGCGAGGGAAGGGAGCTGCTGTGCTGGCGTGGGTCAGGGCTGCTCGGTGGAGACGCTTCTGGGAAGCATCGGGCTGAAACCGCCCGGTCCCTTTGGCAGGAAAACCGAAGGTGGCCAGGAGGTGCCTGGATGAGGTGTCCCCCCCGCCCCCGCAGGCATGCTCTGCACACCCCTACTAGCGTGTGATTTCTGAGCCAGTCCCCCAGCAAAGCTTTAGCCTCATTAAGGAAGGCTTAAACATTAAGGCAGTAAAAGCAGCTCCGTTAATGTTCGCGAGCTGGGTGTCCTCTGGAGTGTGGGCTTGTCCTCCTGTTCCATGGGAGTGGCCCTTTGTCGTCTTTGAAGACTTTTTTTTGTTCTTTAAATTGTTCACATAATAACATCATTGGCTCCGGTGGCTGCATCTTGCTTTGCTTCCTTGGGTTCTGTGTGATTATCTCCCAACCTGGTTTTCACAAAAGAAAACCACTTTGTTTCACGCGAGGTGTCTTGTGCCCTCCTAATGTAGGCAGAAGCAGGATACCAGAGGGCCCTTCATGGACCTTTTCAAAAGAAGAAAAAAGCACCTTTTGAAATGCTGCTTAGACATGACCAGCTGAGGCTGGAAGTGGCTTTAACTTTACACTCGATCCAACCCGTGCTGAAAAATAGAGGCCTTCTGGAGGTCATTGCGAAGTAATGCTCCTGCCGTAGCGGGGAAATAGACCTTTGACTAATGTGGCATTTCTTTGTACGTTTAAGGCACAAAAAGGTCCCCTTCCTGAAAGGTTGCCCAGGAGAAGTCAAAATATTGTTCCTCTTTCCTGTAAATAAACGGTGTAGCTTTTGACAGCCTTCACGGATCTAACTTTAAATTTATTCTTTGTGTACGCAGTTTATCAAAAGGGGTGAGAAACATCATTTTAGAACAATGTTTTGCTGCTCTCTGAAAGCACAGCATGTAAATAATATTTCCTCAAGCGTTTCATTTATACTTTGGCTTTTGAATCCAGCCTTCTGGAACCCATCTCTGTTTTTAATATACGTTTATCTGACTGACCTAAATTACCTTTTCTGGTGGAAGCTCTCTTGGACTGAGACTACGTCAACTTGGGATGAACGCAGGAAGAGTTTCTTGGCTCCGGTCCGTGTTTCGGGGTTGCACAGCTCAGGAAGGCGAGGCCCCGTCTCTCTTCTCCAGCACCACGCTCCTTGACTGATAGGAGAGGGATTGCTCTTCCTTAGGGTGCTCGAGCCTGGCAGTGTAGTGTAAATTAAATATTCCTTTGGCTCTTAACGTTGTGGAAGATGCACTGCTTGCCTCATGCCCCACCACGGTACGATGCTCGTGCGTTTGGAAAACTGGGAAACCGCGGTGACTCAGGAGCAGGTTGTGCATTAATTGTTCCTCTCTGAATTTGCTTTTTTTGTTCCTTCTTGCTACCTAAATAATGTTAAAATACATTTATGCGTTTCCTTCCCAGAAGCGGTGTATGATCGTGACTCTTCTCTATAACACAGTCTGAGCTAAAATGGTCCTCGTGCTTCAGCAGCAGGGAACGGCCGGGGTCTGGCTGGAAATGCCTCCAGCCCGGAGGCCGTCTGAGGGATGGGTCCTGGGGAGCAGCAATGTGCAATGCATCCAGCTTCCATGAAGGAAACACTGACTGCTTTTGACAGGACGCCTGACTTGCCGTATTTCATATCAAGGGAGATGTATAGATTTTTTTTTTTCCAAATTAATCCAGTGGGAGTTGATTTTTTTTTTCTTCTCTTGCACAGTGAGCTAGCAGATGCTAATGTCCTTCTGATGCATCTCAGGCACTAGAGATGATGAGGGTGGTTCAGGACTGGATTGTCATGTTGTCTATGGTATGGAAGGGTCCGTCCCAGATTTCAGCCGAGAATACAGATGGGGTTGAGCCTGCTCTGGACCAGTAGGTACCTGACAGCCTCACCAGTACGGCCGGTAGAGCTGTGCCCTTGCAGTGTGGTGGCTAGAAATAACAGTGAGCGGGGATTCCCACCACAGAACTCAATGGTGCATGGGGTTCGACCTCCCCAGGTAAGGGGAACTTGAGTCTCTAGAGGGAGAAAGGACTGAAAAAGGAAGGGCAGATGTTTGAGGTGCTGTCGGTGCCGGTCGGCGTACCTCGAGGCGGCTCCTTGCAAGCCTGCTTCTCTCTCTGCATTCCTCAGTTTTGTGGTAGTATTTCTTTTGGTGAAGTTTATTTTTTGCAGTGTTGACTGGCTCAGTG
This sequence comes from Egretta garzetta, assembly GCF_000687185.1. Lineage (NCBI taxonomy): Eukaryota > Metazoa > Chordata > Aves > Pelecaniformes > Ardeidae > Egretta > Egretta garzetta. The sequence goes on along the minus strand of NW_009259492.1, from coordinate 484,179 downwards.
GGATAATAACAGCTTGTAGTCTTGTGGCTCTGTGGGACAGGGTTTTAATCACCCCTCGCAGGCATTCGGGTTTATTTACTTTGTCAGAAGCACATTTGGTGTAAACAGTAACAGGCCTTGATTTCAGGGAGGTGCAGCACTGATGTTATATAAATCTAACTTTTTTTTTCTCACCTCCTATGTTTGTAAGTCTGTCTGCTTTTACCTTAATTTTATCTTAAATGAATGAAAAAGCGCCTTGATCTATTAAAATGAGATGGTACCAAAGTACGGTACCAAACAGGGCAGGAACTCCCTCCGGCGCCAGGGGCTCTGCTGTCACGGCACCGCTCATTACATCGTTGTGTTGGAATGGTGTGGTCACTTCTAATGATTTCAACAAAATATTCCTGCTTAGGCAAGCTTCCCATTTCAGTTTCTAAATAAGAAGCCCAGGACTTCTTTTGCCTCTCCTTGGAAGGAAATCCGTTTTGCTTTTCCCTGGGCTGTGTTTACCTGCCCACGCAGGGTGGCAGACCACGTGCCTGTCCTCCTCCTTCCTCCGTCCCCCACGTTCTGCAGAGCATTGCCCCGCTCCGAGTGGGGACGAAGAGCGGGGCTGGCCAGGCAAAGAGGGGGCCCCTCCTCCTTGGCATTAATCCTGCTGGTAATTTTGTCCCTTGGGACCAAAGTCTTTGGGCCTGCGTTGGCTTTGGTTCATCCATGAGGTGCTGTTGGTGTTGAGCTGTCAGCAGGACGGCAGCAGCCTGGATTTATAGGGGCTAAAGATAATTTTTTTGATAAAATATCTCCAATGGGACTTGCCAAATAAGTCATACCTCGGATAACCCAGTCCAGGACAATTTTGGTTTTTTTTGTTTAGGCACCTCAATAGAGAAAGAAGCATCTGAGGCTGCAGGAAGGGGCAGTGGAGCGGGGCTTACATGGCCCCATCCCAGGGTGTGGAGCTGAGGCCACGGTGTGCAGACACCTTGTGTTGTCCACCTGTCCAACTGAATTCAAGCTATAACTTCAAAAAGAATTTTTTTCCTGTCTGCTTGCAAGAATGGGATCAAACTTTGAGGTTTTATTTGGTTTTTTTAACCACAGGAAGAAATAAAACCCCACCTGCTATATTTCTCCCATAAACTTGCCGCCTTCCAGTAGTAACCCACTGGTGAATCTCGGATCATTTTTGTGTTTTGATTCTTCTGGTGTGCTTACGCTGCCACCATTTCATGGGAACAAATGGAAATGAGAGTAAATAAGTAAAAGCGAAGCATTTAAAAAAAAAAAAGCGATGAAGTTCTAAAGTCAATGCAATGAGCTGTATCTGCCACCGTTTTGATGAAGCAGCGAGGTGACCATCGTTGGGACGTGGCGTGGGGGAGCAGCCACGTGTAGGCACTTCTGTGGGTCGCTGGCTCTCGGAAGAACGTGCGGTGAGTTACTGCCCCGGCTTCGCGTGCGGCTGCAGCCTGTGCCGTTCCCGCCTGCCTCCCCAGGCAGCTGGGGCTGAAATCAATAACTCCTGCTGCGAGCTCACATTTATTGCGGCTTCTTCACCGGCAGGGGATTTTCTTTGGTTGTTTTGCTTTGATCACCTGGTGTCGATGTTCCTGGAAGTTTTGATGTTCCATTAATACTGACAACCTTCTCTTCCTCTGTGTTTTCCCCGTTGCCTACTTGCGAGGCTACATTGGCTTTTCGGCATCTGTCTCCTCCATCTGGCTCGCTGATCCTTGGGCAGCACAGCTGCTGGCAGAGCAAACACGTATTTGGGGTTTCACTTCTTACCGAGGGTCAATTTTTCACCTCGTCGAGCTCAGCCTCCATCCCGTATAACGGCAATTACTCCAGTTTTTAAACACCCCATCTATTTTCTTAATGAGAAATTAATTTAATCCTGCTTAAAATCACCTTTTCCTTTTTTCTGCTGGTTAAGAAGGCCTGGGTGTGGCAGGCGCTCCGGCGTGAGCACCGGGAATCGGGTGTGCGTTACGGCACTGCTTGGGGACCGAGGCCTTTAACAGCCTGAAGTGGGGTTTTATTTGGCTTGCGGCATCTTTGCCCTTGTGATGGAGTGAGAAGGGATGACTGGTGTTCCTTCCAACCCCAAACGTTCTATGATTCTATGATTTGCTCAATGGCGAGAGCATCTAATAGAGGCAAAGAGATCAAAGGCTGTGGGACCACGGGGAGTAAATAAATGCTGGTACAATAATATCTCTAACCTCTCAAATAAGGTGTTTCAAAGGCAGGGAAGTGCACACTCTCGATATGCCTTGGAACCTGTACCTAGAGTTTGGCAGACTTTGAGTGGGAGGGGGGAAATTTCCCAAGTTTTCTGAAAGCCAATGCTTTTCACCAATATTGGTATGAAGTCAGGGCTGGCTTGCCCTCTTGGGATGCCTTTTTCCTCCTCTTAAAGAATCGAGCAGCTCAAGGGGCACTTGGCCAGTGAAAAGGACAGCGGTCTTCATTTGTACCCGGACTGTTTTTTATCTTGGACCAAACAAACTGCTAGAAAGGCTATCACGCTGAGTTTTGGAATCTCTCCCGGGCGGCTCTGCCCCCGCTGATGGGATGAGGCTCTGGGCTGGGTCGCTTGTTCCCCTCTGCCCGGTACGGAGGGCTGGCGGCAGCGCCGGCGTCACCTTTGGGGTCCAACGGCAACGTTTGTGTGAACCCGCCTGCTGCTCGAGTGTTTGTCGGATGGCTGCGTAACTCTTTTGTATTGAGTGAGTTCCTCTGCAATCTGCTACCTAGTGTTGTTATTAATACCATGTCAATATTTTAGAATTTAGAACATACCTGCTTTCACTACTGCTCTTTGAAGTTACCCAGGCAGTAGCAGCACTTGTGATAGATTTTGGTGCATTTTCCCATGAAACCCTGTTATAGGTTGCACGGCCCATACATGTTTCTCGAGGGTGATGTTCTCAAAAGCCCGGACCACGGCTGAGCCTTTATGGCCATTTAGCTCCTTCTGAAGGGCTCATTGCACGTGTGAACGTGCAAGAAATAAACCACAGCTACAGCACCTTCCCCATAAATTCTCCTCGCCGCTGCTTTTTCCAAGCGAGCCGCTTCACCTGTGGACCCAGATCCCTGCTGATGCAGAAAGGCCCGGAGTGTCTCCAGTCTGGGTCCAATTAGGGAGGAATCGCGAAGCACTCTCACCCAGCAGGTTAATGTGCTTATTTCTGAATTACATGCAAAATGTACTTCATTATAGGTGCTCTTTTGCTTACCTTCCAACATCGCTTCTTTCTAAACCTTTCTTTCATTTGTTGATGTGTTACACGTGAAATGCAGCGTAGCTCTCGGGCAGCTCCTTAATGTAGGCAAGGCTTGAACGCACAAAACGGTGTTATCCGAGGTTTGGATAATCTGAAATTCATGTGTTTCCCCTGAATCCCAAAGTCAGATAGAAATTAAATGTAATCCCAAGTGCTGGTTATCTGAATCCTTCAGACATCCCTCAAGACATACAACTAATCAGGATCACTGGTATGCAGTGTTTGAGCATCCTAATTTTATTCAGTCAGGAAAAAATATCATTTAATTATAAAAAAACTGTAGCATGGGAAGTCATCTGGATACTTCTAGTTGGGCTTAAGGTTCTCATTTTCTTCTTCTTAGCATTTGCCATTAGGATCAGTGGAAAGGATTTGACTTCTCTGCTTATGGATACCCCTCTTTGGCAAGGAGTGGCAAAAGCAAATCTGTAGGTTTAAAAAATCTGTTCTACAATTATTTTTTCAGAAGGGCTTACCGATTTCAACGAGGATTTTGTTTTTTCAGAGGCTGGTGGCAATATGCATTAGTAGGCACACATTATTCAAAGCTTAGCTTTGTTGAATGACAGTTCATTTCACAGTTTACTGAAATTTCATGTACATCTGTTAAGTGCCAAGGAGGCGAAAGTGGAAGAGGAGGACAGCACTCGCGGAGCTGCAAAGCACAGGGTAAACTGTAAGCTTACCATGAATGCCAGGAGAAAAATATTTACAAAGGGAATAGACTTCAGTGGCGCGGTGTTAGTGGTAGATGCTGTTGAACCCCAATGCCCAAACCAACCCGTGCAGGCAACGTCCCTTCGTCCAGGTGTCCTCACCATAGCAGGGGCTGGAGAACGGGAACTGGAGGTGTGGGTGCTGCTGCCAGGGCGGCTGAGTCCAGCCCGACCAGCCCCACTGCTTCAAAATTCCTTTGGCTTCCTCTGGCTTCTGCTGCAATCAATAAGAGTCAAGGTTTGGCAGCGCCGTGACTGCAGCCTGCTGGGCTTGGGTGAGCCGCCCGAAGGAAAAGCATGCTGAAGTGTTCCGTGTATTGATTCATCCTCCCGGAACGTGCCTTCCATATCAAAGCTTTCACATGGCAGCAGTGTGTGCCAGGTCCCAAAACTTGAGGTAAGTTTGCATCCTCCTGCTTGGTGAGGTGCGGCGGGCTCCAAGCTCAGCTCTCTTCTGCTCCGAACTTTTCTGTTTGCCATGGGGCTTCTCCTCCTGACCTTGGTCTTTTTGGGACTGACGTTTTATCCAAGCATCGCTCTTGGGTCCATGCAAGCCGATCACAGTGCGGATTGGTTTTGTTACCCTGCTCACCCTCTTCGGCTTATCTTATTCTTTAAGATGAACTTTTGAAGTGAAATAAGGCATGTGTTGGTCGACTCCCATCAGTTTTCGGTAAAATGCCCCAAGAGCGCCTGTGACCCTGGCAGTGGGTGCCGAGGCAGTGGGTGCTTGCGGCTGGGGAGGGGTGTTGGTGCAAGGCGTTGCTCCTGGCCCTGGCAAGGGGGATTGCAGCCCAGCCTCCCAAAGGGTGATACCGAAACCCTGCGCTCTCCCAGCTGGGAAGAGGCACTTCAGGCACCGCTTGATGGAGGGGGCTGCGAGGTGCTCGGGGGGGATCAGCACATTATTCAAAGGTTTTCTGGGGACAGAGGGGTGTTCATAGGGTTTTTTGTTTCGTTGGTTGGCTTTCAGTGGTTTAATTTGTTTATAAAATATCTCAAAAGAAAGCAAACTTATTCCATACAGCTACACGTGTGCAGTTTGTTGCCCTGGATCAGGTGGGTGTTAAGCGGGGTCTAATCCACAAGTGCCTTTTTGACTTTGTAGTTGACATCTTGTATCATAGAATGGTTTAGGTTGGAAAAGCCCTTTAAGATCCTCAAGCCCAACCGTTCCCCTACCCCTGCCATCCCACCCCCAAACCCCGGCCCTCAGCACCGCCTCTGCCCGGCTGTTAAATCCCCCCAGGGCTGGGGACTCGACCCCTTCTCTGGGCAGCCCCTTCCAGTGCCTGACAAGCCCTTTCATGGAAAATTTTTTTCCTGACCATTTACCATGTACGACCTGGTGATACCCAACTCTGGCATCTGGCCAGTTCACGTAAGCAGACAGACAGCTCCTACTCTGATTTTCACCCTATGGACAAAGCGTTGCGAGCTGTCCTGGGGGATGCTTCCGAGCAGCCCAAGAGGGCCAGTCCCACCTCCGCGTGGCTACGGGCCGTTTCCCACATGCTTCAGTAGAGAATGTGCAGTTCCTTTCATTCGGCAGCACATCACTATTTCCATGCATGACGGCCTCTATGGTGACAAAGTTCTGTCTCCTGGTTTCTTTCTCTGTTCGCTTTGGGTTAGTATTCTCATCTCGAGTTGCATTAACATAATTTCCCAATCTTTTCTAACAGGCTTAGTCTGTGACAGACTTGTGTATTAGCAACTTACTTGGACATAGGGGACAGATGCAAAATTTAAGAAGGGTATGATTGCCCCAGACCAAGGGACTTGTGGATATATTTTGGCTTCTCTTTCTCCCATCTCCTCCCGCTTCTCCAACTCATTATTTTTGCTAGGGGGATATACTGCTACTTTGTGCTTTGTTAGAATCGCTGTGTTTTTATTAGAGGCATCGGGAAGCCATCAGTGTGTCGTATTTTCTCCCATCATGCCTGAATACTCTAACTCCTGAGCCTTAGCAATTCACCCAGACACGAGCATCCCCTACGCTGCCAAGCACAGCAGAGACGCGTGGCAGCAGAGCATTCTCTCCAGCACATTATTTAATCCAATTTTTGTTCTGTGTGTTTGACGTGCAGTGATATAAAGCAAAGAGCTGAATACTGGAATAATTTACAGGCACTAAAGAACAAGCATGTGGGGGGCGGGGGGTAAGCTGGGGCACTCATCAATCTGTATTTTGCTGTCGTTCCTGTAATGACGATGCCTAAACGGGCTGATTATACGTTCTGAAGTGCAGTTGTGGAAACGTACAATTTCCAGCATGACACCGAGCCAGGGACATGACCTATTTAAATCTTAGAAGGAAATAAAGAAAATCCACACTGTAGCGCGTTGCCTCCCTGCGCGGAGGGACACGCGGCCTTGTGAAAATTCCTTCCGACTTCCGCCGTTCCCCTAAGGCCTGGCAGCACCAGGGCGCCTGGGGCCGTCACACGGTAGCAGGCTTCCACTGCCAAACTCTCCTGGGTTTCTGCTGCAGGGAGCTCTGCAGAGCCAACCCTCTCTTCCCAGAGACGGTCCCGAAGTCAATGGGGTTCTGTGCAGGGTCTCCTCCATTGGCTGCCAGGCGGGCCGTGGGTAAATGCCGGTGACTTCCACAGCTTCTGGTTTAGATTAAATTGGATATGTAATTCTTTGGCCGTGGTATTCATGTGATGATGTTAAATGTGAAGGAGGCAAGAGGTGCAAATCTGTTCCCTCAGGCAAAATTAAGATTCTTCCTGGCCATGGGGGGTGGGGTGGTGGTGGGGTTGGAGGGATGTGCATCATCGCCTGCCCCCTCCTCCCTTTCTGTGAATAGCGCCAATGCAAAGTCTGCATTTCATGTTGATTTGGTTTTGGCTGAAAACTTCTAAAGGGAAAGAAAATGCAAGTTTGTGAGGTTGTTTAAGCAAGACAAAAAATACAAACAAAAAACTGATTCGTAGTGAGGCTGATATTCCATTAATATTTTTTGAGCTCCTGAACAGAAAACTCACGTATTTGAAATCCCCGGTTCAAGAAGGATGAGGAACTCCTGGAGAGAGTCCAGAGGAGAGCAACAAGGATGATGAGGTGACTGGAGCATCTCCCCTAGGAGGAAAGGCTGAGGGAGCTGGGCTTGTTCAGCCTGGAGAAGAGAAGGCTGAGAGGGGATCTCATCAACACCTACAAATATCTCAAGGGTGGGGGTCACCAGGATGGAGCCAGACTCTTCCCAGTGGTGCCCAGCGCCCAGGACAAGGGGCCATGGGCACAAACTGAAGGAGAAGAGGTTCCAGGTGAACGGGAGGAAGAACTTGTTGACTGTGAGGGTGCCTGAGCCCTGGCCCAGGCTGCCCCGGGGGGCTGTGGAGTCTCCTTCTCTGGAGATCTTCAACCCCCGCCTGGCCACTGTCCTGTGCCCCCTGCTCTGGGTGAGCCTGCTTGGGCAGGGGGGTGGCACTGGGTGAGCTCCCGAGGGCCCTGCCAGCCCCTGCCATGCTGGGATTTGCATACCTCTTTTTAGCTAAAACTGCGACAGAAGCACGAGGAGATGGCAAAGCTTCAACATCTACCATTCGTATGGCTTATGTTAACTTTTTGTCATCGTCCTAAGGGAAACTCGTACGGTTTCTCAGCACTTATCAGGATTTCTGTACGGAGAGATGCTGGGTTGGAAAGCTGTATGTGAGCATTTGTGTGGTGGAGATAACTTAATCACGTATGGGGTGGAGACTCTGTTTATGGATGACATGAGGGAGAATTTTGAAATCACGTGTGTGTTAGCAGATGGTTAAACCTGACACCAAATGTTGATTTCTTTTGGTGTTTACTGCAGAAAGCACCAAGAACAATTTAAAAATCGCCTTTTCATGAAATAATGAAAAAAAAATCCTTAATTCTGGATTATAAATTACCTAATTGAATAGAAATTGTCTATTTTAAAATGCTGCGACTTCAGGAACTCCACAGAAGCTCATGTTAGGTTGATCCCCAAGGGCTGTCTCTGTAGCAAGCGTTAATGCCACCAACCAAGAGCTACCTTTTGTCTTTGAAATCCCTTTGGCCTTCAGGGCTCAGGAGGCAGCAGAGGTTTACAAAGAGGCCGAGATGTGCTTTACCTGGTGGACCTCAGCAGCTGGGAGCAGAGCTACCCTTGTCCCTGTGCTGTGAACGCAGGATTTTGGGCTGGCATGTTGCCATCGCCAGCCACCACTGCCATCATCCAGGCTTAGCGCAAGAGGAAGATGACTTGGAAAGATTCCACTTCAGGGGATTTTGGTCCTGCTCATGTCCCCAGGGGAGGACTTTTTGCCTGCTGCTGGCTCTCGTAGCAGCTCCAGAAGACCTGAAGGCTGTTGGGCGCCTGCACAGTTTGGGTGCTTTTGGAGGAGGCATGCACAAGTGCGATTTATTAATGCAATACAGCTATTGCCAAAGCCCTGAGCTACCTCTCCAGTTCAGGACTTGCCCATCGCGTGTAAATGCGCAAGCGATCCCCTAATGCCTGCTGTGTCTGAGGGCCCGCTCCAGCAGTTCATCTTTTGGGGTAGGACTGGCTTCCCACTCAGGTGGGCCACCTCGGGGAGCTGGTGCAGGTGTGAGACCAGGGCAGGAAACCTCTGCCAGCGGCTTTGGAAATGTTTGAGTGTCGCTGCCTCCATTTGCATTGCAGCAGGAAGCGTGGCTCTGCTCTGCACCGAAGCAACATTTAAAATATCACAATTATAATTTTTAAGTGGGCTTTTTTTTTCTAGACTGGAAGTATAGATTAAAGACTACTGCATAATTTTCATGGTGCATTGTAGCTTTTCCTTCTTTCAAAACGCAGAACAAAACTGCTTTAAAAACAGCAAACACCAGCTGAAGGTTCGCATGGTTACACAACCTAATTATAAACATTCCGCCAGTTCCAAAAGCACAGCGGAGTAAATAAATGTATCACACAACTGAAGGATGCGTCCCTTATTGTCAGATATTTAACAGTTTTGAAAGTAATTAAAAGCAAAGTATCCATTCGAGTCTGCAATTTCGCAGAAGTTTAAATTTTATTTTATAAATTGGGATGTAGCTGAGGATAACCCCCTCTGCAAACAACAGCAATGAATATTCAGGTTTCTGGAGTTAGAAAATGAGCAATTTCTGTTGAAAAGATAAACAAAATGATTTCTTTTTATTCATCTTTGAAAATGAAAGGCTACATGCGCTAAAGAAATAGCCTCTGTTGTTCTGCTGTCACCGTTTATTATACGGAGACGGGGCCTGGGCCGTGAGCTGCTGCTCCTCACAGCACCGAGCTTCCAGATCTGATAATTCACGAGTACAAGCGCGGTCGAGCATCTCCCGGCTCCGGTGTTCGGTTTGAGCAACTCAAGTCCATTTTACTGCTGAATTATCTTTGATGCTGGAGGAGGTATTCTCGAAATAAACAATATTACCCACAGGAGACTGATACGAGATGATAAAATCTGTTTTATTTATGGTATTTTCAGCTCTCTTGTCAGTATAATGTATTACATCACTGGAAAATACCAGATTTATTTTAACCTTGCTCTAAGAAGTAAATTTGCCGTGTACCTGTCCACTGGGCCGGTGTTTTCGTGCGCCGATGTCTGATGCTGTGATTTATGTTTCGTTTCCTGGGTCGCAAGGGCTCTGGGAAGATGTTGCGTGCGATGCCTCTCCTTGAAAGTACAACGATGGAGACAACATCACTTATTTCAGCGCTAACGTGTGTGTTTATTTTATGTTGTTTCAGGAAGAGCAGAAGACCCTTAACCCTCGCCTGCTTGAAGGCCAGGGGCCGGCGTGCCTGCGAGCCCAGCGCCCAGCTCGGGCTGGCTCCTGCGGCTCCAACTCTCCTCGGGGTTTCCTTTGGCATTTGTGAAGAAAATAGTTTAGATCCTCAGGATCCCCTTTTTAATTAAGAAATGCTAATGGGAGGGTGTTTCCTAGGCCAAAGGCTGCAGGAGCTGGCTTCTGCCCCTTTCTGAAGGCTGAGGTTTGGTTTTTCGTCCTGACCAGCCAGGGGCACAAGCCCTGGTGCCGCTTCTGGAGCATGTTCATGGGAGACCGTGCATCTGTCCACCACGGACCTTCCTCACCTGGAGATCGACACCGTGACGTGATGTTCATGGCGATGAAGGGGATGGTGCAGCACTGGGCATGAAGGCAGACCGGCTCTGCAGGAATTCCATCGCGAAGCGATGCCCAGGGAGAACGGACCAGAAACGACTGCTGACATGGGAGGTCAGTGCTGGTTTTACTGGTGACTTTTTCTGAGGTTCGCTCTCCACTTTGCTGTTCAGTCGCGCTCTGTACTTCTCAGGCGCGGTGTTGGCATGGCAGCAAACCAGCCTAAATCTGCCTTTTACCAGCAAAGAAATGATACGTATTGCATTAAGGGTTGACTACTTAATAAAAAAAAACGCCAAACAAACAAAACCCCCAGTAAAACCCAACCCAACCCAAAAGCACCCTCGTCCGGACTCTGAGTTCAACACAGTTCCATTTATACCAAGGCCAGGACCTGGATGTACTATTTGGTTAAAATGAAGTCTCCTGTCGAGGCGTCTCCTCGCCTGCTCTCTGGTCCGTCTGCACAAATTCCTGTCCCCGACCTTTTCTATTTGTTTCCATAGCAAGCGTTCCCTTCAGTGAGTGCATTTTAGCTGTTGCCGTTCAAGGTTTGGAAGAAATCTGCAGAGATAAAATTTGAAAGGCTGAGAAAGTAAAAGGCTTATCAGAAGAGAAGTACCTCAAAGTAGAGATGAAAATACCAGGCTATGATTTTTTTTTTTTTAAAAAACCCCTATCTGTCATTGTGCAGACCATTAACGGTTAGGCTTGGTGATCTTAAAGGTCTTTTCCAACCTAAACGATTCTATGATTCGAGTTTAAACCTTTTAGCATAAGTCAATGTAAACGGAACTGGCTCAGAATAAGAATAATTTGCAGGTGTTTTATTTTGTTACCCCGAGGAAGCCCGGGGCTCAGGAGGTCTGTGCCAGCCGCCCTCTCTGGCGACCCTGCGATGAAATGGCGTTTCACTGGGTTGGTGGCTCATGGTTGAAAGGGCACGTCCTCGACTGGCCCAAATCCATGCGGATCAGATGAAATCAAAATAGTCACGTGGATTCAGGCCCATGGACATTTGACTCTTCTCCTGGTATTTGTTTCCTCTGCTCTCTGTCTCTAAAGCCTTTCTTTATTTAAAAAAAAAAAAAAAAGACAGACTATTTTTGTGCTGTGCGATTTGGTGTGTTCTGGGTTTGCCCTAGGAGGCAACGCTGTTTGAATGCTTTAAGGAGTCAAAATGAAGGCTGGGTTTATTTTAGCTCTTCAGGTGGACTGAGGCTTCATCCTTCGCTGCCTCTCCAGACCCGCACGCCGCGCTGCGCGACAGCGGGGCCTGAGCCTAACCAGCGGCGGTGGCTCTTCCGCCGCTTAACAAAATGATGACGAATGGCCCCGTGCTTCTGGGAACGCTCTCGGCCCTAGGAAGTCCTGCTTGTCTCAACGTGTGCCAAAATAGTTGCTTTCTGCCTGCTATTCCAGCGTGTACCTGGAGAAACTAAATGGCAAATTGAATTTCCAAAGTAGTTTGCTCGTCTTCTGCGCTTATTAACCACAGGCCGGAGAGGTTTTGGGTTTATTTTCCCAATTTCTGCAGTGCGTTTCCATTCTTTTTCTAGGCTATTCAATTTTGGTTTTCTTATAGGCTGCAATGCTTAGGGAAAGTTTTTTTATCTTGCAGTTTTCCTTTTTCTCGCTGGGTCTTTGCAAGTCTCTGTAGGATTAGGCAGTGAATATTCTGTCACTGCATAGCAGCACTCCTCTCCCGAGCTGGGCTGAGGTTGCCCCGTGGAACACTTAGAATTGCCTTCTGTCCTGTAAACCGTTTATCTCGCTATATTGACTTTACTTTATGCATTTCTCATTAAGAGGAGTTCTTAACGGTTTTGCACTTTCCCTTCTTTTGCAGAGGGTTTTTTTAGCCAGTTATAAGATAAATACGTACGTTTTGCATGCACGTGGGCACACCGACGCTGTGGGCTCTCTGCTTGTTTGTGTGACTGCGGTTGGTGCAAAGCTGGCACATTTTTTTAAGACGTTTCTGCTAGAGCTGAGTGAAAAGGCCGGGGGTTTAGGGGTCACTGATGGCTTGGGACTGCCAGAGTTACCGTCACCAAACTGGCTCTGCCCATCTCTCCCGTCGCGGAGGCCATCGCTTTGGTTTGGCGGAAAGGGATCGCATTCTCCCAACACGCAAATCGGATGATATCAAACGAAATGGCTAGAAAGAAGGCGAAAATGGCAAGCTGTACCGTTCTGGGAAGCGGGCACGCCGCGTTGGTGCAGCGTGTTTGATCTGGTGCTCCATCCCCACCTCCCAGGTGGAGCTATGTAACTTGTTAGAGAAATAATTAAAAAATAACGAGAATTAGGGGTTTCTATGCAAATAAGTTTGCATCTACATCCAAGCATTTAAAGGGAATGTGCCCGTCTTGGATTTTTCATGAATGTGCAAGAAAGCTGGTAAGGTAGAAAATCCAGTCAAGCAAACAGCAACACTAACAACCAAACCCCAAAGCTTTGATGCTTGTGTTCTTGCTTACTGATGATCTGTTAAAAATGACCTTTCTTGTAATGATTTAATTTTCAACCTTAGCGTACTCCCTATAATACTCCTTGAAGAGCCTTGCAAAATATGTGCTGCGAAGATGCCCTCGTTTCGACTGGGGCAGAGTCAATTTTCTTCCTAGCAGTGGGCACGGCGCTGTGGTTTGGGTTTAGGATGAGAAGAACGTTGGTAACCGCCCCGATGGTTCAGTTGGTGCTGAGCAGGGCTTACACCAAGTCAAGGCCTTTCCAGTTTCCCCTGCTCCGTCAGGGGCACAAGGAGCTGGGAGGGGGCACGGCCAGGACAGCCCACCCCAACTGGTCCCAGGGCTATTCCAGACCATAGGGCGTCATGCCCAGTATAGAAACTGGGGGGAGTTGGCTGGGGGGCAACGATCACTGCTCGGGAATGGGTTGGGCATCAGGCAGCGGGTGGTGAGCAGTTGCGTTGTGCAGCACTTGCTTTGTATATACTCCTGCTATATTTATTATTTATTACTCGTCATTACTTGTCATTATTATTTGTTATTTTCCATTCCTTTTCTGTCCTATTAAACTTGTCTTTATCTCAACCCATTAATTTTACTTTTTTTTTTTTTCTTTCTTTTTCCCAGTTCTCTCCCCCATCCCGCTGGGGAGGGGGCAGTGAGCAAAGTGCTCAGCTGCCTGCCGGGTTAAGCCGCAACAGAAGATACGGAAGATTCTTATCAGAATCAAGCCCGTTCCAAGCACACACAGAAACTCTGATTCACTAAATAACGTAAGAAGAAAGTAAGTTGTTGTTTTTTTTTTTTACCTGGAGTAAACAAGCATCTGCTCAAACATTCAACCCAATCAAGGTGTGACCGATTGCTGCTGACTTTACAGCGTCGTTTAGGTGAGACGAGACATGGGTTTTCTTTCCCGTGAAATAACGAGTAAAGCAGCGAGCCAGCAGCTCGGCGAGCGCCGACTTGATGTTTCCCGCTTTTCGCGTCATAACGTTAATGCTTTGAGAGATTCAATTTTTCTATTAAACTTCATCCCAGCCGTCGGGTTAGCAGCTGAATGCTGAGCCTGTGCCCGTGCTGCACGGGCAGCGCGCGGCGTTTTCTACGGCAGTTGAGATACAAATAAATGCAGCGACACCGCTGGGGTTTGGGTTTGTATTCGCTTTGTTTTATCGTAATTGAAATGACGCCTTAGGTGTAGAATTATCATCGTTTTTTGTTTAAGCAGGAGAATTCCCGACAGTTTTCGTCTGTGGATTTTATGGCTTTTCATACATCTTTCATTGTTTGCTTAAATGCCGCAAATTGCAGTTGAACACGGCGCAGAATTGCTAAAACTCTGGTTGAATTGCCTGATTTCTTCATCTAAAAATGCACTGAAAGCACGGGGCTTCCTAAGCTAGGAAGAGACGAGGATCTCAACAAGGATGCTGTGGCCAACGGCTGAAGTTTATGGTGATGTGAGGATTTTAACTTGGGAGTAAGGGACACATCGCGGCTCCTTGATGTGTAAAGAACACCACGATCTGTACCGCACGCCTGCACGTGGCAAAAGGTGGGGTTTGTAGTTTTGGTGGAGATCGGGAACAGTTGGGGTAATCGGGAGCACCCTCAGCATCTGGGGACTCGGGAGGAGGAATGAGATCAGGTAGGTAAGACGATGGAATGCAGAGAAAGTGGGGAAAAACTTGCTCCCCAATGCGTTCTGGGTAAGGGTTTGTGAGGGCAGAGAGTAGTGAATACGTAACCTCGGGTGGCAGAATGACATTTTGGGTATTTTTGGTGCCTTTTGGCTTGGAAATGTGAAAAGTGAGAGGTTATGTTTCTTCCTGGCTTTTTTTTCTTTTTTTTTTTTCTTTTTTTGTTTTTCAAGATGGAGCCTGCCTTTGTATCTATGTGTACAACTTGAATTTTCATACTGATGCAAGGAGCCGGTTATTTTCAGCGGTGCTGCAGTAATTATTATTTCACAGCCACGTCAGCAATCAATAGCGCAAACCTGAGCTTTCGAATCCAGCTTCCAAGCTTTGTAAAATTTACTCGGCTTGTTCTGGTCTCTCAGAAGTGGGATGCATCTTATTTAAATGCTCAGAGCCCAAAGCCTCAGCTAACTGTGTCAAAGCCCCTGGTAGCTCCGTCCTAGATGAACACCCCAGGTTCTGAGGTGTTGGGAGAAAACCAAGAAACCCTCCTTGTCCTGTTCATAAACCAACAGCGACCACGGATGGGTATAAAAGGACAAATGCAACGGCATACTGGGGAGATGCTGGCCAGCGCCGGGGCGGCATCCTGCCGCGTTACCCTGGCCATGAGCAAAGCCCTTCCGCAGACGTCGGTGGGCGCAGCGCTGGAGGGGCTCCCCAACGTCGCCCTGTCCCGACGATGCAGCCCGGCGCTGCCTCTGCCTCTCGCTGCGTGCTCCCACGCGGGTTTTTGTGGTCACCTGGTTATTTTTATAAAGCCCCTATGCTTTTTGTCAGTAAGTTCTCCTGGTAACGTGGTATTTTGGGGTGGTGATGATGGGGGAGCGAAAGGCGGTGCCGCTGTTAGTGATGATTCCTAGTCGCATTACTGACTCATTTCCCCTAGCAGGGTCAATGTTTATGCTCGGAGAGTGCCTGCGATGCTGGAAACTGGTAACGTGCGTGACCTTTTCGTGGGAATTTCCTGATGGAAACGACCCCTTCGGAGCTTCCCAAGGTTCTTAATGCAAAACTAAACAGAACCACGCTTCTGAACCAAATACAAATCCCATTTTTTTTAATTAAGTGTTTTTTTGCCGTCTTTTTTAAAAGGTCTTGACATTGCAGGACCTTCTGTGAGTTGTGTGGGAAGCTTGCTGGCAAAATCCATCGGGAAGACGTCATCAGTGTGGCTGCTGAGCGCTGCTCTCCACGCTCCTGGCCGGTGGCGCCTTCCGCAGCGCGGGGCTCGGGTCCCCAGCAGCCGGATGGGGGCACTGGGGTGCTCAGGCCCAGACCCTCCGGGTTTGCTGGAGAAGAGTCCAGCAGCCGCATAACCCTGATGGCGGGACAGCTCTCATGAATCAGATGTACCAGCTCAGGCTTTAAATACACAAAATCCCCGAGCTTGCTGCGAAATCGTAGGAGCAAATGCAATAATTATATTAAAGCACCCTCCTCAAACCGTGCGGTAGCACGGCTCTTCTGAAGCCAATCTGTGTTTCATTTTGCAAATGTATATGAATGTTTTAGTTCTCCCCTTCTACAAAAGGTGCATGTAAACTGACAGAAATTATTCACCATTTGGCACTTTTGAAGATCAGACAAACTATTTAATTTTCTAAATGTAGATTCAAAGTCTGATTTTTTTTCTTTAGGAGTTTAAGTTCTGACTATTACATTATTTCTTTATTTTACAGTTGCATGCAGGGATAGCACCAAACTGTGGGTAAAAATGTTCGGGGCTTTGTGTGGGGAAAACCTGCACGTGGCTCCGGGTTATCCTGGAGAAACTAAAGCCTCCGAGGTTTCTGCAGGAATCCCAATAGATAGATAGATAGATATTTCTATCTAAGCTTTCATAACTGATCGAACAAAGTTCAGATCTGCAGAAAAAAAATCCTCCCAAGGCTGATTCAACTCAGTCTCGCACATCAGCAGACGATGAAGCTTGGGCTGTCAGCCCAGGTCAAAGTCATCGGTGGTGGGTGGCCTCAACAGGTATGTTGGTGCAGGAGACTTTTTTTTTTTTTTAGCAGCTCTTGCAGCTAAAGAAACCTTTGTGTGTTCTCAGGTGTCATTAACTTTTTATTCTCTGATATCTGGGAAGCAGCAGAGGCTCCTTTTTCAGAGAAAGAGAAGCTCTTCTGCCGTGCCCGTGCATGGCAATGAGGATCGCTGTCTCTCCGACAGCATCCCTGTCCCTGCAGCGCGAGCTCCTGGGCTCGGTAACGGGTAACGAGATCTTTGGTGCTGCTGCAGGAGGCAGCTGTTTCTCACAACTTTGTACCCTCAGGGCATCTTCTGCAGTGCTCCCACTCCCAATTATTCATTCCCCCAACATCTATCAGTAACCCAGTGGCTTGACTGGAGCCAACGTTCATCTCTGCGTTGAAGTGAAGATGTGGAAGATGATTTTATCTGACAGAAAGAAGAAACCTGCCGACTGTACTCTGAGCAGCCGAAGGCTGGAAACAGCCGCCCTTCCTTTCCATCAGGTCTTCATCTGCTGGCTCCAGCCCAGTCGTCGCCTTCAGCTGGAGCCTGGCACATTGGGTGGCTCTTCCCCTTCACTGGACACTCTCCGAGCTGATCTCACGCCGGTGATTGCTGTGGCCGAGGTGCTGTGCTAATTAGTCCGGTTCTTTGGTTGCCCTGGGTATTGGACACCGAGTGCTGAGTCACGAGCAGGTTGGCGGGGTCCCCTGCAGTGCCATGTCCAACAGCTCACTTTTCCATTTTAACTGTTTCCCTGCTGTCCTGAGATGCCGAGTGATTCCTTTTCTAGTGAGCCCGCTCTTGCCAAGGCTTGGAGCTGAGCTGTCCTTTCAGAAAGAGGAAGATAAGCATGAGATATATTTTCTGTTTCAAAGGAACCTGCTAAAACAGGTTCCTTGCTCTTCAGAGGCCTTGGTGCTTCGGCCCTAGTTTGAGTCACGAGTTACGCGCTGGTGCCTTTGCCTCCGCCGCGCCCTGGGGTGACCCCCGCCTTTCCAAGTACTTTTGATGATTTTTAATGTTAAGCAGAAGCAAATCCAGGGAATTGAATTGTCTTGGTTTTCCTTTCTCTGTCTTGCAATGATGTAAACGTGGTGGAAGATACCTGAGTATTAATGTTGAGGGTTTGCGTGATTTCAGGTGTACCTTTAGTAGGGCCAGCTGTGACAGGACGAGGGGGGATGGTTTTAAACTGAAGCAGGGGAGGTTTAGACTGGATCTAAGGAAGAAATTCTTTCCAGTGAGGGTGGTGAAAGCCTGGCAGGGGTTGCCCAGAGAGGGGGTGGAGGCCCCATCCCTGGGACCATTCCAGGCCAGGTTGGCCGGGGCTGTGAGCAACCTGATGTGGTTCAAGGTGTCCCTGCTCCTGCAGGGGGGTTGGGCTGGGTGACCTCTGGGGGTCCCTTCCCACCCAAACCATTCTGTCATTCTATGATTCTTTATGTCTTTTTGCCTTCAGCCCCCAGGAGTTTTCCAACTCCCAGACCTCTGCTGCTGTACTGTTGGAATCGCACCGGGTTTTATTTTCCAGGGCATTTGCATTGCACACCTCATTTTACTGTGAGCATACATCAGCTACTACCGAGCATGACTCCAAAACCACATTTTTCTTCTGGTTTTCAGTTGTTTCCTCAGTGCCGATGGTGTTTTTACAGCCCACCTCACCAGTTGCCCTTTAGTTATATTTTTAGGGGATTGTCACATATTTCACGCTAACTTTTTCCTGTGTTGCTTAGAGAAAGGTTAAGTTCATTCTTGATTACTCATGTAGTTCTTTTTTTTATATAGCGCTGCTGAATTAAATGCGTATGATTTGTGGCATGGCTTGAGTGTCAGATGTATACACTGAATTATTTCCCTACTTTTAGCTGAAGGTAGGAATTTTCTAGAGGGTAAATATATATGCAAATTGCCTACATTGAAAAAGCTTCCTCAACTTTCGGTTTACAGAAGATGTATTTGTTCCTTTGGAAATACATCAACGAAAAGACCAAAATCTCTCCAGTTTTAGAAAACATCCCAAACTCCAGGTTGCATTCTCCTACTTACCCGGGAGTTGCAACCCCCCCGGGTGTTTCTTCATGTTGCCTGCAGGGACCGGCAGCTCTGTGTGCGGTGCCGCTGCTGGAGGAGCCAGGGACGTTCCCGACCACGTCCGAAAGCGTTGGATCTCCCCGGGCTTCCATCCTCACGCTGTGGTGGTGCCCGGCTGGTGGGAGGTGCTGGCACCGCAGGGGAGCGGGTGGTTTGCCGTCGCGTTAGAACAAAGTGTGTGAATTATCATTTTTTTTAATTTGTATTGAGTCAAGGTACGTGCGTACGCCTTGGTTCCTGTTCTCATTTCATAGATTTAGGATTTATTGGGACAGCGTGCGGATGTATCACGTTCAGCGTTACTTTTTTTTCTTTGTCTTTACTAATGTGCCTGGGCATGCCAAACCTGAACTCTATTTAAAAAAAAAAAAAAAAAAGGCAAAAAAAAGAAGTAAACCAGCAGATCTTTAGCGTCCTGTGAAAATGCCGTTCCCAAGACAGAGGGAGTAGGGGGATGCTCTTTCTGGGTTTATACGAGTGAGAAGGCAGACAGGTTTGGCTTTTTTTGCGAATGCAAATGCTTGGGTATGGTCCAGACTGGTAGGTCAAAAATAAAATATTCCAGGTCCTGCCTGGTAAATGATAATCCATGCCCAAGCAACGCATAGCATACGGCTAATTAGGATCCTAGCCTTAATTTGCTGCAGGGAGCTGGATTATCTTGGCAGTGACTAAAACCCAAGAGGTTAGTGGTAGCTAATGGAGTAGTGGTCTTGGGGCATCTCTTGGAAGAGGTGGCACCCAACTTGCTCCAGACACTTTGAGCATTCCGGGCACCTTGGCACATGCATCTTTCAGTCCGGTTGTTTGCTTCGCTGGATCTCACACGAGGCATTTAGTGCTTTGATGTAGTTTGGTAATGTGTAATTTCAGAATGTGTGATATAAGGGTGGCTTTTGGTTTAAGGAAGACTCCGATAAGTCGATAGGGTCATCTTTTCTTCCTCTCAGAGTTTACTCCTGTGGAGGTCCATCCTAATATTTTTTGTACGCTGGGGAAAAGCGCGTGACGGCAGTACAGGAGGCAAACTCAGTGGCAGACTCAATGCAAATCTTCCTTTGCGTTTCTTACAGCCCCCCTTGCTCACCCGAGGCTGCATGGAGGGAGGAGGCGGCGGCGGCTCTGAATTCCCCCAGCCAGAGCTGGGACGGCTCCATCGGGCTCACCCAGATGGGCTGGGATGGGGAGTCCGATGCCTCCCTGTGCTGCTGGGAAGAGACCTCAGAACCCTCCTGCCGTCAGTTCGTGCCACCGCTGGGGAAAACAGCCCTAGACGAGTGACCGGTTAGGTGGTCTCGTTATTATTGAGTACCCAAACTTTGCTGCCCCCAGGCTCCTGGCACACGGGCGCCGTTTCAGTCTTTTCTTTGAGGAATAACACTGTCCAGCAGCAAATTGCCATTTTATTCCGCTCCGGCTGCTGTAAATCCTACGACTCCAAGATCTTCACAGTTGCCCCTGATGACGACACAGCCTCTGGAAGAGCTGTCCATCCCATCCTCGAGCCTGCCACCAAACCTCTGGCTAAAGCCCACCCTGGCGTTGCGTTGAGCTGAGCCCTGGCTAAAGCCCACCCTGGTGTTGCGTTGAGCTGAGCCCTGGCTAAAGCCCACCGTGGCGTTGCGTTGAGTTGAGCTCTGGCTAAAGCCCACCCTGGCGTTGAGTTGAGCCCTGGCTAAAGCCCACCCTGGCGTTGAGTTGAGCTTTGCAGGTGGGGGGGGGTCCAGCACCAGCCCACGGAGCCCTGGGTTCTGCTGGGAATGGCAGCCGTGCCGGGGTGATGGATGGTGCTACGGAATGTGCTCCAGCTGTCTCGCTCCGAGACGGCTCAGAACTCCCAGAGAACTGCTGGGTATGATAAAATAGGCCACCGAAAAGGTAATTAGTCCTTTTCCAGTTAAGTAAGGAAACTGCAAATTTTATGCATTGTTTTATAAATAAAACCCTCGTAAGCGTAAAATGAGGTGTTCCACATGCACCGTTCCTTTTGCACGCTAAATGTGGGCTGGTTTATTATCATATTTTTGATGACTTGCCATCGTTCTCTGTTTATTTTTGCCTAAAAATATGTCCCTGCTCTGCTCTAGCAATTTCCAGGTTCCTTAATTTGTTTTGTTTGAAGTGTAGTTCCAGCAGTTACGTACTACGGCATAATGATGGCATAGAACTTGTTATTTAGCAACCAATTTAAATGAAAATAGACATAATTTAAATAGACTGAAGAGTCCTTTAATACTATTTTTAAAGACTAATGGAAACGTGGCGCTGGCTGTGCGACGCGCTGTTGAATACAAAATAAAGAGAATTGTTCCGACGCATTTAGATGATTCTTTCAGCCCTTCATGGGGTTGTTTCCATGTAGAAAAACTCCACGGTGATCAGATTTATCAAAGGAATTGTGAATCGTTTTGAGACAAGAGAGATATTTATTTCACTGCAGGCTGCCTTTTCCCTCAGGTGATAGAGGTATTTTTTCTTTTGTTGAAATATTGTGTTAAAAAACCTGTCGGTGGTAAGAAATGGAAGAACCCAGCGCCCGGAGCGCTGTCGGTTGTGCGGCCGCTGGTGCCCCCAGCCAGCGGCACTGGATGGTGCGGGGCTGCTCCGTAGCCACGGGTGGGGAAAACTTCCCAGAGCATTCAGAGAAGTCCCTGCGTCTCCAACTACTAACAGCGTTATTATAGGCAGGGCTTTTTTTTTTTTTTTAATGTATATATATTTTTTTATAATTTTTGTTTGTATTTCTTCCCTTTTTTTAATGTAAGAAACAGCTTTGTTCTTTCTGAATTCAATGAGTTTGTTGAAGCATTTGAAGTTTTCACACGTGAGAAGAGTGCCGGAGCGTGTCCTTATCCCCTCTTCCCTGGGGCCTCTCTCTCCCCGCAGCATCCAGGAGCAAAATTTGGTAAGTTGGGGAAAGGCGGGAACGAGTTTGTTCAGGGCTTGGGAAAAGAAGAGAAAAACCCTCATGAAGTCCAAGGTTTTAATTTCCTACTTCTGGGTGAAACAAATGCGAATGGAAGCAAGTTCTGGAGCTGTATGCCTGAAAATAATTTAAAAAAAATATTTTTAAACAATTTTGAGTGAATGCCCTCATGAAAAGGAGAGGTTTCAGCGCTGTGCCCGCTCCCGTATATCCAGAACACCTTCCCAATGGGCTTTCCAAGTGATGGGGGAGCGCTGGAGCTGGCGGGATCTCAGCGAGCAGATGGGGAGCCTGTCCCCAGCCTGGAGGCGCAGGGAGCCGCCGCCTCCTCCTCCTCCTCCTCCTCAGCCCCGGGAGGCACGGGAGGGCCACGGGCACCGCGCTGCAGCCATCGCCCTTTCCCCACGCCGTGGGGAGCCGATCCCGCTGCTGCCCCAGCCCCGGAGGGTAGTTTAGCGTGGGCAACCTTTAGGATTTCGTGCTGCGGTATCATCGCAGCACCATCCGCCGCCCGCCCCGCTCGGCTGTGCAGCAGATGGAAAGCACAGACGGCTTTTTTTGTGCTTCCCCCCCCTCATCTCAGTGTGAAACCTGGTTTGGAGCTCTCCCAGGAACAGGTTGTTTCCTGGGCGGCGTGTGCATGGCCAAAATGCTGAGCTACGTCTGTGCCGCGGCTTTCCAGGAGAGCACGGGGGTTGGGGTACGGCGCTGGTTACGGTAAAATGTTCACGTTTTGGAATATGGTTTCTGATCAAAATGACGACCCGTTATTACTGATTCGGGGATGCAAACCAGACGGGACTCCGCTTGCTTCAGAGCAGAGACGTAAAACCGGACCTCCCCTGTTCTAATTGAGTTTATTAAGCTGCTAAATTACTGACTCCTGTGCCCCAATGCAGACTTTGTTCTGATTTTTGAAAGTGTTTTGCTTTCCTGAAACACTTCTGCGAGTCTCTGCTTCTCTCTTGCCCAACAGATTTTTCGATTTCTTTTAAATCTTAATTCCCTGGGAGAGGAAATCCAGCGTGCCGTGCCCCAGCCTCTGCACAGCTTATTCCTGTGCTGCTTTTCCCCCAGCTGGCCGTGTTTGCCGTCTCAGTTTCTCACTGTTGCTCCCTCCCCAGCCACGGTCCAGCCCTCAAGATGCTGCTTTGCCCTTTCCCAGCCCTTTTGGCACTGTAAAGGTTTTTATTCCTGACACTTCTGCATGAAAGAGCTGTTTATAGCATCTGCTCTGAATTTCTGGTCCCGGCAGGATGCCTTACAGGAGGAAGGTAGGCGAGGGCAGTTAAGCCACCGCCCAGCTGTAAGGGTGTGAGTACGCGGAGCCATTCGACTCCTGTTCTGCACATAAAATCAGGGAGCCGATTGCCTTTCCCTGCTGAATGAGCAAACCTGCGCTTCCCGAGCCAGGGAGCTTTCCATGTGGAGTTTCCCCCTGCTCTGCTGAAGGAGGGATTTACGAACGCCGCTGCTCGCGTTCGAGTTCGAGTGTCCGGCAGGTTGTCCACGTGAGCAGTTTAAATCTGGTTTGCGCGGTTACTGGTGCGAGGGAGGTCAGGGCTCGCGCTCCGTGAGCCCCGTGCTGGGGCAGGGCTGGAACGCGGCTTCGCCTCTTCCACGGAGATGGAATCTGGCCCACCCTGTGGAGCTGTACTTTGTTAAACCATGACAGTTGTAGAAATTAATTTTTATGACCTGCATTATTTAATCTTATTAAATAACTACTCGAGGAGCCCGTTGCCTGGTGTAAGAGGATTAGGCTGCTCCAGACGTTGTTTGTACTGCAACATGGAATTGGCTTAACACAAGTTTTATTGAATTTTTTTTTTTCCTAACTTCTCTTTGGCGAAGCGGTTAAGCGGAATTCGCTGCCGGCTGATCTGCCCCGTTACGGTGGCACCGTGTGCCGCGGGTCTTTGCTGTCCCGTGCGTCCTGGGGCTCAGGGCGCGGAGCTCGGCAGCGAGCGGTGGCTCTCCCGGGTCCCCCCGGTGCAGACGCCTCCGAGCGTGCGCAGGCTCTGCAGGAGGAGAGGGGAGTCAAGGGAGAGGGGAAAAAAAAGGCATTTGGGTGGACAAGGCCGCCCGAAAGCCCCCCAGGAGCCCATGGCCTCAGCCCCCTGACCCATCCGAGCCCCGACACAGCGGCCGCGTGGGAGGAGGAGGAGGAGGGAAGCTGCTTGCTCCGGTGTTCCCCGCTTCTCTCCAAACACTCCGCTGTTTTCCCTCTAAAATGCGAACTGTGCATTAAAGAGGCAGCATCAAGCTGTTAAAAGAAAGATGTGTTTAGAAAAAAACCAAACCCACCGAAAAATAGCACAAACCAGAGGGACTGGGAGTCTGAATTTCCTTATGCTTGTTGTTAATGTGTTTCTGCGCTTCTTTCTGCGTAAGATTGAAATTTCTACCAGTGTAGTATTGGCATAATACAGTAAAAAATCAAACTATTTCGACAGAATCGTTGCCGTAGAAGATCTAAAAGCAGAAAACGAATGCAGTTTGAAGAGCTGTAATTGCAGTTGACAGCGCGGTACATGTAGAATTCAAAAAAATATTCTATTATTTACTTCTTCCTCATCTGAAAACGGCTTTGAGGCAAAAAGCAGAGCGCTATGAGAAATTCCTGAGTGTCTCTAAATTCAGCTGCTCCTGTTCCTGGATAACTCTTGAGCTTGCTTAACTGAGCATAGAAACAAGGCTGAAAAATGGGAGAAGCAGCAGCACAAGACGCGGTGCTGAGGGCCAGGGTTTGGGGGTGGGATGGCAGGGGTAGGGGAACGGTTGGGCTGGGGGAGCTTCAAGGGCTTTGCCAACCCAAACCATTCTGTGTTTCCATGATTCTATGAGAAAATCACCTTTTTGCAGGTGCAGTGCCTGTGCCTGTTTTCCCAGGGAGCTCAGCTTTATGTGGCCAGGGACATTTCAGAGGTTTAGCGGGGTTGGGTTTGTTGGTTAAAGATAAGTTTTAATTTAGTCTTTAGAAATACCGGGCTGTGTAAATGAACATGACTCAAAATCGAGTTCTCTAGGTTGGACACGTCAGCTTCCCGGTGCTACCCAAGGCGTTACGCTCCTGCTTTGGGCTGCGACCACCATTTATACGGGTTAGAAAAGCCTCCTGCCGGGCACACGGAGCACCCAGGCTGAGGTGAGTCCTCCTGAGGAATGAGAAAAATGGCTTTTTAAAACAGTACCTGAAGGACCATGCTCTCACATCATCCCTGCTTTGCCCGTCGGACTGGTGTGCCTTGCGGCTGCTCAGGCACGAAGGCGTGCCTGAACCAGGGGTGTCATTTCACAATAACGCGTTAAATAATGTATTTTTATATGTATACATATGTTTTTAAGACAGAACTGAACCATTTGATCTAAGAGGGGAGATCTCGTATGGCATTTCTGTGGCTGTCATTGGAAGCTGAACACCGAGAGTGAAATGGTCCTGCATGCAACCTCTCGGGTAGGAGCACCTTACCTTTTACTCCCTAGACTACCGACCCTCTTAGCTAGCTGTGGGGTTTATATGCATATGATTAATTCTAAGCCACGCCGTTTATTCCAGCGGCGCAGTAGCCCTGGGAGATGTCACCCCCTCCGCATGGCCGGCTGTTGAAATGAGCTGAGCGCTCTCCTCTGGCCCCTCTCACCCGTGAAGCCCGCTGCCACCCCCCGAAAACCTTGCTCGGATCCTGCTGGAGCTGCGGTGTGAGACCTGGTGCCAAGTCAAAGATTAACGCCCGTTTCTGTGTAACGGGAGGAAAAAAGAGGCCGGAGCAATAGGTCTGTGCGCCGTGGAAGCGCAGTTAAAGTACAGAACTGCATATGCAAAGAGCAGCCCAGAAGAGAGGCTTTGCTGGGTCGTTTCCAGCTCTGGCACTCGTTAAACTGTGCAGGGTTTAAAGCTCAGAGAAACGCTGGTCTCGCATCCATACAGAAATCCACGGACATTTGGTTTTCTCTTTACCTTTGGTTCCTTAGAAACGTGCAGGTTGACATCCCCATATATATGCATATGCAGAAGCTGTAAGCCCCCAAAGACAGCAGCTGCTGCTTTGGAGAAAGCCCAGCTCTGAAATAAAACATTAAATATTTATAGATCAGAACCGAGTGGCTTCCTTATCCAGGTACTTGGGGGGGAGAACTGTCCTGGAGCTGCTAGAGAGAAGCATCAGCGGAGGATGGGGTGAAGGCCAGCAGAGCACCTTCTGGAATGGAGGAGCGAGCTTCGAGGCCGGGCCAAGGCCAAAGCCCTGCAGGGGGATGTGATGCTCCATCTCCGTGGCCAGCGGCCGAAGCGGGGCTGCCAATACGTTGCTTAATGCTTTGGTGACTGGAAAAATAAACCTGCTGCTGACTCCTCCTGTTTAACGAGAAGTTTGCCAATTTGAGTAGGACAACAGGAGACAGCGGATAACATCCAGATTTTCATTTTTTATGTTTCTCCCACTCTGCTTTGTAGCCTTCTCAATTTATTGGCCGTTTAGACGGGGCCTCAGTAGAGCGGTTGCCACTGAATCGATATAATGATAATTTTAGTTTACTTGCATGTAAAATTTATTAAAATATTGATAACTCTCTTCGCAATATGGCCAACGTAGATCTATTAGGACAAGGCATCCTATTTCTAAAAGCGATGGCTTAAATTAATGTCAGACTTTCAGAGCTGGGCATGCACTGCTTGTAATAATTTTAGCACTTCAGGTCTAGCGTCAATAGCCCTGTTTATAATTCAAATGACTGTAAGGATTGTCCAGCAATAAGCACCAACGTGTATGGGCTAATTTTTAAAAGCTCTGTGTACTTAATTCATAAGGCAGTGTGAGGGGAAAAGGAGAGTGAGAAGGAAGGAAAAATCATCTTGGTATTTGCTTTCCCTATGATTTCCATGGTTTCAGACTGCTTTCTCTCTCTCCTATCTCTTGGTCCATCCACATAGACAGAGGAAATCTTTTTTTCTACAGGCCAGAGCCAATGGTAGGATAGCAGCATTTGCAAAATATTGATTTCATAGTTCTACTTTGCTTTTCCTTTTTAAAAGAGTATGTGGTGGTAAAACAGCTCTGTATATCTCGATGACCTGGATTTTGTTTGAACCACTCGGGCTTTGGGGTGGACGAGCCCTGATGGGATTGCCCCAAAGTTCCCAGAAATGGTGTTGGACCTGTGCCTTCCATACGGCTTCTCTGGAGGAGCTGTTGTGCACCATGCTGGGCATTGTGCCATGGCTGGGGCCATTTCATTTGCTCTTGGGTAGTTTTGATCCACAAAGCCCCATTTTTTGTGATTAGTGCGAGCTATTGATATCACAGAATCCCAGCCTGGCAGGGGCTGGCAGGGCCCTCGGGAGCTCACCCAGTGCCACCCCCTGCCCAAGCAGGCTCACCCAGAGCAGGGGGCACAGGACAG